>NC_062290.1:75649294-75952325 GCF_902655055.1 Lutra lutra | reverse complement strand
CCATCAGACCCAGCCCGGCAGGGGCCCTAAGAGAGGAGGCCCGGGTCATCCCTCACAGACGCCCGCTGCCACCAGAGGCTGGGCCACATCCTTCCTAACAGAATGGTCAGGAAGCTCGTACCACACAGAAGCCCTGGCCCCATGCCAGGATCAGTGCCCTAGAATGGCTGGGGCTAGAGGTCTAGGAATCTGCCTTTTACAAAAGGGTGCCTCAGTGGATTCTGAGCAGACCAGCAACCAGGTTCAGGAACCACTGATTCTAGAATAAGACAGACCTGGGAGGGGATCTCAGCTCTACCATTTACTGGCTGGGCCTCTGTTCCTGACGGGAAAAGTGGATAATGCATGAGCCCAGGGGTTCAGGGAGTGCCCACATCACCAGCTCTTACTGCCTTTGACCTCTCCTGGGAGCAGAGGCCTGTATACCAGGTACAAATTCCAGGTATCAGATTAAGTCTGAGGAGCACCGAGCCTAGAGTCAGAAGGTCCACTCAGCTCTGCCACGGCCCCCAGTGGACAGCAGACACACCCCTTTCTCCAGTCAGAGCCACAGCGGCCTCTCCTATAACCCAGGACGGTGACCCCTATGTCTCACGACCAAGATCAGGACTAACAAGACACATCCTGTGAGCCGGCTGTCACACAGGTGGCCTCGCCGCCTTACCACTGTGGGTCATAGAGGGGACGCTGTCATCCCAACACCAGCGTGGAACCTAGCCACCTGTTACCCGCTGGTTTTATACGTGTCACCCTTGTCTCACAGAGGAAAAAAATACAAATACGGGGAGGGCAAAGATGAGACTGGGTATTTCTTTGTCTTTAGTCCACTGACTGGCACGCAATGGGGGCTCAATAAATCCATGGAGTCCCGCCGTTCTACGCATCTGTCACCGCGTCATAATGACCCCGACTCCCTTCCCGTGCCTCTATCCACTCTTCAGCAGTTTTTGCCAATTCTCCTTCAACCAAGTGAGAATTCGTGGAACACCTTCAACGTGCCTGGCACCGAAGCCCCAACCATGAGCAAGTCTGTGCGTGATCAGCGCCCTCCATGACAGGAAGGAGATAGTCTACTAGGCAAGAGGACGGGCAGGGTGACGGGGTTACGACAGTGAAGTACTAAACCTGGTGGGCGCAGCACAGGACCCTGATGTGGCCGCAGTGAGGGGCCAAGGTCACAGGGGTGAACGAGCAGGAGGCCAAAGTAAAGGGCAGACGGGAGGGAAGGCATCCAGGGAAAGTGGACTCTCTCCCCAGAAGACTTGAGGCCACAGACAATGATGAGGTAAAACTTGGTTCAGATCTGACCCTCTTCCAGATGGAGTCTCTGTGCCCCAGTCCTACCCCCTTTCTGCCACAGACCTGGGCCTCAGTTTCTCCCCTATCGTCAGTGACCTCAGGACTTTCAAACTGTGTAGTAAGTGCAAGCTGCAGTGGGTCCCCCAACTTGCCCACCTACTTCATCCTGTGGATAAGCAGGCCAGGTTCCTCCCAGCTTTATGGGATTTTCCCCTCAACCCACAGAGCGAGCTGAGGATCCTTGAAGCCTTGCTCCCGGATCTCAACCCACACAGAGTAACAGGCGGGGTGCAGCCATCAGTATTGTACCCTCTCCTGGCTCCCCAGGGCAGAGTGGGGGCCCCCTGCCCCATGCACAGAGTCTTAGGATCCCCTCCCAAGGTCCTGCCTGTCTCTCACTCACCCTAAGACCCAGGCTTTAGGTGCTCTGTCTGCAGAGGGGCTGGATGCTCAGGTGGCTGGCGGCTGGGGGCCACGGCCAGGGTAGAGCACACCAGAGAGGCAGCCCCACACTGTGGTGGTGTCAGCACACCTGCTTCAAATCCTGGCTCACTTCCTTAGCAGCCAAGGGCCCCGGAAACACCGTGCCTCAGGCTTCCTCTCTAAGCACAGGAAAATGGTACCCACCTCAAGGGGGCGCTTGTGAGCAGTAATACTTGGGCTACTGAGCACAGTACATAGTACAAAGCAGGCACTCAGCACAGCACAGCCGCTTTCATTATACACATGTTCCAGAGTTCTTCAGAACCCAACTTCCAGAACGCAGTCCAGGAAAGAGAGCGCCATAATCAAGCTAAGCTGGTGGGAGGCACGGTCGTCTTGGGAAGGTGTGGCACAGAGGGAACTTGGGAAGATGTCCTACAGGAACCCTGTTTAAGCCCAGCCCTTCCAAAACACTTGGCCACAGGACTTCTTTATATAGCCTTGGCTTGTTTCAAAGTTGCTGCCCACAGCAGGCACTGCCAGAATGGTCCCGGTGTTCCAGACTTGCCAATTTCCACAAGCCGGCATCCCTCCAATGGCCAAGTCCTCCAAGCCCCTGGCAGGCTCAGATGTGCTGCCCTCTGACAGCAACAGGGCAGATGAGCGTGGCCCCACACGGCCCTGTCCGGCCATGCCCCACCCTCACACTGGCCCCGATCAGGTCCTCCTGTCCCTCGGCCCTCACGTACCAGATGTGTATCTCAACGCTTGGTCAAAAATCCAGGTCCCTGAATAGCGGCTTCGCACCGATCCACCGTGGGGGCTGCCTTCGGGCGCTTTTCCTTTTCCATCTGAATTACGTAAGAAATCAGAAAGAGCCCTTGAAGTTGGGGGTTCCTGGGAGGTAGGGAAGGAGCCAGGTGAGGGGGTGCCCCACACCTCAGGAAAGCCAGTCACCTAAGCTGCTGGGGCCTGGGGTCTTGGTTTCTCCAACCACACACAGAAGGGCGACCAAAATCATACGGTCTCCTTTTTCACTGGAGAACTTGTTCTGCCCAGGGGGCAGCACACCTGCCCTGGAAGTCTGGGCTATGGCAGAAAGCAGCAGCCACAGGCCCAAATCCCCCCGAAGTTTGATGTTTTCTCTGTGACATAAATATAACAAAATTATCCACTGTATGGCTATGACATTACTCCCCTAAAGCCTTCCAGCAAAATGACCCGATAGGAAGGCTATGCCCTGCCTATGCTGTGGCCCCATTGTTGTCCCCCCGCCCCCAGCCACCCACAGTCACTGAGTACCCCAGTGTGGTGCAGGGGGGCACTAGCAAGGCTCCCTGGGGATGCTCAGCTCAGACAGCCCCAGGCCCCACAATTAACTCCCTGCCAGGCACACTTCCTCACTCTGCTAGGCTCCCCAGCAACCCGTCTTTTGTCACCACCACAGTCTAAGTGACAGGTGCTTAATGCACTTCATTCGAATCTCCTCCGAGCCCGACACACAAGCAGAAGCCAGCCAGGGGTGCAGCCCGTGGCCAGCTCAGCTCACCCTCGTGTGCCCAGCAGACAGAATGATTATCATCCCCATTTCTCAGATGAGGTAAGTAAGAGTGGCTCAGGTCAGCGGTGATCCAGCGTGCGCGCGCGCGTGTGTGTGTGTGTGTGTGTGTGTGTGTGTGTGAGATTGCCACCCTTTCTGGGAAAGGCCCGAGAAGAGACAGTGCTTTTTAACATGTACCATGCACTGGGGGCACCCAGGTCTCGTTCCCATCCTCCACCCTCCCAGAAGTCCTGGATTGCTTGGGACAACTCCATACCCAGTTCACTGATGAGCGTGAACGTTCTAGGGGGCCAGGCGGTCCAGGGTGGGGGCTACTCAGCTTATAGCTGGCCAGCCTTCCGAGCCACCCTGCTGCCCCCACACCAAGTCCTCTCTGGATGCCAAGAGAGCTGGGGCTTCCCCCCTCAGTCCAGGGCTCCCCCTAGCGCGGCAGGGCAGATGACCACCCCCTTCCATCCCCGCTTGCCCCACCGCGTCCAGTCCTACTGTGGGACTCCCGGAGTCCCCCATCCACTCTCACGGCTGCCTGGGGCAGCAGACAGAGCATGCCAGCACAGGGCAGCCCAGCCTCTTCCTTCTCCCCAACCCCGTCACTAGTGACGCAAGACCCCACAGGCACTGAGTAACAGAACCTGTCTGGCATTTTCCAGAAGCACTTGGCAGACAAACTGGCTTAGCTCCCTCCCCAAGAGTGTGGGACAGACCAGGTGAGGTGAGCTGGGACCAGGGGAGGCTCTAGTTCCTGAGGCCATGGAGGGAAGAAGTCGGGAAGCTAACACAGAAAAGCTGCCCCCTAGGGCCAGAAATGAGGGCAGCAAGCCGCAGCCCTATCATGTGCACCAGCTAGCTCCAGGCCAACTCACATACCTTTCTAGATACACAAAATGCAATGAGGCAGAAAGCTGGACAGGTGAATGAGAGGAAAAACACAAGAAGGTAGGGGTGTCAAGGAGTCCCGAAACCTCTCTTGGTTCTGGGACCCCACAGGAGCGAGGCCCAGGGCCTGCTGGCAGACAAGGGAGCCACAGAGGTAAATCATGGACAAGTGGGTTTCCCGAGGCTCTCTGGGCTTGGACTCAGCCCAAGTATCCTTGGGACCAGGGTCTTTTAAGTAGAGTACAAATCACCTGGGGATATGTGAGCACAGGTAGTTTTAAGAGAATCAATACCTTCCTTAATCATCAACTTTCAAATATATTCTTCGCTAAAATCAATGTGCTGGGGATGCAGCAGGGGGCGGGGAGGCCCCGCTCAGCGGGCTCTCCTTCCCACGTGTCTCCTCACCACCACCCTGATACACTACAAGCAAGATGATTCCTCACTCCCCCATCCCACCACGGTGCCCACCATGGGGGCTGCCCATCTCACGGGTCCAAGCAAAGGGGTCTAGGAGGAAACCTAGAACGGGGGCAAAAGCTAATGGCAGGGCACAAGGCCTTCTGTGAATTGGGTGATTTCCAATTCTTTACTCTCAACGAAACGGAAGAAGAATCTAATGGAATTACCAGCACAGAGACCCTTAAAAACAGCGTGTGATGACACACCCCATGCAATTTTCAGCACACAACTTGGGAAGAATTCCAAACATTGAGTGACGCTCAAAACTCCATCCATCCCTGGTTCTTTACCTACGTGATTAAGCTTTCTAAGTACTTACATGTACAGAAACAAACAAACAAACAAACAAAAAAACAGGAGTTAAATTAATGCTGAATCTTGCCTCATTCAATAATGAGAAAATATTAATTCATAGAAACAGGAGGCAACTGAAAAAGAAATAAAGCCCCATCCATTTCATTAAGAGGTGCATTTCCAATAATTTTTTTTAATTTTTATGTTTACTGTTTATTCCAAATTTGTTTTTAACAAATGGACTAATACTAATACTAACTCGATCTGGGGGAAAACGTTTTAAAAAGTAGAATTTTATGATCCTGACAAATTTTTTAGAAATTTCTATTTCAATTTATGTACATCTTGTTGTGGGAGAGGAGTGTAAAACAGTGATCAATAAAAGACTCTCAGGCATAAAAAATATATTACATTAGGATAAAATCCTGCGAGGGAAGTGGACTGGAAATATGAGTTCAAGGAGAGAAAAGGAAAGACGTAAAATTTCTGACTGTTAAAGATGAGCTGGTTCACATGGTTTTAAAATGGATGATGGCAGATATTAAACAGCAGTGGCTCTGGATTCTCTCCAATACGTTTAAAACAGTGGTTTCACAGTTCCATTTCCAAAAAAATCACACTTTTTTTTTTTTAACACAACACTCCAAAAATTAGATCCTTTGCGATTATTTAAACTTTGGATAAAAATGTGAGATGTCAACTCGAAAATATGAAAGCATATACAATTTCTCAGAATTCTTTTAGGACGGGATGAGCATAAAAAGTTGAAAGCCACCAGCCTGTCAGGTTCCTGGCTGTCCAGATGCGCCAACGTCCTGAGGCTCCCGCAAACACTGCTGGGAGCTGTTTTGCATTTTCTGTCTCTCCGTGTAAAAAACACTTTCATACCTGTTACCTCCCTGTACCCCAACATGCCTCCTGGAAAAGACAGGCAGACATTCTTATACCCACCAATCTATGAAGACAGCACAGCTCAGAGAGGTTAAGGGTCCCATCTGAGACTCCACCGCGGGGCAGATCCTGGGACTCTCGGATTTACAGCCCAGGAACCCTTTCCCGTGGGGACCCTCCACCCAGGACCCCTTCCCACCCTGAACCACCGGCAGCAGAGCTAAGACGTGCCTGGGAGGGTGGCCAGAACCCCTCCTTCCCACGCGGCTGCAGCAAAGGGCTGAGGGCTGGTTCTGGCAGCCTCCGGGGTGAGACCTGCCAACCACCCACTGAAACAGGAAACTATCAGCTGGCCTGATATGGGGCAAGACCTGGCACCTCCGTTGCCCGCAACTGTCACAGACCCAAATCCACGTGGCCAGATCTGAACAGCTGCCTGCCCTCCTACTGCTCCTTCCAGAGCTGCAGCCAAGCCACCGCCCCCTTTCCCTGTGCCGCCTCCCCCAGGCAGTCCTACGGGCATGGAAACACCTCTACCCGCCGTGCTCAAAGCTCACTGCTTCAAAACACCCATGCAGTCCTCTATCTGCTCCTTGACTCTGCCTCCTGCACCCCGTCCAGAGATTTCCGGGACAGAACTCATGCCCTCCCAGGCCTGTATCTGGTTCCAGACAGTTCCCACAGTCACACAGGTTCCTGTTACTGAGCTGAATTCACTGGTGATGCCCCCTTACCAGTTGGGGCCAGGCAGAACACATCCACTCCTTCCCCTCCCACTCAAATGCTTCCAGTCATGACTACCTCTATCCTCCCCGTCTCCTGGACCCCCACCACCGGCCCCCACCCCCAGTCTCTTCCTCCCCAGGACAAAGAGCCCTCAGCTCTCCCATGGGGTTCGGAAATAAGCTGGCTGGCCCTCACCCCACGTCCGAGGAAGGGCCCCACTGGCTGGCTTGCTCCCTCTAGGGGCTCCTGCACCACTGGTCTCTAGGCACCTGCCGCTCTCCCTGGGCTCCCCTCACGTGTAAGCTCCCCAGGATTAAGGACCGATGTCTCACCATAGAGAGACGAGCACCCACTGCTGGGTAGGACCTTCTGTCCACTACGATGGGATCCGAGCATCCTTCTCTCTCAGAACCAGGAAACGTTGCATGGACTGAACGTCCTGGCTGCTCTAAATCCAGCTTGCCCTGTCTTCACCATCTAGGACAAGAAGAGCAAGTAGGTGTCCACTTGCTACTTTTCAACCCCAGCTGCCTGGCAGTGCTGTCCGGTGGACGGTGTTGAGGAGGACGCAGAGGCGCGCTGCTGACGTCCCGGGTGACCCGTCAGCGACGCCGGGTGACCCGTCAGCGACGCCGGCTGCTGAGTGTGGGTGGAGGTGGCGGCAACGGGAGCGCCCTGTGTTCAACACTCCTCGTGGGGTTCTCGAAACCTCAAGTGTGGATCCAACTGCCCTCGGGGCTGCTGTGCCGAGATGCACGTGTAGCCCGTCAGGTGGACACAGGCCAAAGGTGACCTCACTTCCTTTCACTTCGGGTTTTATCCAACAGAGTCATCGAGTTCAAGATCATCTCAGCGCTTCTGGCTCAAAACCCCCGGTTTCCCCCACACTGGCTCCAATGGTAGTGACGTTCTTTCTGAGAGCGAGAGATCGCTTTCTTAGCACAGGAACTTCTGGCAGCCAGGAAACAGCAGTCCCCACTGCAAGCCTGGCAGCCAGCCTCCTGGGCACTGATGCTCCTCCAGCCTCTCCCAGCCTGAGAAGCTGCGAGACGCCATCCTCAGGTCCAAGCCCTAGCTGCCCCACGGGAAGTGCGCTGGGTGAGGTCTGTGCCACTGGAAACTGTCTGATGGCCGCTACAGGGCCAGCGAGGACCTGCGGATGCGGCAAGGTTCTCGCACGGCGCAGCACTGAGTGACCACTGGGAACACTCTTCTATTCAGCAACAGAGGCCAGCTCTGAGCCCTGAGCGTGACTGGGGGAGCGGGCACTCTGCAGGCCCTTGGGCGCACAGAACTTCATGCTTCCCCGCCAAGCGGCTGGGGAACGTGTTCCTTAACTCCACGCCACCCAGCCTCTGTGGCACAGGTGCATTTAAAGGGATGGCTCTAATCAGCATTTGGCCCCTGGCCAGATCCCCAGAAGTGCTTTCCCTCCTTGTTTTCCTTCCAGGTGGGAGAGAGTCGCTGTGAGGTGGACAGTCCCTTCATGAAGTGGAAGAAAATGCCACTGACTTGCTCTATGGACCACTGGGAGCCACTCTTTTCCTTTCTGTTGGCCTCTGTTTGCCCCTTTATAAAATGAGGGGATAAGAGGTGTCAAACCCGTAGCATACAGAGCCTCACTGCCTATTCCCACATCTGTGGCAGACATTAATAATCAATCATGCTTAATCACGCCGCCCCTTTAGAACCTTTAACACAGAACCCCTAATAAACAGCAGCAATTACTCGGACTTGGCCCACGAGATGAAACCTACTTGCCATCTTGAGCACAGCTGAATTTGAAAGGCTCAATTCTTACATCGATTTTTTTTTTTTTTAATGCTTTTCTTTTCTGGTACTGAGGCCAACCCAGATTTCTCTGAACCTGACCCTTGACAGAAACTACATCCCCAAGGAGGAAGGTCTGCCCCGACGGATGCAAGATGAGCCTCGATAACCAGCAGGGAAGGTCCAGGCCCTGCCTGCCTTCGGGGTTCCAAAACGGCAGCTCCACTCCCCCTTGCCACCGTGGCTGTACTCCTTTTTCAATAAGGGTCTGCCAAAAGCAGGTTACTTAGCAATGTCACAACATACCCAAAGTCCCTGGATTCTAGGAAGGAAGCACTAGCAGGGGCTCTGGGGATGGGACAGGTTGTCCTGTTCAGACGAGACAATGGAGGCTCAATTAGAACCCACGTCCTCTGACACCTCACCCAGAGCCAACTTCTTCCCCGGCGCATTTTTTCTCTACACCATCTTGGTGTATTTATTTCTTAGGCTTCAGAAAAATGCAGGAACTATTACTACTCTTCCCCCTTGAAGAGGTACTTGAAAGAGGCGCTCTCCGCCCCAAAAAAGCAATGCTAATCCTACTGATAAAAGCTAGTCTTTATCAAGTACAATGCTGAGGGCTTTATAGACCTCACCTCACTGAATCTTCGCACAACCCCACGAATTGGCAGTTCTGAGAACTGAGGCATAGGGAGGTCAAACAGCCTGTCTGACGTCCCACAGCTATTACATCAGAGAGCCTGGATGCACTCGGAGACCGAGCCCTGAGCTCATCTCCCTTGCACAATGCTGTTCTCTTCCACTGCCTCTTTATCTGCACACCTGTGAGTGGGCAGGACGGGGAGCCTCATTGAACAGAAGAGGACACTAGGGCACCGCAAAGCCAAGAACCCTGCCACTGAGCGGCCACCGAGCTGGAAACCACCATCCGTGGCCAGCAGCTGGCGCAGGGAAGACTCCCTCTGAACATTCGCTAACATGGCTGCCCTAGGCCTTCCCCACCGAACCCCGACTGCTGGCTCCATCCCAAGATTCAGATTCACCTACTCTTCACTGAGCGAGCATCTCCTGGGGAGGAGGCAAAAATAGCTCCTGAGTCCAGTGAGTCTTAAAACACACCCCCCCAAGTGAGCAAGGGCATGTCCTGTCTTGGGTCAGTGGCAGATCCCTAGTGGCTAACACTGTCCTTAGACCCAGGGCACGCATACTGATGGAGGAAGGTCAGACACAGGCTCCTGAAAAGGCCCTTCTTCCCCTGGGCTTATTAGCACTGGGCTGTTACTTAAGCTCTTCACCACGTACTGCTGGGTCATCCCAATTCCGTCACGTTTGGAGGATGACATCTCCTGGCCACCTGCAGTTGGGTGGGGCCATGTGACTCGTGTGGCCAATGACAGGGAGGGGACTAGACTCTCCTACCCTCTGGGCTGCAGCAGGTAATAGCCAGTTTGAATCCCTCCAGAGCTTGCTTTCTATCTGTCCCTTGGCCGACAGCATTTCACACAATGGCTGCTTTCAGCCTGGGTCCAGAGCAGAGCCCCCAGGTGACCTACACTGCACATGCAGTGTGACCAAGGAAGAAACCTTTGTGGTTCTGAGCTACCAAGATCTCGTTACTTTCAGGATCTGTTGTGACTGGGCATAACCTAGCCCCATCCTGACAGTTACGACACTGATGTCAGTACTGCCCCCTAGAAGCTGGTACCTTGCTGGACATTGTGGAGTGGAAGCAGCAAACCCAGAGACACAGATCAGACAAGTCCCGATGCACCAACCTCCATGGACTCCTAGTCTTGTGGCAGAGGTAGGCACAGACAAGGTCCCTCTAATCTCAAACAGATCATGGGGGGTACCCAAGTGAGGGGCAAGGTAGAAACAGAACACATTGGCTAGAAGAAAGTCCAGAAGGCTTCTGGGAGGAGGTGGCACTGGAGCTGGCCTTGAAAGAAAGGCTGCATCTGGGCATGCGCACATGGGCAAAGGAACTGCAGGGAGAGGAATGAGTACCAGCCAAGGGCAAGAGATGCCGTGGAAAGGCAGTGTGTGTGCTGGAATGCAAGGTCCGAAAAGGTCATAAATAAGAAACAGGCATCAGGTTATAGGTGATCTTGATACTATGGCCTTGACCCTAGACACAGTGCAGAGTCCCAAGTTTGTAAGCAGAGAGTGACATGAGTGACATGGTCAATGACTTGTTCTTCCCAAGGCCCCTGGCAGCTAGAGTGGAGGGCAAGTGAGGGCAGAGAGACACGAAGGCATGGCTGTCTGCAGGATGCCACATGGCCCAGGTGGGCGGACAGAAAACAGCCAGGAAACGGAGGACGAGGCTGAGTCCTGGCAGCTGGGAAGAAGAGGCAACAGGACTTGAGTGTAAACTTGGGGACAGAGACACAGGGGAACGTCCACACGAGGCCCTGCGTGCCACACGTGGGACATGAGCCGAGGAGTCTGGAGCAAGTGAGCCAGAGCTGGACCAGAGGGGACAGGGAGAGGGGAGGGAGGTGGCGGTGTGTCTAAGACAGGGAGGACCGTGCGGATGGGAACAAACTAGGCAAGGCCTTGGCGCCAGGGTAAGGCCCGCAGACTTTATTTTACACACGAGGGGTTGCCAACCTGTGCCACGAAAGGACCCAGACCCCAAGATAGGTTCTGTTAGGCAGATTTCAAAAGTCAAATTAGTTGCCAACACCTAAAGCCAAAAGAATTCACATCAGATGTCGCATTTCGGACCTGTGGCATGTCCACTGAGATCCGGCCACACAGAGCCTGTCTCCCACCTCATTACCGCGGCCACGGAGGACCGAGCCACTCTGTGTATGCGCTGGGCCTCACGGGCATCTGAGTCTGTGACCCTGGCAGGGGTGCATGCAGCCCCCGAGGGGACTCCCCTAGTGGGGGAGCAAGGACTGCTACGAAGCTCGTTTCCGCAGAGCTCCTCTGAGCCTGACCCAGTCCAGAAGAGGCAGGGGAAGGTGCTGGTCTATCACCAATGTGATCCAGCCCAGGCACCTCCTCCGCCTTCAGGAGCCCAAGGAGGAACAAACGCAGGTGGGCATTTAGGACAACGAGCGATGTGTCTGTGCCAGACCCACCTGGGGGACATGGGAGCCCCACAGCATGAGGGGTTCACCACACCTACAGAAAGTCCAGGCATCTGACCTGAACAAAGTCTTAAAACACAGGCTGGGCTCTGACACGTCAGGTGGAAAGGAAAGTGGTCCAGACCTGGGCTGTACAAGCCAAGGGCAAGTCTAAGGAGACTAGGTCCTTCCCTGAAGGCAGCGGGGAGCCACCGAAAGCTCTCTCAGCCAGGGAGAGGCAGCCCTCTGCTCTTCGGGACCCGACCACCCTGGTCCCAGCCCCGACCCTCTCAGGCAGGCACTCACCAAGGGTCTGCTGGTTGCGGACACCACCGATCACCACGCAGATCTCGGCGGGCACATCACCTGTCCCATCCTTGCTGACCGCCTTCTTCTCCTCCTTGGCCTCCCCCTGCCAGATCACCTCCTGGATGTAGTCATCAGGTAGCTCGGTCTTCACCTTCACCTCCGTCATCGTCCCCTGCTCGGCACTCAGCGAGGCCTCAGCCGGCGCGGGCTCTGGCCCCTCCACCTTGGTGCTCTTCTGGCTGCGCTTCAAGCGCTCCCTGGGCGAGAAGAGAGTCCGCTCAGTGTGGACCCCGAGCCAGCCCCCAGACCCACCTGGGAGCCCACGGGCCCAGGGGCTTGCAAAATGTTTAGCTACGAATCTCACCCTGAAGCACACGAGCCCCACGACAGCCCCTCGGGGGTCTTCCTGGGAACCCACTGTGCTCAGAGGAACACAGTTTGAAAACCACTGGCCTAGTATGGCTCCAATTCCACCCATTTTACAGATAACAGAAACTGGGCTCTCAAGAGATCTAAACTCTTTTAACTGGAGTTACAAAAGACCTACAAGGGCCGCTCTGGATGGCTGGGATCAGTTCTCAATCAGTGCGCATACACATCAGCTGAGAATATGGGTAAAATGCCGATTCTGGTTCAGCAGGTCTGGGGTTTTGCCCGAGAGTCTGCTTCTCTAACAAGCACGCAGCCGGGGCCGGGGCTGCTCACCTTCAGTCTACACTCTGAGCATCAAGGGTTGAAGTGAAGTGTGCAAGGTGCCCCATGCTGTTCCTTCCCCTCCTTGGCAGAAGGGCTAGAGAGTTCATCAATGCTCCCCCTGTTCCCGGCAGACAGACAGGCCACTACAAGCCAAAAGCCCCACTCGGACAAACACTCTGGCCTCCAGGTAGGTCTTCAAATATGGGAAGACATCCTTAAGGTCATGAGCTCGGTGCTGAGGGGGACAGGACCCCGGTTACTACTGAGCCTTCATGAGGGGCCCACTGTGGCCCCGAACAGAGCTGGCACGTGCCCAGCCCCACACACGAGACTGGGGGACAGGTCATGACATGGAGCCGGTCCCTGCCATCACTCGAGCAGACGATTCGGTGGGCTGCTATCCTAAGGGCCCCCTCGGCCTTTTGGCAGGGGGTTCATCATCACCACTGCCGTCTCTGAGGTATAAGAGCCAAGGTGCGCAAGAAAGGGGAGACCACATCACGGTCCAGGCTGGGGGTGCTGCCCCGCACATTTAGCCCTCTCCATGGACTGCACCTTAAGGCCCAGGCTCGAGCCACGCTCAGACAAGACCCACTAGCACACCGACTAGAGGTGCCAGGCTGGGAGGCAGGGACGCAGGTTCAGACCCTGGGTCTGCAGTGGGCTTGCTGTGGGAGTCTGGACAAAACCTTGCTCTGCTCTGGGCCTCAGCAGCTCCATCCGTCACCAAGTGCATGAGTCTGCTCATAATCTTGGTCCCTCCCAGCTCTGAACTTGCTCTTGGGCTGGGGAATGGAAGAAAGAGAGGAGGAGGGTCCCAGCTAACGAGGGAGCAAGGAGAAGGCACTGGGGAGGTGTTATGGCCTGAATTGTATTCCCCCCACCTCCCGTTCCTATGGTGAATTCTTAAGCCCCACCATGACTCTAGCTGGAGACAGAGTCTTTAAGAGATAATTAAGGTTAAATAAGGTCATAAAAAGTAGAACCATAATCTGATGGGCCTGTGGCCTTAGAAGAAAGGGAAGAGAGAGCTCTGTGTCCCCCCCCGCCACGGGAGGGCACAGAGAGAAGGTGGCCTCACCAAAAACCAACACTGACGGTGCCCTGATCTCACACTCCCACCCTCCAGGACCACGTGACAATACATTTGTCCAAAGCCACTCCGTCTGTGGTCTTCCGTGATGGCAGCCCGAGCAAATACACAGGACTCAGATGGACAGCTAGCGTGAAGCACAGCCTGGGGGGAACTAGCCAGAAGCCAGGGCTGTCCCATCAGCCACCTCCTTGCTGGGGTGACCTAAGCCAGCTGCCTAACCTCAGAGCCCCAGTTTTTCCATCTGCAAAACGGAGCTAATGGGACTGTCAGGGAGATGTCAGCCAACGAACCGAACACACACCACAGCAGCTGGCCTGTTAACAGTTAACGCGACACGGCCATCATCGCTATTATTAATAATGACAAAGTGTTATGGCATCTTGAGCACTCGGTGGGCCCAAGACGCTTCCTCCTGATGTGTCAGCCACACTAGGGCCACCTGATGCCATCCGAGCATTTGCCCTTCTCCGCAGTGGGAAACCTGAATTGGGATGGTTCGATCGCCTCCAGGATCACTTCTTTTACTGAGTTAACAAACTCTGAAGTTGCTTCCTACGGGCTGGGACTATGCTAACATACAGACTTCTTTTCAGCTTGGAAACAACTGCGGAGGAAGCCTTAGGATGATCTGTTTTATAGAAAAAGAAACGGAGGCACTGAAGAGGAGAAATAACATGATCCAAGTAGCACAAGTAGGAAGACGTGGGACCAAAATGGGATGCAGGCATCTTGGCTCTTAGCCTCGGCGCACTGCGGTTAAGGGAGAAACCTGCAGAGGGAAGCCTGCCCACCTGCCCCGGGGGCAGCCCCCATGTCTCCCACTCCTGACCTTTTGCATCCAGAACAGACTCAGAACCAAGGTGTGAGTGGGGGAGCAGGGGGAGCAGGGGAAGGCAGGTCGCCTGACTTTTCGAGGGGGCTATCTTGAGCTAGAGCCCCCTTGCTGAGGACTAGTGCCCCCTGGGAAGGGAGCAAGAAGACCCATCCCCCACTTTATAGTTGTCACAGGGCCAAAAAGCCTCAGGCTCAGTGAGGCCCCAGGAGCCACAGGACCAGTGGGTCTGAGAAGTTAACAGGGGACAGCTATGGCCTCAGGGAAGGAGGATAATCTGCCAGCCAGCCAGCTACAGAAGTTGACATCCTGGGGGCGGGGGGGGGGGTGTCCTCCCCAGCACCCGAGCACCAGAGCAGAGGTGCGTGGACAGCCTGGCAGGAACGGGCCATGACAGACTCAGATGGAAGGTTCTGTGAAGGTGGATGGTTGGTCACACAGCCAATCTCAGAACTGCCACTCTCGAGCTCTGGGTTCTTGTGCAAATGACTCCAAACTCCCTTCTACACCTCAGTCTTCATACCCCTACAGTGGGGTCAAACACAGCACCTGCCCCACAGCGCCATGATGCAGAGACAAGCCAAGGTCTGCAAGGTCTCCCCCGGAACGGGGGACCCGTGGAGACATTTACGCACGTTGACTGTCTCACACAGGGTGCCGGGGAGGGAAGGATGCAGAGGACACGGGAAGGGCCTGCCACGGCACAGACATCACTGCAGGGGCTGTGGAGATTGTAAATCAACAGGGGATCAGGTCCCATCACTATCACATCCTGGCTGGTGACCCTGAATGAGCCTATTTCCACAGCAGTGAAGTGGGGAGCCCCAGATCCACTCAAAAGGTCTTGTGAAGTTCAACCGCAAAAATGTAGATCCAGGACCTCGTCTAGAGGGACTCAGAGCAGAGATGCTCACGCCGATGGCGACTGCTGACAGTTACTGAGACCGCTGCTCCCTGCCCGAGACCACGCAGACGCTAACAAGGCCCTGCTGGTCCTAAGGCTCACAGGGCACCAGGTGGAACATGGGGACCCTGCCAGGGCCTGAATGCCAGCCCACAAGTCTTGGGGGCTTGGCCGTGGCTCGTCCTGACCCTGACTGCGCCAAGGGTTAAGCCCCAAGGACAGAGCAAAGGCACTTCCAGAACAGCAAAGAGGCCCCCTAGAGACACAGGTCCCCTGCCTCCGCTCCCGTGACGACTGAGGTCACAAGGAGGGAAGGGAATAGAACAGACTCTCCCCTTTCTTCCCTGCCAACCTTCAGAAGCCGAGTCTGAGGTCTATGAGCACTTCCCCATCCCACCTGAACAGACTCCATGTCCCCTTCCTGCTCTCAAGGACCCCACCAGCATCATGATGTCCTGGTGGGAGGGAGGAGCTGCTGGAATCAGACAAGCTGGGCATCCATACACCCTGTGACCTTGGGTTAGGTTCCCTGAGCCTCAGTTTCCTCGTCCGTTAAAGAAGGACCATGATCCCTGACAGCTTGGGGATGGGGAGACGAGCCAGGGAGCTGGGCAGGGTGGACTTCCAGGCACAGCGGCTGCCATTATGCCACTGTCACTAATTCATGGGGACACCCCCACCTTTGGGAAGCCTTCCCAGCTTGCTCAAGGGGGAGTTAGACCCCCTTTCTGAACACCCACCGGGACCCCACATGAGACTCTTAAACTGGGAGCCACGTGTGCCATCCTGTCGCCCACAGACTCTCCTTTAAATGGGACAACACCCCCTCCCCCGCCCAGCCTTGGCGGCAACAAGGACACTGGCACCTTCTCTTTTCCTGGCTTCGTGCTTTAGATATATAAGCCTAAATGTTGCTTTTCTTGGGTGCTTTGCATTTAATTAGGTGTCCTAATAACAATGGAATCACTGAAGTACTTATATCACTTTGAATTAGTGGTGTAGCATCTTCTAACTTCTTTAAAAAAAATTTTTTTCATATATCATTTTTTAAAATAGAGCTCATTATTTTAATTATATCCATTTAAATGTACAGTGGAGCCCTTGGATATTCTCAGCACGAATCATTAGGTATATTAGTGAAAAAGCACTCGGAATCTATCTCCATGCTGACACTCCATAATCTATTCTATTTGTGTCGCTGTAAAATAGATTTATATATAGATAACTACAAAATAGTTGCTCAAGATATGCTATGAATTTTATATTTAACCTGAGTCACACTTCAACATAAAATCTAAAGTCAGGCACTAAAAAGGATATTTCTCTGTAAGTAGATATCGTCTGTGGCCACTGGTTCCTGCTCACGCCAAAATCCCAAGGGAGAAGCCAGACCCAGTGGGTCCCTGCCCAAGGATTTCCCCAAGAGCACTGACCCTTCGTTAAGGCAACGGCTCTCAAAGTGTGTTCCCTGAGGGCTTAGGGGTTCCACAGCAGTGGGTCAAAAGTACTCTCGAGGCCTCAATAAAGAGGGTGGTGTTGAGTGGGGCTCCGAGACCCCTGCTCCCTCTTTGATTTTTAGCCTGATGTATGTACATATGGACTTCTATCTCCCTGTCGTGGGGTAAACAGTGCTCCCCTATTCGAGATATCCCCATGTCCTAATCCCCAGAATCTATTTGAAAAAGGCTCCTTGCAGATGTATTTAACTTCAGGATAAGATGAGAATCACGGTGAATTACCTACGTGGGCCTTAAATGCAATGATAAGCATCCATATAAGAGACACACGGGGCCTATGACGGACAGAACAGGGGACAAGGCAGAGAAGAGGAGAAGGCAACATGACCACAGAGGCCAAGACTGGAACGACGTGTCCACAAAGCGAGGAATCTGATGGCCACGAGAAGCTGGAAGAGGCAAAGGACTGAGTCTCCCCCAGAGCCTCTGAAACAGAACAAGTTTCTGGTTTAAGCTCCCCTAGTCTGTGGCAATCTGTTACGGCAGCCACTGGACACTACTAGGCAGTGTCAGACTAGTCCTGGAGAACCAGCTCCACCGTGGTAAAGTCTGCAAGCCGCTCCTCTCCGTTTTCTTGTGCCTCCTTCTTACTCATGCCCAGTGCTGCATGTGGCCCCTCCGCTGTGTCTGCACAGCCTGCCTGGGAAAGTTTCAGAAGCAAATCTCCTCTTCTGGGTTTTACCAAATGGTTCTTCAAGTGTTTCGACACCCCCCCAGCCCATCTGGCATTCAAGAGAGCCCTGGAGCCAGATGCAGAAACTGAAGCCCAGCACAGGGCCTGAGCCTGTTTGGTTCATTTCCACGCCCCAGGCCAAATACCAGGCCTGGGGCACAGCAGGACCTCAGTCCACACTGGGAATGAAGGGCATGCCCAAGGTCACACAATTTCCAGGGACCAGGAAAAAGTTTTCTGATTCCCATCCTGGTGCCATTCCCATGAAGCTAGACAGCCTAAGACAGTACAACCAAACAACATTACCAGTGGATTTGGGGCCCAAAGACAAATGCCACTTCTGGCCATGTTAGAGAAGAGCTCCAGGGGATGCTGTGTGGCCAGGAGCCAGACAACTTTGTTTTGGGTGTAATTCTCCATCACTCCACCAAAAATGCTAAAGCTTGAGGCTCTACCAAAACTCATAGTAGTTATGCGGGTTCTCCGCACGCTGGACGTCACCTTGCCCTTGCCTGACTCAGTTTCCCATTCGCATGACGAATGCACTAGAGTCTAAGGCTGTGACAGAAGCCAGACCTCCCCCAGCAGGGTGTGTGCCCCTTCTCACACAGGCTTGGGACCAGTGCCCCCATCCGTGTCCCAAGGCTCGGCCTGAGGACCACCCCACCACCTGCGAAGGCTCCGCTCACTCACCCCAGTACTTCGGCCCCCTGAAATAATGAGAAGGGTGGGTGCAAAAGCTCTAATTGCAGTGTGTAAATAATGACTCGTTAACTCCCACTAGAATAAAACTTCATTAAAAGACTCTACTCATTAGGAATGAGGGTAAGGGAGCCTCAAGCTGAGCTTAAATACACTCTCCACGAATGCACAGATGTATAGGTTGTTAACAGAACTAACGCACACCTAAGCCATGACCTCCGGGGCTGCGTGTACCCCGCTGCGGAGGCTGAACACCAACCCAGTCCGCCGATGCTATCCATGTGCCCACTCCTGATGACCTAAGAGCTGCAAATGACTCTTTCCTACTCACAGGTGTCAGCAGGCCCCTTCCTGGCAAGGCTTCCGAGTCCAGTGAGGTTTCTGCCTCCCCCATTCCACCAGAGCTGCTCTTCCCAAGGCCTCCCATGACCTCCATGCTCGTAGAGCCAATGGTCCCTTCTTGTATTCGGCCACCTCGTCCTCTGTCAGCAGCCTCAGATGAACCTCCTTCTCCCCCGTCAAACTCTGTGCGCCCTTTGGCTCTGTGCTCAGCTGGGGGGCCTCCTACCTCCTACCCTTCTGTCTCCTGCTGATTCCTCTTTGCCAATTCTTCACCCTCACATACTGACATGCCCCAAGGATCTGTTCTAGAACCTCTTCTATCTTTATCCACACTCACTCCCTAAGTGATCTCATCCAGACTTGGGCTTTTAAATATTAACGATGTGATGATGAATCCCAAATTCCGTCTCCAGCTTGGACCTGCCCCCGAACTCCAGACCCACACACGTAACTGCCAGCTGGACGCCCCCCCCAGATGCCCGAGAAGCACCCACACTTAACAGGCCCCAAATGAGCTACTGCTATACCCCCTCCCCCAAGTCCAGACAATCCTGACTCCCATCCCAGTGCTCTTTCGGCTAAACCCCGCAATCCACAATACCACAATCAAACAACCACACACTTCTCGATTTCAGTTAGGAGCCCAGACTCTAGAACCAACCTGTCTTCCCTCTCCCTCACTCCATACTAATGAGTCCACTAGAAAATCCTGCCACCTCCACCTGCAAGATGTGTCCAGAACCTGATGACTCCTTACCAGCCCCCAGTCCCTGCTGCCCCCCCCCAGCCTCCTGTCTCATTGTCAACTACAGAGCCAGTCTCCTGCACCTACCCCTGCCCAACACCCCAAAGTCAACATTCAACACAGCAGCCAGAGGGACCTAGTTAAAGCAAGCCAGGTCATGTCACCCCCGGGCCTCAAAACCCATTAAGGTCCCAGACCTCACCCAAGCAGCAGCCAGAGTCCTGATCCCCAGGGCTCCCCGGGACATACCCCAGGAGCCCACTGCCTTCACCAACACAGCCCCTTGTGGGCCACACCAGTCTCCCTGCTGTGCCCTGAGCACATGGGGCCGGGGAGCCTCTGCCCCTGCTCTTTCCTCTGCCCTTCCCGGCTGCCCCCACGTTAGCGCTCATGCAAACATCCCCGGGCCAGTGGAGACATCCTAGCTGCTGGATCTACACCCACACACAGCTCACCCCAGCCTTCCCCACCCTGTCTCCCCACTCCCCACTTTACCCATTCTGTTCACTACTCATCCTGCACTCACCCACCAATCACCTCTTATCCCCTTTGCCGTCTGTCTCCCTGGCTGGAACGTGAGCTCCAGGAGGACAAGGACTCTCTCTTGTCCATTCCCTGTCGCCTCCCAGTGCCCACAGCTACATCTGGCATAGAAGAAGCCATCAGCAGGTGCCTGTACCCTGAAGGAGCCACGCAGTGAGTCCTGGAAAGGGTGGTATGAGTGTGGCCTTCAGGGTGTCTCTCCCTCGCCCTCCACCCCTGACTCACAAAGAACGTCGATGGTTTAACCGCGTCAGGAAACGAAGTCAGTGCGGTCTACTCCCAGGCCCTGGGCAACCACATGGCCCAGAGATGTTCAATGGGAGTCACATTCTGAACGGAGAAGCTTATTCCACAAGGGCTGCGTTCTTATCCTGCTTCTCTCCGGCAGGAACCTTCTCAAATGTAACACACTCTTCTGTCCTCCTGAAATGCCAAAAGAGGGCAACCGGATGATGCTCTGACCCCCAGTCTTTTTCTTCTCCCGCTCTGCTGAGATATTACTGACACATAAAGATTTGGAAGGTGCAGGTGCTCAGTGACGATCTGTCCTGCAAGGGGGCACCAACTCTCGAGCATGCAGACGGGATGGGATGCTGAGCTCCCAGGGCAGCTGCGGTCTCTGACATCCACAGCCTCATCCCCACGGTTACTGGGAAAGCCCCCTGTGCCTCTAACAGGCTCCAGCTGCGAATCTGCCCTCTGATTCCACGTGGCTGAGAGCCCTTCAGCTGTGAAGGCTCTACCCACTGTCCATGTATCCCTGCGTCTGGCCCCTAGCGGACAGCAGCTAACGCCTGCTGAATGACACAGACAGAGAACAACCAGAGATGCACATGTCAGCGTGAAGGTGGAGGTGACTGTGGCAAGGATACTGTCACGAGGGGAGGAGGACAAGAGCGGCTACTCTGAGGGGCTCTGAGTGGCTGGGACAGGCTGGGGGCACAGTGCTTCACCCCATGTCCAGGCACCACCCCTGTTCCCAATGCCTGATAGATGCTCAGTAGAAAAGTGAGGATCAGAGACACCGAGTGACTTTTTCAGGGTCACACAGCTTTCTACAGACAGAACGGGATGCACCCAGATCTGCCTGACTCCAACCCGTGGGCTTCTAGTCGTGTGGATGATTCGTTTTCCCTTCTCAAAAGGAGAGATGATTAAAGAAACAAAAACAAAGCGCTTGTTGAATGAACAAAGTCTGGCTTATCAACCAGAAACTCCCAAGAGGTGGGGAGCATACCCCCTCATCTCCTCCTGTATCCTTAGCATCCTGACGGATCGGGGCACGTGCCAGATACTTAACACAGTAACACAGAAATGTAACAGAACTACGGCATGAAGGGTTCCACGTCTGCTACGGAGAAAGTGCCTGGGCTTTATGTTCCCTGTTGACCTCTAAGTCCCCTTGACACGTTCCAAATTGGCTGCCATGTGCAGACAGGTCCCGCGGACACAGAGTCTCCTGTTTTTGGTGACAAGGACAGGAATCCTAACAGGGATAAAGGCTGTGGCTTCCACCAGCCTGGAAGGACCAAGAGAGAGAGAACCTACAGCGAAACCCTATTTTCCACAAACCCCGGTAATGAGGCCTGCGTCTGTATTTACTATTCTGTCCGTGTTTCAAATCTTCACACCATCACCCATGCCTTCCTAACCCTCAGAATTATCTGCACTTCCATCTGCACTTCCATCATGTATCCCTGATATATTTTAATAAATAGTCAAGGAGAAAAGATGAGATTAATAGATTAAAACTATTAACCTATTAAACAACTCTTAACAGTCTAGAAATTCAAAATAACCTACAATGCATAAATATATCATTAGTTTGAGATAATTCCCAGGCACTTAATTTTCTTTAGTGTATATTGTCAGTCAGCCACGACGCTGGGTAATACTAGTTCAGAAAGGCAGCGTGAAGATTTAAATATTAAGAGTGAATTCCCTGGTTAATTTAAACCGAAAAGAGAAAAGGCAGGAGTCTTGAGCGATGCTGTCAAGTCACGAACTCCAACATGTAGTAGGACAGGGCCCTCCAGGTAAAGCTGGAAACTTCTCTTACAAGAATCAAGGCACAAGGAAGGCTGGCCCGGACTGTTAGAAAGAATTACCATTAAGAGCATTTTAAGGAACATGCCACCTTTGCTGGAAAGGCGGGTAGTAGTGGGGCAGTCTGGACCCATGAGCAAGGCGCACGGTCCTTTCAACACTCACCCCGTTGAGGGGTACCCCTCACCCCACGGTGGCAAAGCTGCAGACCCCCGTTTTCTCACTGGGACAGAACTCCCTCACCAGGGAAGGTGGGGAAGGGGAGGCCCCCGAGGGGTTCCTGCCCGTCGTCCTGCATAGATCCTCTGGGGCAGCCACAGGCTCCCATGCAGATCCCAGAGGCAGCCAAGTCCACCAGGGGAGACTGAGGCAGCCCCCGAGCTGGTCCTCATGCTGGATGATGAAGAAAGATTCTCCCTCTGCCACCAATGCGATTTCCCACCGAGGTTGTGGCTTTGCTACTATCCCCTCCAGTCCCCTCTCTGACGCCCGGCACCTCTGATCACTGTCTCCTTGGAATGCAAGATAAAGAACTTCCCGAGAAGACCACTGCGCTCCCACCATCCTGCCCACGCTGACAACGGAGGCCCGGAGCTCCCCAGCTGCTGGCCTGCCAAAATGTCCCTGACCTGGTCCAGGTCTTCCTGAGGTACTGGGGGCTGGGCTCTGCCAAGCTTCCTAACCCACCTACACCCCCCTCTCCTCGCACATAAGCCCGTGAAGTTAACATGAATCGCTCAGGGCCGCTTAAGAGATTCGAGGGCAGAGATGCACATAAGGAAGGCAGCCAGCCTGGCCCCACACACACAGAGGGGCTCTGTCAGTGTTAAGTTCTTTTCTCCCGTCCTTACCAAGCATTTTCCGGACAAAAATGTAGAAAGTCTGGTCAAACTATCAAAAACATCTGCTCTCGGGACGCCTGGGTGGCTCAGTTGGTTGGGCGGCTGCCTTCGGCTCAGGTCATGGTCCCAGCGTCCTGGGATCGAGTCCCACATCGGGCTCCTTGCTCATCAGGGAGCCTGCTTCTCCCTCTGCCTCTGCCTGCCATTCTGTCTGCCTGTGCTTGCTCTCTCTCCCTCTCTCTGACAAATAAATAAAATCTTTAAAAAAAAAAAAAAAAAAAAAAAATCTGCTCTCAGGCCACGGATGGAGTACTCATAAATGAACTCAGAGGGGCAATTTTAGGGTCCCCTGAAAACAGAAGGCATGGGAGGCATGGCCACCCCCCTACACCAGCAGTGACAGGAGGGGGATGAGAACACACGCTGCAGCTAAGTTCACCGCAGGATGGGCAAGAGGGAGTGATCAGGAAGGTAGGTCTGGAGCCTACGGACGTTCTGAAGCACCAGGCTTTGCGTGCAAAGCTGGAGAAAGCATAATCCAGGGGAGAAGGATCTCTTTCAGGTGTGGAGCCAGACAGAGGGGGAAGCTGTGGAAATTTCCCGAGTTGTTTTCTCAGATGAAGGGCCTCTGGCATCAATGGCCTCCAGAAGCAGCCAGGCCTGGTCACCCTCGTTACCATCATCAACGCTGTGCTTCCTCAGGACAAGAAGCCAAGACTTCCAGACGCCCCTGAGCGGTTAAGAACAAGGGCCCAACAACATTCTGAATCTGCTCAAAGAACACAGAAGGGAGACTCCTGCTAGGAGTGCGCACTGAATGGAGGTTTCCTAGGGACCGGTCACCTCCCTCCGCTGGACCGCCCCAAGCTTGAGAGCCACAGTGCTATTGGGCAAAAATGATTCACCAGTTTTGATGTACATCAGTTTGCATTTCTGCGGCTGTCTCCGCAGGGCAAACCTAAGGATGTGCCTGAATTTTCAAGAATCCACCCTATCTGCAGAGTCTAGGTCTAACAGTAATAGATCAAGCAAAAAGGAAACTCTGCCCACCAAAAAAGCACTGGCCCCCCAAGGGATGAGTATAGGAACCCCAGAGTCAGCCTGCGATTGAGAATCTTTGCGGCCCAACTTTGCCCCAAAGTTCGATAAGCTGAGAATACACATTTCTGGAAATCACATCCGAGCTCCAATAACAGCACCATAAACCTAGAGTCAAGATAAAGATGTGCCCTGGCTAGAATATACCCAGAATTCCTAAGTAACTCATTCTGCTGCTACCGTATTGGTCACTGACTACCAGCGGGCCTACTGCTACTGCCGGCTTTTGTGCAAATCAAATTAATTTGTTTAGGGCTACTTTTATTTTACTGCTGAAAACTAAAATTCTAAACAAGAAGATGTTCTTTAAAAAAATAATTCTGTAGCTGCACACACGTGGTGATCAGATTAAGAGTCCACCCGTGAAAAATCTTAGCTTCAAGGACAAGACTTGGCTAGGCCCAAAGCTATTTTACTACGCCCGTGACCCTGAACAAGCCTATTGCTTGATTCCCTCTGGGGAGGAGGGATAGGAGCATCACAACTTCAGAGGGCCATTGTGGGGCCCAAGGGGATCTGTGCGTGATCCTGCATGACACAGGAACTCGATTGTGGTCAGCCCTCCACCCCGACCCTCGTCCCTGACTCCAGTCCTTTCTACAGTGTCCAGATTGTGGTCAGCCCTCCACCCCGACCCTCGTCCCTGACTCCAGTCCTTTCTACAGTGTCCAGATTGTGGTCAGCCCTCCACCCCGACCCTTGTCCCTGACTCCAGTCTTTTCTACAGTGTCCAGACTCAAGAAGAATGCAATCGCCATCCCACTTCTACCTCCTCCTAGGAAGGGGATCCAGCCTGGTGATGATAAAAATAAGCATTTTTTTGAACACCTACTACGGGCCAGGCACTTTGCTAAACAAATGCATATTACTATTACTATACTTAATCCTCACTGACAACATTATGAGGGAAGGTCTAGTATCATACCCATTTTACAGATGAGGACACTGAGGTCGGGTAAGTAGGCCAACGTCATACAACCAGGCAGTGGGGAGCCCCAGGACCTGAACCTAGGCAGTCTGGGCTCCTCAACACAGGGCTAATAAGCTATTTGGCCTTTAGTGAGGCTAGAGAGAAGGCAAGGGAGAAATCTGGGAGACCAGCCATGGAGAAGCATGCATTTTTTGGATGGACACAATGCTTTGCTGAATCAGATTCCTCAGACCTGAGGAGATACAGCCTTTCGAAAACTCACTGCCAAGCCAAACTTCTAAGGTCCTGCTTGTCCTGAACCCTTGGCAACACCTCTTCAATCTTGCCCCTTGCAGAGTTTATTCACCTCCTGGCAACTGGTATGATCCTTTTAAAACCAAATCGTACCATGCCCACCTCTGCTCAAAATCCCCAGGGGATCCCCCTATCTCATGCAGGGTAAAGATCAAGGTCTTGAGGATAGCCTCCAAAGCTCTATCAGTCATGTCGGCCTCCTTACTGCAGCTCCAACACAATGTACACACTCCTGCCCCAGGGCCTTTGCACCTGTTGTTCCCCCTGCCTAGATATGGTTCTCCCAAATGACTGCTTTGCTCAGTCCCTCCTTTCCTTCAGACCCATGTTCAAATGTCCCCTTCTGGTGATCCACTAACTCCTTCTGTCTCTCCTAATCCCCCACCCTCCCTTCCCCTCCACCCACTTCACAGCATTCTTTATCTTATGACATACCATCCATTTTATGTATTGATTACGTCTCCTCCACTCTTGCTAGAATATGAGCCCCTCCAGATTTCTGTTTTGTTCACTGTTGTATTTCCAGCGCCCAGGTCAGATTTATAGAATGAACCAGTGGGTTTTGGTCTTATCAATTCCCCCACCACACCCCCAATCTGTATACTAGATCCCGATTGCTAGTTAGGCAACTGGTCCACGCAACAACCAAATGAGTCCCTTAACCTCTTCTATCCCTGGTTTCCTTATCTCCAAAATGAGACGGTTACTCCAGATTCTCTCCAGAGCCCTATCAATTCTGACAGCCTTCAGTGGACCCCCCCTGCCAAAAAAGGCAGATTTCTTCATTACCACAAGCCTGTAGTTACATTTACTTGATTATAAAAAGACTGCACTTCCTTTAAAATGTTCCCCAGTTAAGGCCCACAGCCCCCACGCCTCTTAGCGTAAGTGGGGCTTGGCTGCTGTTGTGCTCCGTGATTTGTAACCTGCGCACCAAGTCAGCATTAACCTCGAGTGCTGGGATCACTGGTCCTGTAAAACAGACCCAGGCTGGGTTACAGAGAAGTAAACCAAACCACATTTGGTTGTTTCTTAGGATCAGAATCACCACCGCTCCTGGTCCCCCTCAATTTAACATGAATTCCTTAGCAGTCCATGCTGTTGGTTTTGGGGCTCAGCCAGAGGCCCTCTGGAGAAGTACCAAAATTAGGTGTTCTGGGCCAAAAGACAGGCACTGGGAAGAAAGCAGAGCCCGGCGTAGCAGCCGAGGGGGCCGTGGTACAGCCAGGGGTGGACGCCTGTGTAAGAGGACCAGGGGTCCTTCAAGGTCATTCCCGGCCAGGGTTGGCACAGCCTCACACTGACCTCAGGGAGGCTCACCCTCGTGTTTCTCCATCTAAAACGGGGACTAAATACGCCTAAGATGCTAGAGCACCAACATGTCTAAACCCCACCTGGCCAGGCCACGATCAAATTCACAACCAGCCTCAGGTAAGGCCCGCGTTAATGTTCTCTTGACGTGTAATTCCTTTTTCGGACTGAGTGCTGGGTCACAATACAATAACACTGTTTTGGTTTCTCAAAGACGCTCTATTAGCTCTAATTATACAATCAATACAAACTCACTTGTGGCGCTCCTTCAAAGTCCCTGCCTTCTTGACAAGCCCCTGGCCCATGGCATAGCCCCGGGTCCTTAACAGACTCTTCTAACATCTTAACTGACCACTTCATCCCAAGAAGGGGGAGGGCACGGTTGTTACGCACACACAGCAGAGAAATCAGACCTGGGTAGGCATCCTGGCTCTGTCACACACTTCCCACTGGGGAGCCTGAGGCCCATACATACACGACTCTGCCTCAGCTTCCTCGTCTGTAAAGTGGGACTAATAAGAGTACCTCCTTCACAGGGCTGTTAGAAATACTGCATAAGTTAACAATGAACTAAATCACTTAGCTCTTACTTACTGACATGTAAGTGCTGACTTAACGGTAGTCATTATTATTAGAAATTTCTTCTTTAGGTCTCGAGTCACACACAACCCTAAGATTTGGGCTGGCCCTTCCTGGTACCTATTCTGGCATTGTGGCAAGAACACAAGGGCTCCATCACTGAGTGTGTGCAAGCCTGGGTGTCAGGTGGGACAAAGAGATGGCACATGTGCCATCTTCCCCCTCCTCTGACCAGGACAGGCATCGCTAAACTATCCCCGCACTCTTCTCACTTTGACTGCAGCCTGTGCCTGGTAAGACTCAGTTCAGAACTTTCAGGCAGCTACTACCGCTACGGAGGAATCTGCCTGCTGTCTTCCTACCTGCTGTGGGAGAAATTCTACAATAGAAAGTTAAGAACAAGGTGCATTTAAAGTCATGAGAAACAGATGGAGGTTTGTCTCTGTCCACTTCTCTAGACACTCAAGTACCTGCTGAATGACTGACTAATCAGCTTTAAATCCATTGCAGCAGGGGCTCAGTGAACACGGAGGGTGCAGTGGGAGAGGCTGGCTAGACCCTCACTCAAGCACAGCACTGGTGAGTAGAGAAAGTACCCTGCTCGGGCAGGTTCGAGGCCTGACATATGACCCTGAGCAGGGCCATCCCTCCCCACGTGTCCAGTGAGAGGGTGGGAGCCCATCCAGTCCGGACATTCCAACCCAAGAAGCACTTGCACGTGCTCCCAGTCTAGAGACTCCCACTGCCCCCGTAGACCACAGCCTCATGCACTGCTCTTCACACAAAACTCCGCAACAGGGGCCCAGGAGACACAGGCACTGGGCAACTGCTCGCCCCAGGCGCCCCTGCCAGCATTCATAGGCCCCAGCCTGTCAGCCCACCCCTCCTTCCCAGACTGTACCCCAGCCCTACATCACCCCCACTTCTTCCACCTCATTCAGGGTAGCCGTCCCATTAACTCTGAGCACTGCTAGAGGTTTCTGCCCATGGACGTGACACCCTAAGGGGAGAGGCAGCAAAAATGACATAAACATGTGGCATGAAGAAAGAGCATGAAGAACCCAGGAGGGACACAGGCCACAGGCCCTTCGAGGAGAGGTGCAGGGAAGGTTTCTCGGAGGCCAGGATGGAGTCAAGAAGGATGATCAGAGAAAGAACATTCCAGGCAAAGGGAACAGCAGCTGCAAAGGCTCTCGGGCGATAGTCAGTTGAGGGCAGGGGCTGGCAAACCCCAGATTGTGTATTTATGTCTTATCTGTGTGCTTTCACACACACGGGCGGTGCAGAGGTCATCACAGACACCTATGGCCTTCAAAGCGCAAAATATTTACTATCTGGCCCTTCACAGGTAAAGCTGCTCAACCCCCTGGTTTAGAGTGTTACATACACCAAAGGTCACAGAACAAGGGGGAGACTGATGCATGAGGAGGTGGGGGGAGCCAGGCTGCGCTGGGTGGGTTGGGTTTCGATGACCTCCAGCCGGGCATCTCTGCCTCCATGTTGTGCGCCCCCAGCCACCCTGCAAAGGGTTCCTGGGTGATCTTCCCAAAACACACAGCCAAACAGGTTACTCTTTCTCAAAGAGCAATGGCTCCCTGTGGTTTCCCAAAGCACATTCCAAGGAATACTTGCTCTGCAGTTGAACTTCAGTAAGAGGGTTCCTTGGTTAAGAAAGTTTGAGAAACACGGCATTCTCATATCGGATGTCCTCCAGCACACACGTCAGTCCACGAAATACTAAGAAGTCCCTCTGCAAAGAAATCTGTTGACTCTGTTTAACCTACTGTCCTTCAAACTTGCTTGGCCACAAATCTTTTTTCCACCATAATCTCTCAACATTCTGAAGAACTAGGGTTCATGGGCTATAGGGCGAATTCCTCTGCCTGGCCTCTGTGCTCTGATCCCAACTCCAGTAGGTAATCCCAGAGCCCAGCCCATTCCAGAGTTCCAGATCTCGTGTGCGTGGCCTGGAGCGCCCTCTCTGGTCTGACTTTGCCTTCCTATTGCCTCTGATGCCCCCAGTAAAGGTCGTCTTGCTGCTCGTGCTCTGCTCTCGCTGAGCGAACAGTGGCGGAATCAGTGCTCACATTTACCGAGTACCTGCCTATGCCACCCACCAGGGGCAGACAGCCACCGTGCAGCCCTATTCAGAGTCTCGTCCTGCCTTCTTTGGTAACGACAGCCCAGCTTTCCTTTAGGGGCTACCCCCCGCCCATCTCCTGCCAGCTCCCAGGGTGAGGACACAGCCCCAGTGTGGCTCAGCAGAGTATCCCCTCCCGTGCTGTGAGGTGACTGGTTCAGGGAGAGGAGCACAGGACCCAAGCTGGGCCAATGAGTTCCAGACCAGGATAGGTCGGGCAGGTCGGGAGTTCACAACAGAGCAGCCGAGATGGGATTCGAGCCCGGTCCTTCTGCCCACTCTTCTGCTTCTCCTCTAATTTACTGCCAGCCTGAGTGCCCAAAGGCCTATCCGGGATCTAGTCGTCCTTGGTGCATCATGGGTGCTCAGCGAGGGTATCAGGAGGGCTGGAAAGTGCTGCCCGTAACCGCACATCCTCTGGGGAAGTATGTATACTTCCCAGCCAAGGGAGCTGGTCTGGATCCCCCATCTCCTTCCAGGGAAGGCAAGGACCCTCTGGTGGCTGTTGGTTGGGAAATGCGGAGAGGGAGGGGTACAACCGGAGGCAAGGGAAAGAGAGTGTACCTGCTTGCAGTGCTTTTCCTTCCGGCTGCACTGGCTCCGTCAGCCTGCAAAAGAAACCCAAAACACCTATATCAGCCAAGGGAGGGGAGCCCAGATTGTACCCACTGCCACCCCACCAAGCTCCCCCTCAACACCAGTCTTCAGACAGAGGGGAGAGCTGGCCCAAGCCCCCTGTTCCATTCTTGCAGGCTGGGAAAATCTGCCCCTAGTGGTAAGAGGGAGTCAGGACACCCCCAACCCCTCACCCCACCCCCGGAATTTGCTTGGCCCTTTAAATCTAGCAGAGCACCCATTGCCAACACAAACCCAGCAACCACAGGGCCCTGGGGACTCAGTGAAAAGTAAGTAACCAGCTAAATCTGAGATTGAATTGCACCATTTTTATTTTCATCTGGGATTTCCAATAAAACAGTAGCCGCAGATTTATTCCTACCAACCAGAGGGGGAAAATCCTATTATGTTAAAATATTCTGTCCCCCAACCCTACTCGCAGGGAGAGACAAGAGAGTGCCGGTTCTTAATCTCTTTCACTCGGGATTGGGGAGGGGAATGAGGAGATGTGGCTGACCCAATGAAAATTTCAGAAATCATACAATTCTGGGTCAGATGGAGAGACTGAGGCCCTGAGCCAGGAGGGAGCTGCCTGCAGTCTCAGGAGGACAGAATGACAAACACCTGGGGTTCCTGACCTCCCTACCCAGGCCAGTGCTGGGAGGACCTCTGCTGCAGAGGCTGAAGTAGGCCATGGACATGGAAAGAACGCACGGGAAGAACGCATGAGTTGTAGCCACTTTCCTTGGCTTTGTTAACGCATTTATAATAATAGTAATCACAGAATAATGCAGGTTCCAAACTCTGGCACACACGTGTTTCCAAATTCAGAATACTTCCAAGTTTAGAAAGGTAATGTAGCACATGTGCTCTGTATTTTGCAACAACCCCGGCAGGGTCTGGGCAGCCCCCCACCAACCCCAGATCAATCACGATGTTATTTCCACAGTGAAACCCGTGCAATCAGGCCCTATGGAGGATAAACGAAGACAGAATTAGTCTCTTCTCCCTTCAGGTCAAGTCCTACCGCCTCACCAGTCATAAAAAATCTTTTTGTTTTCGAGTTTTGTGAATTTCAGGATTGCAGATCTAAAATAGAGACAACAGCTACCTTTTGACGCAGGTTTTTGAGAAGTTACAAACTGGCAAAACCAGATGGCAGGCTTCAATTCAAACAGTCAATATGGAGAAATAAAAGAATTTCACCCACAGAAGGCCAGATTTCAGCGAGTAAAAGCAGCACTTAGTTCCACGCGACCACAGTCAGCTAGAGCTGCCAGTCCCCACGGCTCCCTCTTGCCTCATACCCAGCCCTCTGGCCTGGCTCCCAGGGGTATCCAGACTCCCTAACCTCCCCTGGGGTGCCAGTGTATGCACATTTAATGCAACTTATTCAACCCTCCCAACAGGTCCCCCAACACACACAAGGAAGTCAAAGAATTTTAAGTCACTTGTCCAACATTCCACAGCTACAAGCCCAGGTCTGGGTCACTCCAGGGCCCAGCTTCCTAAGCTCTGGAGTATTTTCTCTCGCATCAACATTCAGAACAGCCAATTGGGAAATGAGGTACACCCACAGCCCCCACTGCCCACAGGATGGAAATGCAAAGATGAAGGACAAATAAGGAGGCAGAAATGTGAGGCCTGGGAGGGAAAAATTAATGGGATGCTGGTGCATTATTTCAGTGGCAGAAACAAGAAAGCGGAAAATGGTTTGCGTATCATTTCACTGCGAGCAAAAGAACAGGATCAATTACAGCCTCCTTCCGACATCTTGCATTCCTCAAAACTTCTATGGAAAGTGAATGGGACGAAGTTGTTTTAATCTTCATATCGTTAAGAGGCAGAAGTGGTTAAGGGGTGGAGATTCTGCCCCAGAGAACTTAAAGAAAATTTTAAAATCCCAAATGATCTCTCATCTTTCCCACTCAACTCTGGGCACGTATTTCTAGCATTTTGCACATATTTTCGCGGTGTTTGTGTGTTTTTTTTTTTGGGGGGGGGGGGTCCTCTTCCTTCCCAGTTTCACCCAGAGTGGACTGCATGCAGACCGGGAACACGGGGCTGGGGAGAAGAAAAGATGCTCCGTCTCTGGCATAGCTAGGCACTGCCACCTATGTTTCCTTTTTATTATGTTTGCAATGCTCTCACTTCTTGACACCAGTGGCAATACTGAGTTTTGTTTTCCACCGATTTTTATGAAACAAAGACAAAATGCTAAAAATGTTCAAACCGTTGCCCAAACAAACCCTTGCACAGAAACTCAGGAGAAGCCACAGGAGAAATGGAGCTGCTGGTGGGAGGAGCCTCACCTGGGCAGGTGTGATGTGCCCCGGGGGGGCGGGGGCGGGTTGGTTCCCCCGGAGCAGATCCCGGGAACTGATACAGGTGGGCCTGTGCACGGACAAGAGGCTCAAGTGAGAGATGTCCACAACAGCATGTGTCCCCATCACAGCTCCCGTCGGTCAGGGCACATGGGCCTGGCTGAGTCCAGGCCCACCGTAGGACCACGGACAGCCTCTCGGGCCCTCCCCACCCCCATGGAAGCCCACAGTGCCAAGGGCACCAACCTTCAGTTGCAGGGATCAACCTTCAGTTGAAAGGATCAGTGAGAAGCCAGACCAGCTCTGTCGGTGTCCTCACAACTCCCTACCACTTGAATGAAGCTGACCCTCTGACGTGGCCATTTTCCCAGCAACTTCCTATGATTCAACCTAAACCACAAACTCACCTTTACCCAGTGTAACGTGACCCCATTCCCAACTGGAACTCAAGTCAAACAGCACACGGTGAAGCATCAGACAGTCTTGCGTCTGGAGCCCTCAACAGTCCTGCCGTTTCCTATCTATGGGGTTCTAGGCAAGCCACCTGCACGCTCAAGGCCTCGGTCTTCCCGCGTGCAAAATGACCGATCTCCTGGGACCAACGAGGTAACGCGTGTACAAGTAACTAGTGTGGACTATGCTGATTGCACCGCAGATGGGCGAGAGGCAGGGCCGACCTTGCACTGCCCCAGGACTCTCCCCAGCCTGTCCCAGGGTCTGGTCTAAATCCTGGGCTGCAGGTGCAGGTCGGCATCTCATGGGTGTCCACCAGACCCCACAGCTCTGAGGCTTCTTCCAAAGGGCTGGTAGAAACAAAGTCAAATACAGTGATACAGCCTACGCTAAGCACAGGTCAGCTATGTGTAGCAACGGCTTAAGCAATGGAAACGCGGCAGTGGCTTCCACTGGACCATGGGCTCCTACGGACACAGCTCTGCCTGGTTCTGTCCATGTCTCACCGGGGGCAGGCTCCTTCCTTTCCCCAGACACGAGGTTCTCACTGGTAAAAACTAGACGAGAAGCACGAGAGTTAAATCAGATCCTCTCCTGCTGCCTGTGGAAGTGACCCAACCTTAACCAATCCCCACTATGGCAAGTGAAAGGGGCGTGGCACAGTGGGTCCATGAGAAACCCTCCCCCTCAAGCCTACCACGCAGGAGGAGGGTACAGGCATCCACTTCCCCAGCTCCCCGTAAGGGCATCGGCCCCCCCTTTGCCAGCCCCATCCATTCCTCCTCCACCAGTTTCTCTGTAAGACCCGGGCAAAGCTATTTTTGGTTTCATTCGACCCTCCTCTTCCCTCCCAAATGAATGTTAAGTTGTTCTTTTCCATTCTCTTATTAAGGATTTTCTTGGAAAGAAAATATTATTCTAAACCCAGAAATTTTATTTCTGAATTTGTGCAAATGTAAGTTGTAGGACATTAGCTGCATTTCACATTTTGTGCAAATGGCAGAAACAGGCAATTCGTGTGCTACGGGATGGGGGCTGGCCAACGATTTCGATAAAATAAACCCTTTTTTAATTTAAATGCTAATGCACTGAATTAAAATTTAATAACTGAGGAAATTGAAAAGCCGAGCAGGAATATTGGAAATAAATCCAAGCAGAAACAGCTGAAATTAAAAATTCTAGAGAGTGGGAGGATAGCAGCTAAGCTGTCTTATATGATTACATTTTTTTTTTTTTCCAGAATGAAGCAAAAAAAAAAAAAAAAAAAATCCTATCTCTCGCTGGCTCTAGGGCAGTAAATCCACAGTGCTGTGATTTATTGCTCAATTTTCCTGAGGGAAAAAGGCTTTCTTTCATGCTGAAATATTTCATAAATTTCAAGCCAGCATAAATTCTTAATTTAAAAGTTATGGAGGTCACATTTAGTGCACTGGTACGGTTCCAAAATCTTAAAGCAATAGCAGCAACCAAAAAAAAATTTTTTTTTTTAATTTAAAAAAAAAAAAAAAGCACAAAAAGGGGTAGAACTGGTTTTTTTTTTCTTTTTTTCATTTTGGTTTTAATTCACGATTCGAAATTTCATTATTAAAGATCCCTCCTGGATGGATGGAACCCAAGCACATGGGGAACTGGTATGTGTTTGGAAATCTGCTGCAAAAGATGAAGAGATAAAGATTTAATTCAATTATAAAAGGGCTTTTTTTTTTTTTTTTTTTTTTTTTTAAAGCCACTTGAGGAATTTCTGGTAAAAATTTCCTCCCTTCGCTGCCTGGGAAGGGGTGAGGGTGGGGGAGGGTGGCCAATGTAATTGCTTCTCTTAGATCGCCAATCTTTTGTGCACACTGATATATTCATTTGTTATACAGCTGTTCAGCGGCGGAAAGAATGCTGGGGCGCCCATAATTCTAAGCAAATCAATCAAAAATTAATGATTTGTCATGCTTGCACAATGGAGGAAAACAGCTCCTTGGGTCCTGGCTGCCTGATCTCAAAGAATGAAATGCCTTTCTGCGATAAGAGAACTAAGCCGGAGGCTCAGCGAGGCTGAGGTGGCCCTGTGAATGTGGGTGCTCATGGTCCCCTGAGCTCTCAGAGGATGGAGGAGGGCCACCATCTTGAAGAGAACATCTCCAAGATGGTGTGCCTTGGCCAGTCAAGCCCAGGACAGACAGAGTGAAGCACATTTCTGTGGAGGTATACTTAGGATCTTACCTTCTCCCTCCCCCACTGCAATGCAAAAATTGCTTCCTTTTGGAACACATCAGTGACTCCCCCAGCTCCCCAGCCAGATTTGACATGTCTCTGTTCACTGTTCCCCCACCACTCTTAACCAACCAACACCAGCACTTTTCACCAACTCTATGGGATGGGGACCATAGTTACTGGAGCACCTATTTGCCCCCAGACCATGTGCTCCTCCTGGACAAAGACCACACCCCACACATGGCTGTGACTCCAGCACCCAGCTTGGGGCCCGCCACGCGGCCAATCTTCAGCAAACAGGGTTGACTCCTTAATTATTTTTTCTCGGGAAACACAGATAACGAAGTTCCTTATATGCATTATGAACTACACTGGCAACCAGGATGAAAGAGAACAACTGATCTTAGATAATCAATCAGTCCTTTATTCATTCAACAAACATTCCCTGAAAAACCTACTGTACTCAGCTTTGGATGGACAGCCTCAAATCCACTGGGGGACAGTTCCAAACCCCCAACATTTACTGCTTCTTGGCTTCTCTCCAACCTCGGAAGGAAAGAGTGAATGTGAACCCATAGTAGAAGTTCCCTGCATGCTCAAATGCCTTTCAGGTCTTTTATTCTTTCTAAGTCACATGAATGCTATTTTCGCAAGGATCAAATGCACATTACTCCAAACCATGCCTGTGCAAGTCATACATACGTATGTTTGAATATAAAAATACCATCTTATATTACCAACATGTACAACTGATCCTGTAGGAAGATGCTTAGCCTCAGCAGTGAGGGAGGCCAAGGGCACTCACCTGGAGGCCTGCAGGAGGCACTGAACTTGTGGGATGCACCTGCCAGAGCCTCGGAATCCGCCCAGAGGGTCACTCTGTCTCCTCCTCTTCACTGAGGACAGGAAAAGTAGGCCCAAACAACTGGAGCTTCATCTGCAAGCCCCTTTCCTTTCCAACAGCCAGTGGATCCCCAAAACTGAACTTGAACTTTCTATCCCACTGAGGCGCAAGACTCAAAACAGGGAAAGTCATTCACTCATCCCAATAGTATTTAATGAGCTGCTTCTACGCAAGAGACACCGTTCTGGGCCGTTGGGCTATATTCCTGCCCTCAAAGCGATTACATTCAACTTGGGGGAGAGAGCAGCATTAGGTAGAATAAACGAGTAAAATATATCCTATGCCAGAAAGTCATCAGTTCTGTGAGGGGAAGACAGAACGGAAAGGGGGATCATAGCGCAGGCGCAAGGGAGGAACCACAGGCTGCAATTTTAATCAGGTGATCAGAGCAGGTGTTATCAGGCAAACAATGGAAGGTAAGGGAGTTGGTGTCTGGGGGAAAAGGGAATGGCCAGTGCAAAGTCCCAAGTGTGCCTGGTGTGCTCCAGGAACAGGAAGCATTTCAGGAGTGAGGAGAAGGGAGGAGGTAAGGGAGGCCACTGAAGGCCTTTGGCTCGTATCCTTGAAAGTCAATGGAAGGTTTTGGCACAATGACATAATTCAACTTCCATTTTTAAAAAAATCCTGGGGCGCCTGGGTGGCTCAGTGGGTTAAAGCCTCTGCCTTCGGCTCAGGTGGTGATCCCGGGGTCCTGGGATAGAGCCCCGCATCGGTCTCTCTGCTCAGCAGGGAGGCTGCTTCCTCCTCTCTCTCTGCCTGCCTCTCTGCCTACCTGTGATCTCTGTCAAATAATGAAAATAAAAAATCTTTAAAAAAATAAATAAAAGAGATCCTTTCTGGCTACTCTGCAGAGAATGGACTGGGGGCAAGGGTGAAAGTAGGCAGGAGGAGGTCAATTAGGAGGTCACAGTGATGGCCCAGGTCAAAGATGAAGGGGTTGGGACCAAGGGGGTGAGGAAGTGGCTTATGACTATGCTGGAAGGTAGAACCAACAGGACCTTCTGATAAACGCAATCTGGGCTGTGACAGCAAGTAAGAGTGAGGGAAGACTTGAGAAACCTTCGGCCTCCGCACCAAGAAAAAAGGACCTGTATCTTTCTGGCACATGAGAAGATAGTCACTGGGACAGCACCTTCCATGGATCGTCACACACATCAAATCCTCCCACTAACCCTGCGAAGGAGACGCTGAAGCTTACGCATCCCTCCTCGACCAAGAATCAGCCAACCACCCGAAGGGGCCCAGTGACTTGCCCAAGGTCACAAAGAAGTCAGTGGCTTGGCCACGGCTCACACATCTTCTCACCCAAGTCAATGGCCATTTCCTCTACAAGCTTGGCCCTTGGTGCCTAGAAGACACCGTCAATCCTGGTCCCGAACAATGGAGGTGAACTTGGCCTACAGACCTATCTAGCCCTAGCTCGAGCACAGGCCGCCCCTGCTCATTGTTCACCAGGTGTTCTTGGAAAAGACCTATTAAGGGTGATTCTGCCAAGGCCAAACGAAAGCTTTGCACGTTACAAAGAGGATCCCACTCCCGGGAAACTAAATACATTATAAATTCCCTAATTAGACCTTGTTTCCCAGATCACCTTCAGTGATACGTCTCTAGCATGTGGCGCTTCATTTTTAATTCTATATTTGCTTTCCGCCCAAACGTGGTTACTCAAAGCTGCAGACAGCTCAGGGGTCCCAGCGGAGGGGGTGCTGCTGGAGAAGACCCGGAGTCAGACGTGGGTACTTCAACGGGTCTTCATACCTTGCACAGTAGACGTGTGATTCTGAGAGGGGCCATGGAGGGACCATGCATCTCAAAAACGGTTCCTCATCATTCACCCAAACACCACCTGCTAAGTGCCTACTGGGTGCTGGACACCGGAGCTGTTACTGGGAATACAACAGCAGCAAGAACAGGAGGGGAGGGCACCTGGGTGGCTCAGTGGGTTAAAGCCTCTGCCTTCGGCTCGGGTCATGATCCCAGGGTCCTGGGATCGAGCCCCGCATCAGGCTCTCTGCTCAGTGGGGAGCCTGCTTCCTCCTCTCTCTCTGCCTGCCTCTCTGCCTACCTGTGATCTGTCAAATAAATAAATAAATAAATAAATAAATAAATCGAACAGGAGGGGAGATGGGCAGTGATTACTTAATTATTTCACGCTATCAATTTATAATTACCACCTGAGATCTGTGCTCTCAAGAGGAAGGCCTAGACTCCGCAAGCATCTTTGACAACAGGATCCAAGGAAGCTGTAGGGTCAGGAAGAGCTTCCCCAAGGAAGGATGCTAGAACAGGGGTCATGAAGCTCCTGCTCCGCAGAGGGGAAGGCATGGTCTAGATGCAAATGAAGCTATGAGCTGGGCGTCAGGGAGCAAAGAGAAGGGCACCATCTTGCCCAGCAGCAAAGCCTGGGTCCCTGAAGCCTGCAGGGCCTCAGCCTTCTCTGAAGGCCTTTTCCTCTGGAGGAAGGGACCAGCCCACTGACAGGCCCAGGCTCTGATCAGACCCCAGATCAGAGCCCAGAGGCCAAGGAGGCCCAGACATACCATCAACTAGCCAAGTTTCCAACTGCAAGGGAAAACGCAGGGAAATGACCAGTGTCTTTATTCCTCTTGGTTACAATGCCCCCCTGCCCTCCCCAAGGCCCTGCTGTCAGAGATCAAGTGTCAAGACATAAATCAGGCTTCCTAGGGATGGAACCAGCACCATTCGGTCAGTTTCTCAGGCACTGCAGGTGCAGGCAGGACCTTCCCTCTTTGGGGTACAGACTGGAGCAGGACCCTAATGCTGACATCATCACCACCACCACGGTCATGACCATCTCTGTCATACCATCCACAGATGGGGATTACGGAACACCTGCAAACCAGGCACAGGACTTGGGGCTTTACCCCAAGGCGCCAAGGGCTGTCCTGATGGCTTGTGCACCTCTTGTAGCCACCACTGGCTACAGGCTGGAGGCAGGGAGGCCACATGGAGGCCACCATCATTTTCCAGGATAGAGATGCTCTAGAATGAAGGGCTGCTGGGAGCACCAAGATCACCTAAGATAGCCTGTGAGGAGTACCCACAACAGAGCCGGCATGCAGCAGTCACTCAATAAATGGCGGGTTTCAAAACAGACAATGGGAGCTGTGGAAAAACACATCTTGGTCTGTGAGCAGACAACCTGGTCTCCTCTGGGCACCTGGGAGACACAGAAGTGAGAGATGAAGCTACCTCCATACCCAGGGCCTGACTCAGGGCCCTGAGCAGGAGGGTGGCATCCTGACCTCAGGCAGGAGGGGCTGTGCCCTCCCCCAGGCTGCTGTGCAGGATTTGCCGCCCAGACCCCAAGCCTCGCTCTCTTCCCCAGGTGCCTGATGCCGGCACGACTGGAGCCGAGAGACCACGGGTCCAGGAGGACTCCTGGGTGTTTCATGTACATAAATTCTATTCTCCCACCTGCACTGGATCACAACGGGTTCTAAGGCTGCGTCCAAAATGGTGAGGCTGTTCCTGGGGTCAGGCCCCGCAACGTTATTGGTTTGGGGTGGTTATTTTTTTTAATTTTTTTTTTTTGTATTAAAATAATTCTAACAGAGTAACAGAGCAACTATGAGGAGTTCCCTTCCACCTCTCACCCAACTTCAGGCACAGGAGAGACATGGTCAGAATTGTGTCTGCGAAAGGCCTGCTGGAGGGGGGCAAGACAAAGACGTGAAGACCAGTTAAAGGCTGATGCCAGCGTCCCAGGAAGGTCAGCTGAGGCTGGACCAGCAGTCAAAACCCTTAGGCCCCAAGAATAAATCATGAAGGCCACCAGCAGTGGCACAAGTCAGGTGGGGCGTAAGTCCTGCTACCTGCGAGGGGGACCTTGGCCTCTCAGTGCACTGACCTCTCAGTGCCTTGGTTCCTTCCTCTGTAAAATGGAAGTGATGCTGGTGCCACCTCACGGGCTGCAGTGCAGATGACATGGGCTCATCAGTCACATGCCTGGGCAGAGCCTTCAGGGACACATGGTGCTGGCCTCTACGGTTCGCCCAGCTTGAAGGGCCTCTGACAGAGAGAATACCAGCACCCCAGAGCAGCCAGCAGCTACCGAGCGCCTCCTGTATGCCAGCCCTGGGCTCAGGCACTGGGTAACCGCCCCAGTGAATCTCCTCGATCACCCTGGGTGGGAGGGATGGTCCCTAGTCCTGCAGTCCAGGTCCCAGAGGCTTGCAGAGCGCAGGGACCAGCTGGAAAGAGGCTTGGCCAGGCCTCCAAGCCCGACACTCTGATTCCAAGTTCATGTTCTCAAACCCTATGCTACGCTGTGGCCAAGGCCCAGCGGGGTGACCTTGGCGAGCGATTTTTCCATCTTTAAGAGTGGACACGCTCCTCTGCGTGGATGAATGCTGCTCTGTTTGTTTTCTTTCCAAAAAAGAAACGCGTCTCAGTTCTTTACAGTCACACACTTAATCTCTCAATTTACAAAAGAGCGAGTCACGTGACTGGATTCCACAAAAATTCTCTCTCCAGGTTTATGATTTTACAGAAAACTCCAGGGAAAACCGCCTGGAGCAAGTTAAAACCAGATCAGCCATAAACCATGTCCTGGTACAGCCTCACCAAGCCAAGACTCAGATTACTCATTAAATATGTGATAAATATTCGCTTCAGATCAGCAGGAAGTTGGGGGCGGGGGCGGGGGGGGGGGGAGAAAAACTTTTTTGCTTCACAAGGGGGAAAAAACCTATTATAAATAGAGAAAGTTACAAGCTCTAAATTAGTGAAACTAGAATTGGGGGATGGGGTTTGAAAGTCACCCCCCTTAAGTATTTTTAAGTAAGGCAGTAAAGAAAAAGGCTACTCCTTAAGTCTCCTTGAGGAGATCACAGTAAAGGGCCTGGGCCTCCTGTGACATGGCCACAGTGACGCCACCATGCCCAGACAGGGAAGAGCAGCTACATCCCCATTCCAGGAGAACCCCTTCCTCTGACAGCTGCCACAGACAAATTCTGCCCATTCCCCCCATCCCCCTCCGTCCGCCCACCTGCCCAGCGAGGCTGCTGGACAGAGGGTCTCTCAGAAACCTTCCAGCTCTGCCATCTGGAGTCAGGCAGCCTGGGTTCAAATTCTGCCCAAAAGCAGCTCTGAAACTGGGCTCCAGAAACATCACCCCTCAGCCTCAGTTTCCCCCAATGTAAAAGAGAGGGAAAATTCCCATGGAACACTACTGCTGGGCGGATAAAAAGGTAGAAAGTCCATCCCATGCTCAGCTAGTGCTAAACAATGCTACATGAGCCACAGATCTGGAGGAGGTCAGCATGGTTACCCTGATGGTGGGGAATAAAATTAATACATTTAAAAAGCAAAGAAACCCAAACATATTCTGATCCCTCCAGAGGGGTATACTCGGGACAGTATCTCCCCCCAGAGAATCTGGAGCTTGATGGCTGGGGTTCAAGCCTGGACTCCACCACTTCTGAGCCATGTGCCACTGGGGAAGTCACTTACTCCTAGGACTCAGTTTCTTCATCTGTCAAATGGGGATAATGACAGTACGCAGTGCACAAGTTTGCGTAGGGGTGAATCAGTTAACATTTATAAAGCTCTCAAAACAATGCCTGGTACATAGTAAAAGCTCTATAAATAGTTATAATTAAAATGAATTATCATTTATTGAACTTTAGCTATATAATTATCTTTCATTCAAATTCAGGCAAGTCCTGTTTTCCTGATCCTCAGTTTCCCTACCTATCAATTGGAGGATTTTGACCTGATGGGCTCTGAGGACCCTCCTAAGTTCTGAAATTTGCTGATTCCTATGTTTCTTCTGTCTTTGATCATGCAGTCTCACTGCCCAGACTGTGGTCTACTGAGCCACTGGGTCCCAGGCCCTGCCCCACAAAGACTTCCCGGACCACAAAGACAACCTCCTGGAGCACCAAGAGCGTGCCTGACCACACCTAGAAACACACCACACTCTGCCTCTTTGTTCCCGTCAAACTGCAACATTCCCAGGAGGGTGGTGACCTTCTTCGGGCTTCTCTGTGGCTCCATAGCTCCCAGACCTATGTTGCATACAGAAGGGGCTTAATAAAGGTCAGTCAGTTGGTTTAAAACTTGCTGCCAATACTTAGAGAACCATGGTGATTAATGGGGCCTAGGGACTCATCTAGCCCAAGAATGGCAAACAGGTTGTATTTTCAGTGCCAAGTAAGATCAGTCACTAGTGGCCCCCCGGTGCAATGTGATGAGAAGGATTCTGGGGCCACATCAGAGCTCAGCCAGAGAGTGCTGTGATTGATTATTGATATCTGCGGTGAGCACAGTGAAGCTGGGGATGGCAGCGTGCTTGCTCCCCCTGAACTACTCTAATATCCTCCCTTTATTATTTTTTTTTAAAGATTTTATTTATTTATTTGACAGAGAGAGATCACAAGTAGATGGAGAGGCAGGCAGAGAGAGAGAGAGAGGGAAGCAGGCACCCTGCTGAGCAGAGAGCCCGATGCGGGACTCGATCCCAGGATCCTGAGATCATGACCTGAGCCGAAGGCAGCAGCTTAATCCACTGAGCCACCCAGGTGCCCCAATATCCTCCCTTTAAAGAGAACCCCAGGTCTCCTGGCCCCCAAAGCACCCTCTATCCAGTCACCGCATTCTGAAAGAGAAACTGTGGCCTTTCAAAATTCAGTGTAAGGGACACAAAAGAAGACAGAAGATCAGAGACAAAAGAAATCCACAAGAAACAAAAAACCTGCATAAAACACTGGACTCACTTTGGTTGTGAAACAAGACTAATTGCAGAAGGGCGAAGTAGATGCCCTAAGAAAGACTTTACTCTTTTTAAAGAAAGAAAAGTCTGGAACTCTTGCTCAAAGTAGAAATCTTACAAATTCCTATTGCAAAATAACTCCAGGTCAGCCAACCACAATCTCTATAAATATATCACCAGATCAACAGCCCAGGCAAATAGGGGGAGGGGGAGAATGACTGCATGAATTTTTTAAAAGTCAAAGAGTCCCTCTTGTAGTTGGGACAGGAAGGAGTTCACCCATTTTCTTGTAAAATGAGAGGCCCAGGAAGAAAAGAAAGGTTTTAATTCCTCACACCCCAATGGGTCTCTTCTGAGAAATCTACAGAGCCAAATTATTTTGAAATTATTCTACAATTCTGTTTTCTCTGCAGGGGGAAAAAAAAAAAATCTGGTACCCTGAATTCATCAGGGCAGCCATGACCTTTACAACGACTCTCATGGGACTATTCAGTGGCAGGGGGAGGGGGGTGCCAGCAAATGCTCTAATGGGCCTGATCTGGGGCAGGGCTGGGGGGGGGCAGTAACGCCCTACAGGGTCTGGACCAGGAAAAAACAGGCCAATCTAGGTACTTAAAACAGAGGCAATTTAATACAGGGATCTGAGGACACAGGTGATGAATGGGCTGAGATCAAATGGGGGACAGGAAGGCAACCAAGGAGCCTGGAGAGGAAGAAAAGGAAGAGATAGTATTACCAGAAGCTGGGGCTGTTCAGCAAGGGCTAATGGGAGTGGATCCAGAGGCTGCTTACACAGAAAACACGGCGAGAGGCAAGAATGAGTGGGGACAAACACCCTGGGTTCATCCCTTCTTCCCACCTTCCAATCTCCTGGCTGGGCATCCTTCTGGCTCAACTACTAGAAGGCCAGAGGGCAAAGGCACCCGGGAAATGCAGGTCCTTGTCAATCAGAGCACAGCAGGGGAGCGACAGGGACAGAGCTCAGATCAGGACACTCCAGGAGGACACAACCACGTAGTGGCAGTGTCCTGCACAGCTCACCAGGGGTCCCCCCCCACCCCGCCCGAGTCTAGCTTCCCTGTAGGGGCTGCAACTTCCTGAACTGTGTCCTCTTCCACAGCAGCCAGCAGTCATAGCTTAGACCTGAGGGGACCCTGGAAGTCTGAGAAATGGACGTCTGGCCACCAGGTCCCAGTCTCCCAACATGTGGGATGTCTGGATGGCCTTCCTGCATACTTCTGCATCCGGCCTTTGCTCAACATCTATAATGGACAGCAAATTCATAATGTGAAGGCTACTTGTTCCCAATCCATCAGTCAGAAGACCCAAGCACCCAGGAGACACTCCAGAAGCATCTCTTGACCAGATCTGGAAGACTATGTTCACAGGGGTCAGGAGTGGAGGCTCTGTGGTACGAAGTCTGATGCCAGCTAGCGGACTGAGATGAAAATGCTCCTAGGGTTCCAGAACTTTCCCCCGCTTCAGGACCACTACTCCGGACTTCAGATCCACACTGAAACTTGGTGGCAATCTTTTCTGAACCATATCATGAAAGACAAGAGTGTTCCTGTCCCACGAGGACTCAACCCTACGAACTCAACCCTACGTACCTCTTGGTCCTGGCTGTGGCTAAAGGCTTGGTTTCAAACTACACTGTTCAAAGAAAGGGCCCTTTCCCTTCACTGGTGGCTCCATTCCCACCTCCCCCCAGCCACAGGACCAATCTCCCTCCCCTGTTTTCTTAAAGCACTTATTGCCGGGGCCATTCAAATCATATTGATCAACCAGCTGGAACACTCAGTCGTCTTTTTATGACCTGTCTTCCAAGCCGGAGCATACATCTTCTTTGGGTAGAGGCCATGCCTCTGGATTCCCTAGCGTCCAACGCGTGACCCAGCACATCTACATGCCATCTACATGGCATCCTTCACTGGGAAAATGGCTCAGGTTCCCAGAAGCCCAAGTCTGGGGTAAGGCAGGAATAACATGGTCTCTATTAGTGCCCCACGTTTGTTTAGCAATCGGCAAGATTTTTACACCCATTACTTCATTTAATTCTTTACAAAGCAGGAGTCATGATTTCCATTTCAGAGAAGAGGGAGCAGAGGTGAAGGGACTTTGCCCAAAGTCAGTAGCTGCTGAGATTCAAACCCAAGACTTCTTCCAAGACAAACAGCAGGTTTCTTCCCCCTCCTAGCTCTCATCTCCCTTTCCAAGATTCCACGTCTTGCTTCTCTTTCCTGAAATGAATTGATATAATGAAATCATTAAGTGATAAAAAGAGTTAATAAATGTGAAGACACTTAGAACAGTGCCTGGCATGGACTCAGAGCTGGAAGTAATGGCTGCCACTGCCTTCACTGTCGTGGTCACCTCTCCATCCCCATAAAACTCAATTCAAAACGTCAACCCACCAGAACACCAGCAGTTAGCAAACCCCACAGCCGAAGCAGCAGAATATGGAAAAAGCCCCTATTTAAATCCAAATGGAGAAATCAGAGAATGTCAAATGACTTAGCAGTTAAGAGAAGATATTTAAAGATAGCGTAGGATTCTCAGACATCTACCCAAAGCACGAAACTCCCCTGTACCAGACAACCACCAACACTTTATTCAAAATTAGGCCAGACTCTCCCTTCCTGACTGACATCAAGGAGAACACCTTCAGTGCACCTACAGTACTTTCTCATCGGCACACAGTCTTCCGAGCCAGAAGGCTTGATGTACAAGGAGGAAATGAAGGCCCAGGATGGAAGTAACATGGGCAAGGCCACGTGTGTCTGAAAACAATCCACAAGCCCCTTTCATGAGTATCAGACTTACTGTTCCCTCGCTGGGTCCAGGGTGGGGCTCTGCAAATCATGGGGCCAAATATGTATTTTTGCTGAGCCACAGAAAGCTCAACATTCCAGCTTCCAGCTCATGACCTGGCCTAAAGCTACCAGCCTCAGCTAAGATAGAAGATGAGAAAGCAGCACTGGGTCATGTCAACTCTCCCAAATAGGGTTTTTCTACAAGAATCTCCAATGCAGTTGTGTGTCCTCAACTGCCACATCCACTGCTCCCTTCGTCTAACTGCGACTTGCCACCGTCACAACTGTGTTGCCAACTCTCATTTCCTTTGACCTAGTAATCCACTTTGGGAACAAATTCTAATATTATACAAAAGAAGGAAAAGGATTCTTGCATAAAGATGCCCACTGAATTATTTATAAGAAAAACTGGGAAACAATCTCCATACACACCGTAAAAAAGTCTCTACTCACGAGGCGATCAGAATGGGTGTCCGCGAACAGTGGCAAGCTCCGTGCAAAATACTTGGGCGTTAAAGTGAAATGACAAGAACAGAATCAAAACTCCCTGTGTAACTTTGTATAAGTCAACTCCCAAAAAGCACTTGCTCTGAATGGCTCAGAAATTCTTCCTCCTTCCTGATTAGCTTTCCAGCATCACTGCTTTCGAGGGAAAACTCATCATGGTTTAACGCGTGCTGCCCATCTGTAAAGGAAGGTACTGGGAAAAGGTGACTTCCTGGGATGCCCTCCTTCTCCGGAATGAAGACGTGTGACTCTGCAAAGACCCCCTTTTACGGTCTGTTGTCGAGGATGACGGCCCATGAATAGACAGACATGGTGGCTGAACCCGGGTGTATACCCAAGCTCCACCTGGGGGCTGCCCGAGATGACCAGCAGAGTTCGTTCAAGCACTAAGACTTTTCTCTAACAAACTCTGCGGGATGGTCTTCTTAAGCCTCCCGCCTTTTTCAGAGAGCAGACCCAGAGAGTGAGGTTTTTTATATTGTATACAGCTGCACCCACAACTCTATGACTACTACTGTGTGCAAAGAGACAGTATTACGGGTCAGCAACTCCAGAAGTCTCGTTAAATACGTCTCAACTCCTCCAACATCCTCAATTAACGAGGAATTACTCATCTACTTTACCACGGGAGAAACAGAAAGTCCTGAGAAGTGCAGGGACTTGCTAGGGTAGGGGAGTGGATCCACCAAGCAAGAATGTTCAAGATGAGCAGTCCAACCGCACAGCACCGTCTGAAATGTGAATGTAGGTCAGGTATCTTTAGTAAACCATCTTGTTTTATCCTCACCATGTAACTGTGCAGTGAAGAACACTGCCGCCATTTTTCTGGGTCCTTCCAGAGCTCCTCATACTGTTGTGATTTTACAGATAAAGAGACAGGCTCAGAGGGGTGAAGCCGCTTGACCAAAAAAAAATCACCCAGCTGGAAAGCCACTGGGCCAGTACTTGAAATCAAGCTTTTCTGGCACCAGAGCCCACACACTCACCCATCCTGCCACAACTAATTCCATGAAAAGGAAAGAAAATGAGAGAGCTATAAGGAGTCAGACTACTTATCACAATATAAGGAAACATGCCCAGAGCCACAGAGGTTGCCCAGAAGTGGTGGGCTCCCATGGGGAGTGTGCCATCCGAGGGTGGACAGCCACTGGTGAAAAAAATAACCAGTGGTTATAAGGAAAAGGATGGATGAGCTCCTGGGGAGGGCCAGATAAAAGAGGCGGTGCTCTCTGCCAGGAGATTCCAGTTCCAGATCCTTCTGGAAGATCCAGCCCTTCCTAACACTCCTTCAGACCAGCCCTAATAACCTCGCTTTCTTTGTCCTCCATATTTAAGGGCCACCATCTTAGTGAAACGTTGCGGACCAAATATTTCATTTCCTTTATTCACCTCTTCCTGGCTTCACAAGTGTAGTAAAAAGTTAATGAATCTATAAATTGCTCACTGGCTTAAAATGAAAAAAAAAACAGTTAATGGAAATTTTAATGAAAACGCCCCATCCGCATAACTGATGGCAAACCCAAGCCCAGACTGCCTGGCACTGCATGGCCCAAACCAAGGGCCACGGGCGCTTGAAAACATTTCCTGGAAGAAAGTATATCAGAATTGGAAAGGAAGAAGTAAAAGAGTCTCTATTTGCAGATGACATGATTATATATAGAGAAAATCCTGAAGACTCAACCAAAATACTATTAGCTCTGATCAATGAATTCAGTAAAGTTGCAGGATATAAAATTAACACACAAAAACCAGTATCATTTCTGTACACTCACAACAAATTTTCTGAAAAAGAAAGAAATCGATCCCATTTCTAATAGCATCAAAACCAATAAAACACTTAGGAATAAATTTAACTAAGGTGGGACGCCTGGGTGGCTCAGTTGGTTAAGCAGCTGCCTTCAGCTCAGGTCATGATCCCAGCGTCCTGGGATCGAGTCCCACATCGGGCTCCTTGCTTGGCAGGGAGCCTGCTTCTCCCTCTGCCTCTGCCTGCCATTCTGTCTGCCTGTGCTCGCTCGCTCTCCTCTCTCTCTGACAAATAAATAAAATCTTTAAAAAAAAAAAAAATTTAACCAAGGCAGTGAAAGATCTCTACTCTGAAAACGACAAGACATTGATGAAAGAAATCCAAAAAAACACAAATAAATGGAAAAGCATCCTGTGTTCATGGACTGGAAGAATTAATGTTAAAATGTCAATTTTACTACCAAAAGCATTCCATGGATTCGATGCAACTCCTATCAAGATTCCAAAGGATAGGGGCACCTGGGTGGCTCAATCATTAGGTGTCTGCCTTCGGCTCAGGTCATGATCCCAGGGTCCTAGGATCGAGCCCCACACTGGACTCTCTGCTCAGCAAGAAGCCTGCTTCTCCTCTTCCTCTCCCCCATTTGTGTTCCCTCCCTCACTCTCTCTCTCTGTCAAATAAATAAAATCTTTAAAAAAAAAAAAAAGAAAGAAAGAAAGAAAAAGACTCCAAATGACATTTTTTATAAAAGTATAAAAAACATTCTCAAATTCTACATGGAACCAAACAGGTTAAGAAATTCTGAGAAAAAAAGAACAAAAGCAGGAAGCATCAACTTCCTGGTTTCAAGCTATATTGTAAAGCTACAGTCATCAAAACAGTGTATTAATGGCATAAAAACAGACAAACCCATGAAACAGAACTGAGAGCCCAGAAATAAACTCAAGGATGTGTGATCAACTAATATTTGACAAGGGAGCCAAGAATACCAACAACTGGAGAAAAGACAGTCTTTTCAATAAATGCCACCAGGATAAATGGATATTCACACATTAAATAATGAAACTAGACCTTTATCTTCTACCATCCACAAAAATTAACTCAAAAATGGATTAGATTTAAAAGCAAGACTTAAAACCATGAAACTTCTAGAAGAAAACATCCACAGGATAGGAATAAAGCTCTTTAAAATTGTCTTTGTAATGATTTTTTTGGTAGGGATACATAAAACACAAGCAACAAAATAAAAAATAAACAAGAAAGTTTCAAAAAAGCAAAAGAAATCAACAAGGTGAAAAGACAACCTACAGAATGGGGAAAAATATCCACAGAATGTGCATCTCACAAGGGGTTAATATCCAAGACATGTAAAGAACTCCTACAACTCAACAGCAAAACGGAAGTAAAAAATAATAACAATAACCCAATTTAAAAATGGATGAAAGACCTGAAGAGACATTTCTCCAAAGTAGTAGTACAAATGGCCAAGAGGTCCGTAAAAAGACTCTCAACATCACTAGTCATCAGGGAAATGCACATTAAAACCACAATGAGCTATCACCCCACACTGGTTAGAACAGCCACTATCGAAAAAGACGTGAAAGAACAAATGATGGAAGAGATGGAGAAAAAGAAGCCATTGTGCACTGTTGGTGCGAATGTAAATTGGTACAACCCTTATGGAAAACAGTATGGTAACTCATCGCAAAATTAAAAATAGAACCACCGTATCATCCGGCAATTCCACTTCGGGCAATATAGCCAAAGGAAATGAAAACACTAACTCGAAAAGGTATCTGCACCCCATGTTCACTGCAGCACTACTGACAACAGCCAAGACACAGAGACAACCTAAGCCCATCGACAGATGAATGGATAAAGAAACTGTGGTATATGTATGCAATGGAATCACTGGCCATAAAAAATGAGGAAATCTTACATTTATGACAACACAGATGGACCCAGAGGGTATTATGCTAAGCAGAATAATTTAGAGAAAGACAAATACTGCATGATTTCATTTATAAGTGGAATGTGAAAGAAAGAAAGGAAAGAAGGAAGGAAGGAGGGAGGGAGGGAGGGAAGGAAAGAAGGGGAAGAGAAGAGAAAGAACCAAACTCACAGAAAAAGAGATCGACTCTTGGTTACCAGAGGGGGAGGGGGAGGGGGAGAAGGAACTGGAGGAAGATGGCCAAAACCTCCAAACTTGCAATTTTAAGATAAAGAAATCCTAGGGATGCAATACACAGCATGAGGACTACAGCTAACACCGCTGCACGGTATAGGAAAGTCAAGAGAATAAATCCTCAGAGTTCCCCATCAGAAAAGAAAAAATTATTTTCCTTTTTTTCTTTTTCTCCTTACAGTGTGTGAACCCAGCTGAACCAACGGTGGTCATGATTCCACAATATGCGTCAACCAAACTCACACTGTACGTCATAAACTACACAGTGATGTGTGTCAACCGTCTCGCAGTAAAACTGGGGGGAAAATGGAAAAAAAATAAGAAGGTGGGGTTCCCAAGCTCCTGGGCGTCTGAAAGATGAGAAAGTCTCCAGGCTTCAAAGTGGCATCGTGAGCTACACCTACCCTAAAGGAAACGTCAGCAAGTTCCATCGACGAACTGGGAAACCCCGTTTGAGAAAAAGAAAGTGGCATGGGCCCACACAAGTTCTGAGGCATGAAGCCAAAAGCTCAGGGCTCCGGTCCCAAGATGGAAGAAAGTCGTGATAACTGAAAAGCCACCACAAGCCACTGGGATTCTTAAGAAGAGTTCATCGACGTAGGGCTGCCTGAGTTCCCTTCCTCTGAAATGCTACAGTTGACAGGAGAGGGTATTGTACGTTTGGGAAAAAGGGCCCCGGGCCATGCACCCTCTTCAAAGTACTGCTTTGATGTGTGTTCTATGTCGGGCACTGAGCTAGAACATTTACCCATTTTGTTTCTGATATGCCCCCTACAACATGGACTATAACGAATATGACCATCCTCACTTTAAGCTGGTAAGGAAAAGGAGGCTCAGAGACGTAAAGTGACCACCTCAAAGTCACACAGCAAGTCCATCCTCATCCTCACAGGTAGATACTTAGGCAGTCAGCACTCATGAAAACTCACCCAGGCTTCCTTCACAAGCCTCCAGAAACAGACCTCCAGCCTCCATCCAAAGCCCTCCCATCCCACAACAGCCACCTGGGGCCTATTTGGTCTAAGACACAAACCTGACCCTCTGCTTCCCCTCTTCAGACCCTTCACAGACTCCCCTCTTCCCGCCAAGGTAAAAGTCACACTCCTTCCCAGCCCCCATTACCTAATGCTCCGGCCACCACAGGGCTTCTGCCCTGCTCTTCCCCTCCATACCCAGTCCTCTCCTAGAATCACTTCCACTGGGAAACTTCTTGACACCCCCAGCTGCCCCCCTCCACCTACCCCCCATCTCCTCCCAGCTCCTCAAGGCAGGGTTGGAGCCCCTGTGATGCACCCTCTGCCCAGTGGCCTCCCCGCTCCACCACCCGCGGGCCTGCCTCCTTCCCCAGGCCGTGGGCAGCCCCGACACAGGCACGGAGGCCTAGTCACCCAGCACAGGGCCTGACCCAGAGGAGAGACCCGGGAAACCCTGAGAAGAGGCAGGGTGGCAGGACACATCTCCCTGCGGCATTCTTGTCACACAACACCCTCACACCCCGGGACCAGGTCCAACTCTGCCCAGCCTTCCCCAGCCTCCCTGAGGGACGATGGCCTGGACCAGCGGACCTAACACTTCCATCTACCACTTTTGATCTCCTGGCCCATTCGTTCCTCCCTCAGTGGCTCCACCAAGATGAACGTGGTTGAGACCAGAATCACCACGAGGGCCAGGAGCAGCAGAGAAGGTCAGGGAGCCACAGCACGGGAACAGGAATGCCACAGCTCAGGAGAGTGGGGACAGGCCCGCGTTTGTCCTAGGGGTGGTCGGGCCAGGGGCAAAGCGAGGCAGATGCAGGCGCCAGCCCACCAGCACCCAGGGCCCTCGAAGAACTGCACGGGGACCAGAAATACCTGGAAACTGTAACAGCTGCTTTTAGTTTCCAGAGATTTTTGAAGCCTCTTTCTCTTTGTTTTTCCCCTAAACCAGTTACAATTAGCATTGAGGGATATAATTACGTTGTTAGTCTAATTGCCTGTTTGAAGCAGGATCTACGGGGGTTTAATAGAAGATCTGAGGGGGAGGGCAGATAAAATAAAAAGTCGGGATAATCACAGAAGAGCTGTGTCACGTGACTCTCTTCCCAGGTAGAGACGAGGCCTGAACTGCGTCAGAGGCCAGGGAATTGCCTCCTGCGCCAAGCGCCTCGCCCGACGGGGCGGGGAACCGAGCTACCAGGCGGCGCGACTTCGCTGGAAATTGATTTTGGAGACGCTGACCTAATTAATCAGGAAACGATCTTAGAAAGGCCCTCGGATGTGGAGCCTTTGCACTATTACTGTCAGTGACACACTTACACATGGGCGGGCAGTATCTTCCCAGGTGGAGCAGGCGTGGTGGCAGCTGCAAAGCCAGAGTCCTGCCCGTCACCAGGGGAGAGTGGCTCTGTACAGGCGGAGACACAACTCAGAGGGAGGGTCCTGGGCACACAACTCAAAAGGAAGCAGCTCTGAGCTCAGGTGGAAGAGGAGCATTCTCCTCCAGGGGATGAGGATGGCAGAGAGGTAGTGAGCACCTTGACGACAGAGGCATTCAAGTGGGACGATCTCGTGGTGAGCATGCAGAAGAACCAGCCATGAGGAAGAACCCAATGCCTCAGAGGGGCTCTCCAAACAGCTCCTGCCTCCAGACCACAGAGACAAAGGGAGTGTGGAGCAGAACTTTTCTCTCCATACCAGAGGACACCTCCTGCCTTCTAGCACTGACCCCTTGAGCTATGAGATTTCCACCCTGAAGACCCAGACCTTATATCTCACGGGCAATGGAAATGTTCCTTCTCCAATGGCTTTTTTCCCAAATACAGACAGCAATGTGCAGTAGCCAGAAGCTACTTCCATATGGGAAAAGCGGAGCTCCATCGGATTAAGTCAAGGAGCAAGGCAATGTCACGGGCAGTTACGGCCACCATGCTGACCTTGCTGTTCCCAGGCCGCCTCCTCCACCATCCCACCATTCAATACAAGCATGACATCTGATCTGGGGACCGAGGAGCCTGACTTCAAACCCGATCTCTGCCACTTCGAAGTTCAGAAAACAGGCAGAGATCAACTGCCCCCGAGTCCTTCAGCGGCTCCTCGTGAGGAGAAGGGGGGGAAGTGGACCACCCCCTAACATCCCCTCAGTTCCAAAATATAGGAAAGCAGCACGCTTCCCTACCAGGCTGGGAAGCACAGAGATAATAACTTCATCAGACAGGACTGACCCTGTGTACAGACCTTCTGAAGCTGCCGGCCCTGGTACCATCACAATCCCAGGACTCCCATCTGCTCACCCCTGCCTGGTTGGCTCCTAGCACGATGCCTGGCCCATGGCGGACACCAAAACTATGTGGATGGATAAATGTCACAGACTGGGCACTTAACTGGCCACTATCAGGTGGGTCTGATAAAATAACGCATGTCCTTTTAATCCAATAAGCCTGGGTCTAAAACATCTCAGCAGGGTCAGAAAAGGCAGCCTCAGGATTCCTTCCAGAACCATCCAAGTCCCATGGCCACATGCCTCCTCTGATCTTACAATGACAGCACAGCTGTGAGGCCTGGGTGCCCTCAGCAACTCTCTTAAAGGGTAAAGTGTGAGGATTTGGGTTTCCAGGCAAAGATGGACACTCTTGATGCTGTGGAGTTGGGCAAGGCAGTCTCTGCTTCCCTCCCACACAGCGCCTTCTGACTAACTTGTGCCTAAAAGCAGAACTGTCCTATTCCACATCTCAGTGCTGCCTTCGAGAAATGAGTTCTACTGGGTTTTCTGCATTTTCCCCATTCAGGGTTGACAATGGCCATGGAGTGTGCTTGAGGCCCTCAGTACAAAGGGAGCGAAAATTCCACTGCGCCATTTATGAGGCTGCACTGCACATATGACCCAGAGCAGAAAGACTCATTGAAATCCAATAAAGATGAGGGGCGGGGGGAGGCTCCTCTGTTCCTGGAGGCCCACAGGATCTCCTTCCACACAATCTGCTTGGCTCCGCCATCGACTGAGGGGAAAAACAAGCTGCCATTCTGACGCTCTTTGTCAAGAGCAACAAGATGGCAACTAAGGGGACTTCCCGGACTCGCCCTTCTCCCCCACATTCCTCGAGGCCTTTAATTCAAAGGCCTCCAAAGTCTGAGGCAGCTGTGGTTTTCTTGGGAGGGAGTAAGGGAGTAAAAGTTTATTTATAATGAAACATAAAAATAGAGCCAAGGCACTTTTTTTCTGGTAGAGACAATAGCTGGCTGTTTTCACGTCCTAAAAGGCCGGGAGAGCATGTACCTGCGCAGAAGCCTCCATGTCAGGGCTGGTTCTGGCCACACAGAGCAGCCAGGGGCACGTGAAGGCCCAACAGCGTCTCCCACGGCCTGAGCCTGGGCATCAGAACAAAAACCAGAACTCGCCATTCAGTTTGTCATGTGGCCACAGGAGTTGGAAGGTTCTAGAAGCAGCCTTCGTGTCAAGCCCTGTGCTGGACTTAATGGATACCTCGAGGGACGTGCTATCTAGGAAGGCCACGATGGGGTCACCTGGAACGCACATCGACGCCATGAGTATACACCAATCATTTGTACCACCTGAGCATTCACTCAGTGTACAGCTGGTGCAGTCTTCCATCCCCTCACACATCCCAGTAATGCTGTGGTAAGTATTCTATACCTCCACCGTCCAGAAGAAGAAACGGAGAATGACGGAGATGAAGTTTCTCCTTCAGGCAGAGGAGCCCAGGTTCAAACCCAGCTCTGACTGTCAAATTCCCTGAACGATCGCAACCAACCAGTGGAGAAGAAGTCCCTAAAAGGTCCCAGGACAGAGTCTTTGTCAGGAGAGCTAAATGGGGATGAGCCTGCCCCCTCCCTCCCTCCCTCCTTCCCCAAAGCCACCGTGAGCCCCTCCTCTGACCAGCGCACTCTACCCCCATGATTTGAGGGAAGAGAGCTGTGGAAAACAGTAGGCCTTCACTTGGAAGGAGAGAGAGGAGAGATGCCACCAATAATCCTCAACACAGAACCAAGACTGGAGAACCACAGGCGGCCAGGAGGAGGCAAGCCTCCCCAGAGCCCTGCACAACACAATGAATGGGCTGCAGGGAAGAACAGGGTGAGGCCCATCTCTGGAAACAAGCGGCTCCTGGCCTTGAAGCCTGGGGTGCAAAATGGCGCCTGGGAAGTTTCCCCTGCACAACCTACCACCGGGCTCCCCTTGGGTTCTGTGAATACAGGTGAGCATAAGGGCGTGAGACCCCCAGACTATACCCAGCACGTAAGCACCCACTACACCACCCACCTGCACCCCCCACCACACCCCTGCAAGGGATATTTTCACCCCCCACTCCAGAGAGGAGGAGATGAAGCTCACATATCCTCACTCCTTGGCCTACAATCAGTAGAGATGGAAGAGGCTCCGTCGATGATTAACATCCCCAGCCTGCCCCCACCTCCAGCCTGCCCCCCACCTCGCGTAAGTAATTACACACTGGGTCAGGTCTACAGTCCCTCCCCGCAGGTCCCGGGTCTGCAATCAGGGAAATGAAGGTGGGGCGTCTTGAAGGAGTGAAGGGCTGTCTGTCTCTGTGAACTCACAGGAAATCCCAGGACTCCCTGTTTCCTTGGAAAACAGTTTCTAGACTTGTCACCTATAAATTGCCTGAATCTTTCTTTTTTAGAAGGTTTCCCCTACTTCACTAATTGCTTTCTGCTGCCTTTTGCTCCGTAAATTTAATTAACCTGCTATGTGACCTTGGGTTAGGCAAGCCACCACCCCTCTTCAAACCCAGTTTCCTTCTCTGTAAAATGAGAGCGGGAATCTCTTGGAGCCCTGACAGCTCCACCATCCCAGGATTCCATGATGGGGCTCGGGCTAGGCCACGTGACCTTGACGTTTCTGGCTGCTTTGGCCCAGAGCTTCCCAGAGCACTTGGACCATCCTGCTCAGAACAGCCCCCTAGCCCTGAGTTAGTGGCTAGCTCTAAGGTCTTGCCTCATCCTAGATGAAAAGACAGGACAGCCTAACTTGGCAAAGTCCCCTCTGTCCCTGATGGACCCCCCCACCCCAACCCAAAGCTCAAATTTGCCTCTAGCATTTCAGTGGAGCTGCCAGTCCCTGGGTGTAGGAGAAACTCCAGATCAGGGGCTGGATCAAGAGCATAAGCGTGAGGCTAAAATTGTAATAATAATAACTGACATTTATATCACGCCTTTCATCCCCAAATCCCAAATTAATTAACTTTTTACGAGACATTTTTAAACTAGTGCCATTTAATAAAATTCTATTAGGAGAAGTCTTTTTTTTTTCCCCCAGCCCTATATTTTTATTAACAGCCACCAAAAATATAATTTACAGCCAACCTAAAGCCAGTCAAGAGAGAGACAGGGAGTGGCTGATTCTGCTGGGGGGGGGGGGCAGCAGATCTAGCACAGGCCACAGGGGCTGACCCCCTGGCCTCGCTGTTGGGGGTCTGGGCCTCTGGGGTGGGGGTGAGGGGGAGTGGGCGTGGGGATGGTGGCTCTACAGGACTGAGTCTCAGCCCTGTACCATTCATCATCTTATATTTATTGATCATCTATATTCTGCAGCCACGATGGGAACTGCCGTGCATAAATCAAGGAAACAAAGCACTCTGGTCTCTGTGCATTCTTGGGGTAGAGAAACATGAGACAGTATCTTAGGGTAACTAGGTAATTGTAATTGTGCTAGGTGCCAGGAGGAGAGAGAGAGAGAGACGCTACTCTTCCCCTCTACCCCCCAACAGCATCAAACACGAAACATAATCTAGCCTGGGGCTGGGGGTGTGGGGGACAGAAGAGACCTCCCTGAACAACTGATTTTTAACCTGGAAAAAAAAAAAAAAAGGCTTAGTGTGATCTAGGCAAAATGTGGGGGTAGAGGCAGGCGGCAGGATCCAGGCAACGGGAACAGGATGTGTGATCGCTCAGAGGCTGGGAAGTGTGTGGCATGTCTGAAGGAAAAGAAGGTCAGTCTGGCAGGGGGGAGGGAAGAAGGGAGGGTGCAAGGTGGGCTCGGAGAGATGGTCAGGCCAGTGGAACCCCATCCTGAGAACGGAGGACTGAGCGAGGCTCAAGCAGAGGAGATACACGATCAAATGGGTCCTTTTAAGTAAATGGGTCACACCTAACCTGTAAACTCTTTTGTCTGTAGAATATCACCTTTTTATGTGCACCTGTCTAATACACTTGCCACCAGCCACGTGGGACTGCTGAGCATCTGAGACGTGGCCAATCCAAAGTGAGATGTGCTGTGCGTGGAAATGCACACCCGAGTTGGAGCACACTGTGCAAAATTAAAAAAAAAAAAAAAAAGGTATGTTGGATTAAAGGGAATTTTTATATTGGCTACATGTTGAAATGCTAACACACTGGAGATACTGGGTTTGAAAACACATTAACTTCACCTGTTTCTTTTTCCATTTTTACTGAGGCTACTAGAAAATTTAATGTCAGATAAGTAACTTGTATTCTACTTCTATTGGACATCTCCATGTTATGTATTTAAGAACAAAGGATTCTAAATAAAGTATGTATTCCTCTACTTCGGGGGGAAGAGAAGCATTCATGGCTACTCTGGCTAGGTCAAGCCCAAGAGCGTATTTTTCTGGTCCTTGCTCTGCCTTCCAACAAACCAGAAGAAGAAGGTGGAAAGGGTAGGATTTCCACAAGGGATCAGAACTGTGCAAACCAGCCCCAATTAACACCATTTCATTCCCCATCCAGATTTAGTTAAGGAGGAAAGAAGGGTGGGGGGATTAAAAAAAGAAAACCCAAAAGTCTTTCGACTCCCACTCTCTGTATCACAGGGAACCAAGGTCAGGGGAAGATAAGGTTCTCCAGAATCACCCAGACTCCTTTTCAGGATTCAGGGCCAAGCTCCCTTTCCTGACATTGACAATGGATGGGACAGTCAAGGCTAGGTTAGGGGGCCTAGGTCCCTCTTCATCCTCTCAACAGGTTTCACAAACAGGTGTCTTGGAATGTTTGTTTTTCGTTTTTTTCCTGGGGCGGGGGGTGGTTTAGTTCACACTATTTTAAACTTTTTTCAATCAGCTGCCGTAATTTGAAACTTAGGAAATTTTACATAAACTCCAGATTCAGAACTTCTCTTAAAAAAAAAAAAAAAAAAATCAGAAGATCTGGCCACAGTGGGCCTGTGTGCTACCATGTTCACAGTCAGCTGTAGCTGGATGGCACCAGCTGCCGTGAGATGGAATACAGGGGTTCCCAGTGCTGCCCCACACAGGGGCCCGCCCCGCCCAGATGCACCTGCACTCTTGCCAGAATCAAGCTGCGGAGCACATCACACATGCTTTGGAACCTCTGTACGTGCGGTAACTGTTGTCCAGAACACCCTTCCCTCTCAGGTCCACAGTTAGCTCCTTAGCTGACACTGTTCTCCCAAACATTCCGGGTCTCCCAGGGTGGATGCGGAGTCTGCACTTACCAGAAGCTACTGCAATAATTCATGCCAATCCTGATTCCTCCACTGGACACCAAGCCATTTGAGAGCAAGGATCACATCCAGCTTCACTCCCCTGGCCCAGCAGTGCCAGACGGAAGAGATGCTTAAGAATGTTTGCTTGGCGGGCACCTGGGTGGTTCAGTGGGTTGAGCCTCTGCCTTCAGCTCAGGTCATGGTCTCAGGGTCCTGGGATCGAGCCCCGCATCAGGCTCTCTGCTCAGCAGGGAGCCTGCTTCCCTTCCCCTCTCTCTGCCTGCCTCTCTGCCTACTTGTGATCTCTGTCTGTCAAATAATAAATAAAATCTTAAAAAAAAAAAAATGTTTGCTTTGCAAACCACGCCAAGAGTGAAAACATATTGGAAAATCACACCCTTGCCTCCTCCCCAGCCAGATTTCTCCTGGTGATGTTTCTAGATATGGCTGGGACCATCATCAACCTGGTGGAACCAACCTAGAACATCCCTCTACATAAATTACACTTTCACCAATTAAGTTAGAGGCCAAAAAAGTCATTAGAACTTGAGAATTATATGGAGTCTGGAGTGACTTTGAACCCATGTAACCACCATAAATAGCTCTTTCTGTTGAGCAAACAAGAATTTCTTGATTGCCCTTTTTGAAGTTGCCAAAGCCCTGTCTTGTTGCTATTAAAATGAAGTTTCACAATGGTCCTAAACCAGTTCTTCTCGTTTTCTTGAAAGAATGGACTGTAATTCAGCCCCAAATAAAATCTTCCATAAACCAGCAAATGCAAGGGGACCTGCCCGGCGAAGTAAGAAGCACTTCTCCGTGTCAGAAAAATGGAGCACTGATTCACTGACGGCTCCACAAGCATTTCCTGAGCAGCTATCACATGTGAGACCCAGCGGCGCACGGGTGAGCCGAGCCCAGGAGAGTGGGAAGAATCACAAAGGAGACAGCAGAGGGCATGCCAGGTCACGCACGAGGACATCTACCTCTTCAGTTACTCCATCCACACGAGCACAGGGATGCAGTCCGTTCTCCTCTTTAGCAAATGAAAGGCTTTTTGAACCCCCAGATCCTGCCTTCAACCAAGTGACATCAACCAGGAAGACAAAATACAATGGAAAACGGAAGAGACTTAAGATTGAGATGTGAGAAATGATCTCCTAAGCCCACTCCTCTATGTGAGATTTAAAAAAGGTATAACTGGGGCGCCTGGGTGGCTCAGTGGGTTAAGCCGCTGCCTTCGGCTCAGGTCATGATCTCAGAGTCCTGAGATTGAGCCCCACACTGGGCTCTCTGCTCGGCAGGAAGCCTGCTTCCTCCTCTCTCTCTCTCTCTCTCTCTCTCTCTCTGCCTGCCTCTCTACTTGTGATCTCTCTCTGTCAAATAAATAAATAAAAATTAAAAAAATCTAAAAAAAAAAAAAAAAAAAGAAGGTATAACTGTACCAAAAACTTATGAAGCTCCATCATCTTGAATAGGGAGAATGAGGCTCTGAGAAGGTTCTATCTTATCTGGCCTGGACATCCCACTCAAAAGCCCATCCCTTCCTCCACCTCTGATACCTTCGAGGGTTATGGAAAAAGAAGCTCCTGTTACTGATGACTTACTCCAAGCCAGACACTGGGCGACACATTCTGCTAGCTGTCTACGTCATCTCACAAACGCTGCATGTGGTAGAAGCTGTTTTCATCTGCCTCTTCCAGATGGGTTGGAGAAGGTCGACCAGCTGTCCAGCTGAACATGCATCCCAAGCAATCTGGTCACCATGGCCTCAGTGGATACCCAACATTGACCGGACATTCACTCATCTCATCTCTCCAGAGCCGAGAACAAAACACAAAGGCTGGAGTTTTCAGAGCACAAGATCCAAGTGCTAAGGAGACGAAATGACACAAGACAGCTAGACACACCCTGATCCCATTTCCTAGCTCCAAGAACAAAGAGGAATCCTAAATGCTTCCACAGTGGGGGAAAACACCGGTAGAGCAACAAGATGGTCTAAAAGCCTTACAGAACCTTATACTTTCTCATCTGCATGGGCCAGAAGAACGCAGAAGCTACAAGACTCTTGAGAAAATGGGCCCTGAACCTAGAACCCAACAGCAAACCAGCCCATCATTCAAGTGTGAGGAAGAGCAATGACTTCTTCCCAGATACAAACATTCTGCTGCTACCCCACCAGCACCTTTTCTGAAAGCATTATGTTAAATGAATCCCAAGAAGACCTCAGAGATTTAAAAGGGAAGAGAAAGAAATCCAACAAAACAGAAAGACATCTACAACAGGGAACACAGAGCTATGAAGCTCCAGGAGGCTCTTAGGAAATATCCAAAAACAGAATGTGTATTTTCCTAAGCTGGAAATAAAATTCCCTATCATATTAACCAAGAAGAGCTTATGGAGAGAGGATAAGGAATGTATACGTGCATTTAAGGGCCAAAGAATTGAGGGAGGAGGGGAAAGGATGGGGAAAGGGGCTTGAGGGTAATTACAAATACTAATTAATTCCGGGGCACCTGGGTGGCTCAGTGGGTTAAGCCGCTGCCTTCGGCTCAGGTCCATGATCTCAGAGTCCTGGGATCGAGCCCCGCATAGGGCTTTCTGCTCAGCGGGGAGCCTGCTTCCTCCTCTCTCTCTGCCTGCCTCTCTGCCTGCTTGTGATCTCTGTCAAATAAATAAATAAAATCTTTAAAAAAACAAATAAAAACAAATACTAATTAATTCCTACCCAAACTTAAATGTTTGTTAAAAATTTAAACGTAAGAAATGAGAAATAGGGTCTTAACTTCTAAATCAAAAGAAGGGGGGTAAGCAGAGAAGAAGAATTAAAAATACAGAAATAAGGACACTGGGTAACTAAAGAAAACTCTGGCGATCTAACAGTAAGAAGGAAAAAACATCATGGAAAACCAAAAGCAAAAAAAGGTGGCAGAAAGAAGCTGAAACTTAGGGGTGCCTGAGTGTCAGTAAGTTAAGCGTCTGCCTTTGGCTCAGGTCATGATCCCAGGATCCTGGGATGAGCCCCACATCAGTGGGGAGTCTGCTTCTCCCTATCCCTCTGCACACCCCCCCACTTGTGTTCTCACTCTCTCTCAAATTAATTAATTTTTTTTTAAAAAAGTTGAAACTTAAGCAATTGCAATAAATATGGGTGGTATATAAATTCCCCCATTAAAAACCAGGGTATTACAAATGGGGGTGGGGGGACACAGAGTAGGCCAGGAGCTGAAACAAAGAGACCCAGAAAGACTAAAAGCAGAAGGGAAGAAGATGCACAATGTTACCAATGAGAAAGATGGGCAGTGGACACATGGGAACTTTCTGTATTGATATGTAACTCCACTTCTTGTGAAGTCTTAAATTGTTTCAAAACAAAGTTTTTCTTTTTTTTTTTTTTTTAAAGATTTTATTTATTTATTTGACAGACAAGAGATCACAAGTAGGCAGAGAGGCAGGCAGAGAGAGAGGAGGAAGCAGGCCCCCTGCTGAGCAGAGAGCCCGATGCGGGCGCGATCCCAGGACCCTGGGATCATGATCTGAGCCGAAGGCAGAGGCTTTAACCCACTGAGCCACCCAGGCGCCCCAAGTTTTTATTTTCTTAAGGCTGCATTTATTATTATCATTCATTCATTCATTCATTCATTCATTTATGGGGTGGTTTGGGTGGGGAGAGACAGAAGGAGGGAGAGAACCTCAAGCAGACTCCAGGCTGAGCACAGAGCCTGAGGCAGGGCTCAATCCCACAGTGACCCTGAGATGGTGACTGGAGCTGAAATCAAGAGTCAGATGCGTAACTCTGAGCCACCCAGGTGCCCCTCAAAACAACAAGTTTTTCAGAAAATAAGGATTCACAAAATGACACCAAGGCAAAGGTCAATAAAAAGCAGAAATGGTCGGGGCGCCTGGGTGGCTCAGTGGGTTAAAGCCTCTGCCTTCGGCTCGGGTCATGATCCCAGGGTCCTGGGATCGAGCCCCGCATTGGGCTCTCTGCTCAGCGGAGAGCCTGCTTCCTCCGATCTCTCCCTGCCTGCTTCTCTGCCTACTTGTGATCTCTGTCAAATAAATAAATAAAATCTTTAAAAAAAAAAAAAAAAAAGCAGAAATGGCAACAGACTCAAAAAAAAAAAAAAAATTACAAAGGGCAAAAAGTTTAATGGATATAAAATTCAACCCCCAAAAGGATATGCAGTAATGACATTTCACATAGCCATAAAATTCATAGAGCAAAAATTGCTGAAAATACAAAGAGAAATGGAAAAAACAATTGGTTAAAACAGGACATTAGGGCGCCTGGGTGGCTCAGTGGGTTAAGCCTCTGCCTTCAGCTCAGGTCATGATCTCAGGGTCCTGGGATCGAGGCCCGCATCGGGCTCTCTGCTCAGCGGGGAGCCTGCTTTCTCCTCTCTCTCTCTCTATGCCTGCCTCTCAGCATCCTTGTGATATCTCTCTCTCTCTCTCTCTCTGTTTCAAATAAATAAATAAAATCTTTAAAAAAAAAAAAAAAGGACATTGCAGCATACTTCCCCCAAAATGGACAGATCATGAGGATTTTAAAAAAAAAAAAAAAAAGGCAATAAAGGACTTGAAAAACACAATCTGACAATTTGATATATTTTTATATGTACTTACAAGACAACACGCATCTTTCCAAAAGTCCATGGAACAATCACAAACTGATCACATGATCGGCCACAAAGAAAACCTCAACAATTTTTTAAAATTAGAAATTACACAGGCCATATTCTCTGACCACGAAGCAATAAAACTAAAAATTAAACAGAAGGAGCCACAAAAAGTTTAACCACTTGGAAATGTAACCCAAAGGTTATTTAGAGTAGTAATTTTTTTAAGAAATTAAAACAAACTGCAGACTGTTTAAAAAATGAACAATGAAAGCACTATATAGCAAATCCCGTGGGATACTTCCAAAGAAGTAACTCAGAAAAGAAAGAAAAAAATCAAAATAAACCAAAAGTAGAAAATGAGCAAAAATAATTAGAAGCTAAAGAAACAGAAAACAAAGACCAGATAATAAAAGCAAGAGCAAGTCCTTTGAAATTACTAATAAAACAGCCAACCCTACCCCTCCACACCCACACGTCCAGCCAAGAAAACTAAAAATAAATTTAAAGTATTAAGAAATGAGAAGCTGGCTGTAACTACAGAATTAGAGGATGAGATAGAGGGAAGGAGAGAGAAAGGAATACTTTATATATTTTAAATTTTCTATTTATCTATTTTTAATGCATACAAAACAAACTCGTTCCCAGATAATAAAAATTACCCAAAACTGACTCAAGACGAGATAGAAAACCCGAAGAGATCACTAATCAGATGAAGAAATTTGACTTACAAAGCTACTGGGACTATTCAAATAATTTTACTGGCAAATTCTACCAAATCCTCAATAAACTGATTACATCTAGGTTTTCTAAACTGTTGGGGGGAAGGGAGCATTTCAATTCTTGCTACAAAGCCAACATATCTGTCCTATTAAAACTGGGTAAGGAGGAGCCTGGGTGGCTCAGTTGGTTAAGCGCCTGCCTTTGGCTCAGGTCATGATCCCAGGGTCCTGGGACTGAGTCCCACATCAGGCTTCTCACTCAGCGAGGATCCTGCTTCTCCCCTTGCCTGTCCCTCACCCTGCTTGTGTACATGCACGCCCTCTCTTTCTCTCTCTCTCTTCCTCTGACAAACAAATACAATCTTTAAAAAAAAAAATCTAGATAAGGATCATTTAAAAGATATAAAATTGTAGATAAATTTTATTAAGTACAGATGCAAAATTCCTACATCAATGTTAGCAAACATGAGATGGCACTAAATTACAAAAGTGATCAGCTCCAAAAATAAACATCAACCTACATCTTCTGGGGAGTGTAACATAAAAGAAAAAAATTATATAATTCACTAGGAATTTTTTTAAAACCTCTATAAAGGGTTCTCTCTCAAAACTCCTCCTCAATCTTAATAGAATGCCAGAGCTACCAACTAAAGTTAGGAATGATCAATAATGCTCAATGTCACTACCCTGTCACTCAAAACTATTCTGGAAATCCTAGTCAATGTAGCCAGAATGGAAGAAAGAAACAAGAATATAATTACTGGAAAGGAAGAGACAAACCTGCTATTCTTTGCAGATACGATTATCTGCATAAAAAATCCAAGAGAATCAACTGAAAAACTATTAAAAGAATTTAGCAAAGCAGTCAGAAATAAGATGAATATTCACATCAATGGCTTTCCTATACACCAACAATAATCAGTTAAAAATATAATGGGAGGAAGAATCCCATTCCTATGAGCTACACACATCATAAAACACCAAGAAGCAAACCTCCCAGAGTTAAAAGGTATAGTAATCAAGACAGTAAACAGCACAGAATTAAGTGAACTGGCCAATTTAAAACAAAAAGGTGTCCACAGGCAGACCCACATACACCTGCGCATTCAGAAGACTGTAAATATGTCACTTCGGATCAGGATGGAGTCATTCAGTAACAGTGCCTTGTGATGGGATGCACTGAGAAGGCCAGAGCATCACTCCTGGGTCTTCCTGCGAAACACTCTTCTCCTGTACCTAGTAATAAGGGAACACCAGAGAGACCCAAAGTGAGGGTCGTTCTCTAAAATAACTGGCCCACGCTCCAGAAAAAAGACAAAGGAAAAAAAAGTCAAGGTCATGAAAGACAAAGACGGAAGAACTAATTCAGATGCAGAGACTATAAAGAAAAAGAAAAAGTGAACGCAGCAAGTGATCAGGGTTTCTCTGCTCAGGAAGGACGTTACTGGGACAGAGACAGGAATAAGGTCTGCAGATGAGCTCATAGTATTCATCAGTGGGAAGCTCCAGCTTCTGACCACTGCGCTCTGGTTATGTAAGCGAATGTCCTTATTTTTAGGAAATGCGTTCTGAAGTATCAAGGAGTAAAGAACAGCATACCTGCGATTTTGTCTCAAATGGTTTCAGAAAGGAATTACAAGAAAGGGCGGTCTCTCTGTATATACAACTAAGAGTGTTGCTGGGGGCAGGAAAGAGAAAGGGAATGTGGAAAATGTTATCATTTGGGGAATCAGGGTGAACGTGATACAGGAATTTCTTTTACTATTCTTACAACTTCTCTGTAAGCCTGAAATTATGTCAAAGTAAGTTTTTAAGAAGGAAAATATGAGTTGCAAGGTCCCTTGGGACAGTTGTAGTTTCATCCATATACAGCATTATTAGAAAACGTGTCTTAGAATTATAAACACCAAATTCTGGATTGTTGTTACCTTTGGAGAGGGGGAGACTGAGCCTGGGGGAAGGGGGTTTCAACCCTCTGTAAAGTTTTATTTAAAAAAATCAGATGTGGCAAAAAGGAATAAATACAATTTATAAATAAAGAGTCAGACACCTGGAAAAATACACAAAAATAAATGCCAGATGGATTAAATAGCTAAATAGGAAAGAAAAACACGAAGAAATACTAAATAAATACAAAAGAATTTTTTTTTTCAAAAGAATTTTTTTAAGTAACATTAGAAGAGGTTATTTCTAAGCATCCTCAGAAAACAGAAAGTAAAACAAGGACAAAAAAAAAAAATACTAGTTACCAATATGCCAAGTTCTGTTCCAAGCATTTTATATACATATCCTCTCAACTGACCCTTATTACAACCCAATGATGTAGGTTCTATTACTCCCAGTACACAGATGAGATTCAAAAAGAACCTTAAGTCACGCCCAAGACACCTCCCAGACTCCAAGCTCCACACCCATCCCCATCCTTCTATGCTGCTCATGGCAGGAAGTCCCCAGTCCTCTGAAACTGCCACAGAACAGAAAATAAGCAGCCAGATTCTAGAAGGTTCCAGAAGATTCCTGTTTGCTCTTGCAGTAACATTCACTACTCCTTTTTTTTTTTTTAAATCTCCATTTTTGGCACCATAGTGGACACTTATTTATTCCTCACGCCATCGTGAGGGAGCTTTATACCTCTTTTCAAGCTGAGATAACACCAGCTCAGCCCCCTGCCAGGGGGTGAGTTACTCAGCAGCTGGGTGTGGCAGAGCTGGGATTTGAACCCAGGGCCTGGTCTCTGACCATGGAGCTGCATCACCTTTGTACCCCTGCTCAGTATGCCAGGCTTCCCCTGGAGCAGAAGGAAAATCCAACTCTGTGGTTTCAAATCAACAACTCCTCCCCCCACCCCACCCCCGGATGTTGGAAAGAACAGGCCCAACCTGTTTGTGCGGCAGCAGCCGGCCCTCCAGATACCACTGTGCACAGAACTGCAAGTAAGCATGAATGGGATCCATTAAACAAACATTTGTTGAGCAGCTACTATGTGCCAGGTCCTGGGGGCACAGTGGGGAGCGAGAGAAAACTTCATCCCATCCCCGAAGCGCCTGCAGTCCAGAGAACTGAATATCCAGCCACCACCGCTAAGGATGAAGCTGAGGAAGACGAACTGGAGAGGGGAAGAAGGGAGCGAAGGCGGCTGCATGGAGACCCCCCCACCCTTTCTTTTTTCAGAAGCAACGGAGGCCCAGAAAAAATTACGTAGGCAAAGGTCACACAGTCAGGAAGGAGAGTTTCACATTCAAGGTTTCCAACGCCAGTCCTGGAGCAGTGCCCCTTCTCTGGGGTAAAACGACGCAAGACACAGGGCACAGCGCTAGGGGATTCCAGCGCTGGGTAGAGAGTAGGCGGTGTTTCTGGGAGTAACTCTCATCCTGATGCAGCCTCATGGGAGGCTGGCCAGCAGCCACTGGCTTGGCCTCCCCTGGACCTGTCCCTTGACAGGGGGTCTCCCACTTTAGCTCCTAAAACGGCACACTTAACCTTGGCCAGGTGCTCCACTCAGCGAGCTTCCTGCAGGGGCCACAGTGTAGCCTGGGAGGAAGGGTCCATCTGCTTCCATGCGGGCACTGGCCTAAAAGGTCAGAGCGGTAGCCCCAGCCAATCTCTCCGTCCCGGAACCCTCCAAAACCCACACCACCACGCCTCTTCTGAGCAAAGAGGGGAGCTGCCCACGGCCCCACACCAGCCCCAGGGCCTCCAGCTGGACGGCCCGTGCTCCCCATCATCCCTGACCCGCCCACCAACCTGGCAGTCATTCATAAAATCGGGGCCCTGGGTCTGGAGTCGATGGGACCTGTGCTTGCGGAGGGCTCCTGAGCATCACTCAGTCGCCATGAGCCCCGTCCTCCTCCGCCGCCCGCCACAGCTCCCTCACACAACCGTGGCCAATGCGTTTAGAAAGCATAAAGGGCAGTACAGACAGGATACCCCAGCAGTCCCCAGGCTTGCCGCGCTCCGGCCAAGGCCAAGCATGTGGTCCGGCCCAAGGTCTCCCTGCTTCCTCGTGTGTCCGGGAGACAGAGCTCAGGAATTCACGCAATCCAGCCAGCATCACAAGCCGGCTGCCCAAAGACCGCCGCTGAACCAACGGGCCAGAAGGCCCATGACCAAAAGGAGAGATCCCCTTCCTAGTGCCGCTGGGGGGCTGTGTCCTCACACCAGCAATCCCATTTGGGGGAACACATCTGCACATTGTCCTTCTCACTTAAGGATGGCTCTGCTCTGGTGAAAAGGGCGACCAGTCTTGGGGTGCTTACCATAAACCACACCCCGGGCGTAAGCGTGCACCACGCCTTCTGCCCATTGAATCCCCACAGTCAATGGAGGAGGCCGGTGCCATGGTTATGCTCACTTTTCAGACAGCAAAGAGTCACCTGTCCAATGGCAAACACTGGGGGCACAGCGGAGCCTGGGGTGGGCTTCCCGGGCCTGTGGGTGTCCTCCCCACTACTATGCCACCTCCAGAGCCTTTCTCCTCTAGCCTCCTTTGAAAATGAGAGTAGTGTGGAAGCACAAGGCCCAGGCAACCCCTTCCACCAGCCCCTCTGTGGCGTCAGCCACAGACACCACATGCTGAAGACTTTGGCCTCCTGCTCACCGTCCTTCCCTCCACCATGACTGTCTTCACTTTCACCAACAGGAACAGCTCATGTGACCTTGGCCACTCAGTTCTTCAATCTCCTTTCTGCCAGTGGCCTTCCTGTCACCCCCCACCCCCGCCACCAGTTCCACCACCCACCCAGTCTCACATTGATACCCAGACCTTGACCTCGCCAAGGACGCACCACCCTAACCATCTCAATCGTGAGTACCCCAGAACCCTCCACCATGCCTGCCCCAGTGGGCTCTCCAACCTAGCACCCCAGCTTCCCTTCCTCTCCCACTCTCCCACCCCCAACCTACCCCAGCTAAGACCAGCCCCATGGGCATCACTCCCGAGCTCCGCGATCCTTTCACTCCCCTGCAAAACCCCAAGTCAACTCCTTGCCTACCTTGTGCTGGAGGAACATACGCAACCGTGCAGATTGTCTCACTTTAAATTTATGACCACAAACCTCAAGTGGGCCCTTAGCACAACCCAACCATTTCCCTCCTCAATCCGCTCTCCTACGTGAGTATTTGACACTCTCCCCTTTCCCCTTAAACCTCAGACAACCTGCTCTCTGCTAATGGCTACTTTCCCTGAAAAAAGAGAAGTAAAAAGAAGGAACTCACCCTCCCCCCAACATACACACCAAATCCGACAGGTTACTCCGGCTGTACCAAGGAGTCCCTCTTCCTGCCAGTCACCCTGGCTGAATCTACCCCCACCTGGGCCAATGCCCCACGAGGGTGCTGGGCCCCATCCCTTCTTCCCAGCCCGAGGTCACCGCTCTGGCAAGTCCCCCTACTCTCCCCCTCAACATCGCTTTCCCTCCTCTGCTGCATCCTTCCCATGACACAAACCGGCGACTACTCCACTCCAGTCCAGGGCCAGGGCCCCGTCCATACCTGTCCATGCTTGGGTCCCCTCCTGGCCCCCATTCTTTTGATTCCCCTCAACTCCAGCTGTCCATCCTTGTCCACGAATGGCACGGAAGTACCTCTCCCCTATGTCACCAGCAACCCACCCTCTTGTTGCCAAACCCAGTGGACAATGCTCCGTGTTCATCTTGGTTGGCACGACTGATCTCTCCTTCCTTCTTGAAACTCCCTCTTCCTGGCTTTGAGGACCCCTCACCTCCTGGTCTCCTCCCACCTTGGTCCCATCTCTTGGCTGGGTGTCCTGTCTCTTCCCCAGTCAGGGGCTCGCACTGGGATCCCTCTCACCTACATGTGCATCCGAGGTGACCGCAGAGAGTCCCAGAGTGAAAGGCCACCATCTACTTGCTGATGATTCACCGACTTCCTGGATTTCAGCCTGGCCTCTGATAGCCCACTTGCTACTAATCTCAGAAGCATCTTATATTCTGCGTGTGGAAAGGTTCCCGTTTCCCACCGACCCCCGTTCCTCCCCAAGCCTCTGCCCCAACAATCTCCAGGGCTCAGGCCAGCTTCTGGCCTGCAGTAGCCACGACTCATGCCACCTTCCCCGCACTCTCCATCCAACCCAGCAGTAGGTCCCCTGTTGGCAGTGACGCTGACACTCACCTCACTTCTGACCCCACCCCACCCCCACCCCCGCCCACACCACCTCTCCTTCAGCTCCCCTGCCCTCTCCTCCCAGCCAGCATCAGCTCTCCTCTCCCCTGGAATACCCAACCAGCTTTCGTTTTTTTTCTCTTTACAGCAGCCGGGATCCTTTTAAAATTATCAATCAGCTCCTGTCAACACCCCTGCTCAAACCCTGCTAAAATCCTCCTCCCTTCATGGTGCCCTCCAAGACCCTTCCAGGATCCAGTCTGCCTCATCTCACTCTGCCCTTCACTTCCCTCATCCAGACACCCTGTCCTTTTATATTCCCTCAACATTCCAAGTCCCTTCCCACCTCAGAGCCTTTTCTTACACTGTTCCCTCCGCCTAAAATGCCGTTCCCTTTCCCCACCAAGCATAAGACAGGTTTCCTCACTTCAGCCTAGCCTCTATTTGTCAGTGGCCTTTCCTGATTTCCAATCTCAAAACAGCTCTCCACACCACTCCTGGTCTTTGACCACTATATCCCAACCCTGTTTCCTTTATCTTTACGGCACTTAACATTACCTAAATTCCATTATTTATCTAGATGCTCAGTCCCTGTGATGGCAGGGGCCTTCTCGAACTCACTACTGTATTCCCAATACCCACAACAGTCCCTGGCCCCCAGTAGGCGATCTATAAATCGGTGCTGAAGAAATGAATCCGCAAATGAATGACTCAGTCATTATACCAACCAGCTTTCTATCTCCCAGAGACTGGAACACATCACAGCCCAACAGAAATGTAGTATGAATCCTATATGTGATTTTAAATCTTCTAGTAGCCTCATTTTAAAAAGCAAATTTAATTGTATTAATGTATTTCCATTTAACACAACATACCCACAAAATGTTATTTCAACATCTAAATATTGAGAGAATCATTGGTGACATATTTTACTCTTTCCTACCAAGTCTTTGAAATCTGGTGTGTATCTTACACTTACAGCATTGTCTCAATTTGGATGAGCCACAGTTCACGGGCTCAACAGCCGCCTGTAGTGGGGGGCTACCGTACCAGCCAGCACAGATCTAAAACGTGAATATGATCAGGCCGCTCCTGAACCCGAACCGTGCCGACACCTCGCCGCTCCCAAGATACAAAGTCCCGGGCGCCTGGGTGGCTCAGTGGGTTAGGCCGCCGCCTTCGGCTCGGGTCATGATCTCAGGGTCCTGGGATCGAGTCCCGCATCGGGCTCTCTGCTCAGCAGGGAGCCTGCTTCCCTTCCTCTCTCTCTGCCTGCCTCTCTGCCTACTTGTGATCTCTGTCTGTCAAATAAATAAATAAAGTCTTTAAAAAAAAAAAAAAAAGATACAAAGTCCCAATGATTCCCTCAGGCATGAAAAGCCCCCACCGGCCTGCACCGCCAAGCTCTCAACAGCCCTCTGTCCTGAGAACACCCTCAAATCTCTCACTGTGCCAACTGCTCGCCTGTCTTGGAGCCGTCTGCCTCAAAGGCTCCTTTCCTATTTATCTGAAGACCTCCTATACAATCTACAACACCCCTTCAGCCGGCACACATTCACTGTCACCCCAAGCTTGGGAGCGCCTCTGTGCTCCCAAACTGACCATCTCCCCAAAACGGTGCTCCCCAAGGCCGGAGACCAGCTTGGTCATCGGTGCTGAGCACACAGCAGTTGCTCTGTAATCACTTGCTGAATTAATGAGTAAAGAAAGCTCCCCTCCCCATCAGGCCATAACCCCTCCCCACTTCTGCTCACTCTCACTCTCAGTGTGTCTCCCTGCCCTTACTCACTAAACAAAAAGAGACCCGGTCCTGTTTCCAATTCTACAACTTTCCCTATTCCTTCTAAAGCCAATCATTTTCCGTGAATTTTATCCCAAGAGAGGAAAATCCCACACTTCCCCCAGGATTCCAATTTGTGGGAAATGATTAACATGAATTACTTTGAAAAGTTTTTATTTATTTATTCATGAGAGATACACAGAGAGAGACAGACGGAGAGGGAGAAGCAGGGTCCCCAAGGAGCAGGGAGCCCGATGCGGGACTCAATCCCAGGACCCTGGGATCAGACCTGAGCCGAAGGCAAACGCTTAACTTACTGAGCCACCTGTCAGAAGAGAAAGACAAGAGGTCTCACAAGGAAGGCAAGGCTCAGAGCCTTTTCTCTGCTTGTGGTCACCTTCTGGTCAAGCTCAGATGGGCAGAAATGAAGACCTGTTCTTGCGCCCACTAACTCACTTGACAAACACCAATGAGTATTTCTTCTTTGGGGGCAGAACACCAGATGCTGGGAAACAGGGTGAAAACTACACCTGAGTTTCTTTTCCTAAAATGGCAATAATTTTTTGTCCATTTAAGGACCAATCTGCTGCTTTTGAACAGGCTTCAAAGAGAACAGACAAGGGGGAAGGGAAGAGACAAGGGAAGGGGGAAGAAGGGAAGGGGGAAAAAGGGAAGGCAGAAGAAGGGAAGAGAGGGGAAGAAAAGAGGAGAGGATACGCCTGAACCTACAGAGTTCACTACCATAAGATTCGGTGCATGTCCAAAATCATAAGCATTTTTTAAAAGATTTTATTTACTTATTTGACAGAGAGAGAGGGAGCACAAGGGGGAATAGCAGGCAGAAGGAGAGAAGCAGGCTCCCCATGGAGCAAGGAGCCCGATGTGGGTCTCAGCTCCCAGGACCCCAAGATCATGACCTGAACCAAAAGCAGACCCTTAACTGACTAAGCCACCCAGGTGCCCCAATTATAAGCATTTTTAAAGGAATTTGCAAATAGCAGAATTGGGATAATGACTTAAGCTAACTGTAGTTTTAAATGTATAAACCTTTTTGAACAAACAAAACATGTGCAATGCTTTTCCTGCCCCTAAATGACTTAAGTGATATCTTATTTAAGAAAATAAACAAAAGATAATCCTGGCATATACTTCAGTTCCCCCTCCTCCAATTTTGTTTTCCAAAAGGAAAGCAGTTCCCCCGAGTTTGGGCTTCAGAACCTACAGAGAATGGGGAACACTGGGTGTCCTCTGAAAACAAGGCTGAATGAAGGAAACCACTGGTTTATCCCACCCACGCATGGAAGCCCCAGAAGCCAGGCCTGGTATCAGAGGAAATGCTCTTTTTAAAACACACTCATCCTGGGAAGAGAAGTCCAAGATAAACACACTCTGGGTCCCTGGTTATTCATTTGCCCTCACGTGACTGCCATTCCCACTGTTCCTACTAGGAAGCCATTTTATTATTTAACTGCATCAACAAAGACAAAGTTGGCATCTGGAAATACTCCCACAAAACACACTTAATACAAAATCACTCCCTCCTCTCTGGTAAAGCACCCACTAAGGGTGGTGGTATTCTTGGAAGAGCAGAGTGCCCTCCCCACTATACTGCTGGAGAAACTGAGGCCCAGAGAGCACAGCTCTGACCTGAAGGCAAGATGCCTGGCCTGGCTTCCTTCACTCATTAATGTCTCCCTCCCACTGTTGAGAGGCACAAGTACCACACACCACAGACTGTGGCTGGCCTGGCCAGACCAACCCAAGCAGGGCCAAGCGCAAAAGGGGAAGGCAGCGGGCATTAGGATATGCCCAGAACCTGGCGGCGACCCCATCTCCTGCAGAACTGAAGGGCACCGTCAGGAGAGAAGAGACGGCCAACCCCACCCCCACCCCCTTGAGGCCTTCTAGTTTCAGCTCTCACATGCAAAGGGCACAGAAGTCACCACCCAGTCCTCACAAGAAAAGAGCTGAACAAACTGAAAATCAACTTTTCTTTCACTGGAGAACTGAGATCACAGAGCAAACCACCTGTGAACATCAGAGAGGCAAACGCAGAGAAACAGAGCTTACCGGGGACTAGGGCAGAGAGGCTGGAGCTCATGAGCTAGTAAGCTAGTAAAGGGTACAACTTAAACTGTCAGGGCTCAGTTCTCTCAGTGACTAGCTGGAGAGTTTGCCACTCCTGGGGTCCCAGTCTCAGGGGAGCCAACACACTTTGTGGGAAACTTAGTAGCTTTGGGCTTCCGTATGGAGGGGAGAGAGGGGAAGTAACCAGTTCAAAAGAGCACAGAACTTTCTTTTCTCCAGAACAAAAGCCTGTCCTCAAGAGCCAACACTTTCTCACAGGTTTATCTGAGCTGGGGGAGAAGTCCTGGATACCAGCCCCTGGAGCTTTCCCTGTCTTACATAAAGGGGGAAAAGGGAAAGGCTCAGAAATGCTTCCACAAGTCACATCCCAGGGACTCAGGCCCACTGGAAAACCCTGAGATGTCATCCTAAGAATACAGACCCCATTCCTCTCCTTGATATCCTACTCACCACGCCGGAAAGACTAGAGTCAAACAAGAGTGTGTTACAACTGAGAGCTGCAGAACACAGGTTCTACTTAAGAAGGAGTTCTTAGGGAAACCCAAAGCCAAAAGGAAAATGGAGGGGACTGGAGGAAGCTGGGGCCCCCCAACACCTCACAGCAAAAGCCTCACAGCCTCAGTTCCACTACCAACCTCATGTCTGGCTTTCAACAAAAAATTATCAGGCATGCTAAAAGGCAAGGGAAAACCACACACACAGTCTGGAAAGACAAAGCAAGCATCACAACCAGACTCAGGTGTGACAGATTTTGGAATTGGACTTAAAATAACTGTGATTCGGGCTGCCTGGGTGGATCAGTGGGTTAAGCCTCTGCCTTCAGCTCAGGTCATGTTCTCAGGGTCCTGGGATCGAGTCCCACATCAGGGTCTCTGCTAGGCAGGGAGCCTGCTTCCTCCTCTCTCTCTCTCTCTCTCTACTTGTGATCTCTCTCTGTCAAATATTTTAAAAAAAAAAAAAAACTGTGATTAATATATTAAGGGCCCTAATGGAAAAATCGGACAACATGCCAGAACAGATGGGTAGCCTACTCAAGAGATGAAAACTCGGGGGGGGGGGGGGGGGGTGTTAATGCTTGAAGTCAAATATGCAGCAACAGAAATGAAGAATGCTCCTGATGGGCTCCCAAGCAGACTGACCACAACTGAGGAGAGAATCACTAAGCTGGAAGACAGGTCCACAGAACTACCCAGAAATACAAAGAGATTAAAGAATAAGTGGATACGAACTTCCAGTTTCCACTTCGAAAGAGCCTAGCGGTCATCACACCCATCCTCACAACAAGAAACACTGCTGGACCAATCGAATATCAACAATCTGTGTTAGGTCCCTCAGAACTGAGGTCACAGGGCAAACTCCTGCCCCCAAAAACGGCAAAAGACACGTGAATGAAGAGAATCACCGTGAGCTGAAGCCACCCCAGGAGCCAGCAACTCTGAGAACACTTGGGGCAGTTGCTGGAGACTAAGCTTGAGAGAATAAAAACCCCTGGGTGTCCAACGCTCTCTTAAGTTTTACCTCTGGGAGCCTCCGCAGCTTCTCAGAGTTTTAGGATGGAAGAAATATCCCTCCCTGGCTCCAGCGGACAGGAAGACAGTAAAAATTTTGAAATGTACCCAGAGTGTATTGTCTCATTCAACAAAGGCCTATCCCCATGGGAAGCTATTTACCAGAGTCGAACCAAAATGGGGGGCAGCAGAGGGGGAGATTTTGAAAAACACTTATGAAGGTCACAACAGCACAGAGGCACAGGCCCACAAAAACACTCAGAGCTAATCATCAAATTCCAAAATGTTTCTGACACCAATGGCTATAGAAAATGTTAACACAGCCTAACTCCTCATCAGATAGACATAAAACCTTGAACGAAAATGCTGATTACCTCAGTTCATATTATTAGATGTATCCCCTCTCTGGCTTTGCAATTTCAAAAACCTAGAAGGCAAGCAACATACAGTCTGAAGAGACCGGCAGGACACATATTCTGGAATTATCAAGCAAGAAACTTAAAATAACTATGATATGCTAATGGAAAAGGTGGACAAGATGCAAAAACAGACGGTAATGTAAGCAGAGGGACAGAAACTCTACAGTTAGGAAAGGTGTAATAATTATAAAAAGTATAACACACATGCCCAGTGGGAATACCGGAACGAGGAGGGAAGAAAAAAAGGAAAGGAAGAAATATCTGAAGTAATAATGGCTGAGAATGGTCCAGAATTAATGACAGACACCAAACCACAGATTCAGGAAGCTCAGAGAGCACCAAGCAGAGTAACAAAAAAAAAAAAAAAAAAAAAAAAAAAAAAGAACAACAACAACAAAAAAACCACATATATTCAAGCTGCAGAAATATCAAAGACAAGACACCCTGAAAAAGCCAGAGAGGTAGGAGAAAAGGTTTACCTACAAAAGAACAAGGATATGAATTACATTAGATTTCTCTTCAAAAGCCATGCAAACAAGACAGTGGAGCAAAACATTCAAAGTACTTAAAGAAAAGGAAACATACCCGCCTGAAAATCTGCATCCACTCATGTTATCCTTCCAAAATGAATGAGAAATAAATACGAAATCTGAGGTAATTTGTTACCAGCAGAACAGCCCTGCGAGAAATGTTAAAAGTTCCTCAGAAAAGAAGGAAAATTACAGAATTTTCAGAAAGAAGGAAAACTATGTAGGTCAGAAATTCGACCCACAGGGGCGCCTGGGTGGCTCAGTGGGTTAAGCCGCTGCCTTCGGCTCAGGTCATGATCTCAGGGTCCTGGGATCGAGCCCCGCATCGGGCTCTCTGCTCAGCAAGGAGCCTGCTTCCTCCTCTCTCTCTGCCTGCCTCTCTGCCTGCTTGTGATCTCTGTCTGTCAAATAAATAAATAAATAAAATCTTTAAAAAAAAAAAAAAAAAAAGAAATTCGACCCACAAAAGGAAATAAAGTGCTGGAGATAGAAATCATGAAACTAAAATGAAATCCTCTTTGTTCATCCTTAATCCACTTAATAGGTATCAGGAAATTAAAAATAATAATAGCAACAATATATGGATGATCATAGCTTATAAGCAAGTGAAATGAAGGGCAGCAATGTTACAAAGGAGGAGAGTGGGCAACTGACAATACTCTGTTACCATGTACCTGTCTAGTGTGAAGTGGTAGAGTGCTACTGAAAATGGGAGTCATGGTAAATGCACACTGCAAAGCCTAGGGCAATCACTAGAAGAAATTTTCGAAAGAACTGAGATGCTGGGGTGCCTGGGGGTGCTCACACAGTTAAGTGGCAGCTCTTGATCTGGGCTCAGGTCATGATCTCAGGGTCCTGGGATCGAGCCCCACATCAGGCTCCACGGTCACTGGCGAGTCTGCTTGAGATTCTCTCCCCCTCCCTCACCTCTCTTCCTGCTCACACACACTCTCTAAAATAAATAAATAAACCTTAAAAAAAAAAAAAAAAAAAGAACTGAGATGCCAGGAGAGGGGAGAAAACAGAATCATATAAAATGCTCAGAACCAGAGAAGGCAGGAAAAAAAGTAGCAGACAAAAAAAGAACAAGGGCAGCAAACAGAAAACAGTTCCAAATAGGAAAGATACAACTATATCAATAACCATGTTAAATGTGAATGGTCTAAATACACCGATTAAAAGAGAGAGACTCTCAGAGTGGATTAAAGAAAAAGAACAAGATCTAACCACATACTGGACACATAAAAAAAATCCACTTTAAATACAAAAACACAGATATATCTGGATTAAAAGAAACATATGGAGAAAAAAAATAAACCATGCTAATACTAAGTAAAAGAAATCTAGAGTAACTGTATTCATTTCAAAGTAGAAATCAGAACAAGAAAACCTGTCAGAGATAAAAGAGTGGCGTCACATAATGACAGAGGGGCCAATTCTCTAAGACATGACAATCTTTTATGTGCAGGCACCTAACAACACAACATCAAAGTGTGTGAGGCACAAACTGATGAACCGCAAGGAAAAACAGACGAATCCACCATCAATATCCTCTTACCAATAACTGACAGATCCAGCAAGCAGAAAATCAGTAAGGATATAGTTAAACTGAACAGCTCCATCAATCAACTGAATCAAACTGACATTTATAGAGTACTTCATCAAACAACAGCAGAATACACATTCTTCTCAAGCTCACATAGAACATTCAACCAAGACAGATCACATTCTAAGCCATAAAACACACCTTAACAAGCTTTAAAAAAAGAGAGACCTTACAAAATATGCTCTCAGATCACAATAGTTTTAACTAGAAATAAATAACGGGAAAATTGTGGCTAAATTTCAAACCGTTTGCTGGGCGTTATCACTGGAGAAATCCAAAATACTTGAAAATTAAACAACACACTTCTAATAACACAATGATCAAAGCAGATGTCTCATGACAGACAAAATGTTTTGAACTAAAATAAAATGAAAATACAACTATCAAAATTGGTGGAAAGCAGTGAATGCAGTGCTCAGAGGGAATTATAACACTCAATGTAGATTTTAGAAAAACCAGAAATATCTAAAATCAATAACCTATATATCCACCTTAGGGAACGAAATAAAGAAAAGCAATCAGAAGATAAAAAGTAAAAAAAAATCAGAGCAGAAATCAATGAAACTGCAAACTGGAAATCAATAGAGGAAATTAATGAAACCAAAACTGGGTGTTTGAAAAGATCAGTAAAACTGATAAACCTCTAGCCAGGCTAACCAAGGCAAAAAAACAAAACACATATTAATATCAGAAGTAGAAAAGAACCCATCACGACTGATCCCGTGGACGCCAACTGCTCCCCCTGCTCGTACTCTCTCTCTATCAAATAAATAAATATTTTTTTTTAAAAAGGATAATGAAGGAATTTATCTGCCTTCAAATTTGGTAACTTAGAGGAAACAGACCAATTCCTTGAAAGATACAATCTCCTAAAACTCACATAAGGAGAAACAGATCATCTAAATATGCCTGTACATCTAAAAGAAACTGAAACAATCATTTAAAACCTTTCAACAACTAAAGCACCCATATAGTTGTTCCGGCAAATTCTAACGAGCACTTAAGGACAAAATGATACAACCACCTCCAGGAAATAGAAAAGAAAACACTTCCTAACTTGTTACATGAGGCCAGCATTACTCTTCAATACCAAAAACAGATAAAGACGTAAGAGAAAAGGAAAACCACAAACTAACCTCTCTTCTGAACACTGACATATAAATCATAACAAAATATTAGTAAATCGAATCCCACAATGTATAAAAAGAAGTGTACACCACAACCAAATGGGATTTATTCCAGGCATGCAAGGCTGGCTCAACATTTGAAAATCAATGCATATAATCCATCATATCAACAGGCTGAGGAAGAAAAATCACATTACCACATCAAGATACACATTTGACAAGATCCAATACCCATTCGTGATAGAAACTCTCAGGAAAGTAGGAATAAAGGGGAACTTCCTCAACTTGATAAAAGAACGTGTACCATCCCACTCTCTCTGCCTGCCTCTTCGCCTACTTGCGATCTCTCTGTCAAATAAATAAATAAAAATCTTAAAAAAATATATTATGAAAAAAAGGTACGCCTGGGTGGCTCAGTAGGTTAAGCCTCTGCCTTCAGCTCAGGTCATGATCCTGGAGTCCCAGGATCGAGTCCCACATCCAGCTCCCAGCTCCATGGGGAGTCTGCTTCTCCCTCTGACCTTCTCCCCTCTCATGCTCTCGCTCTCTCAAATAAATAAAATCTTTGTTAAAAAAATTAAAAATAAATATTATTTTAAAAAGAATGTGTACTGAGAAAAACTACAGCTAACGTCATACTTAATGGCGAGAAACTGAATGCCTTCCCCAGAATATGGGGGAAAAGGCAAGACTGACTGTCCCCTTCTCACTACTCTTTATCAACATCGTATCGAAGTCCTAGCTAATGCATTAAGACAAGAAAATAAAGGGTAGCTAGATTGGGAAGGGAAAAATAAAACTGTGAATAAATACGACCATCTATGTAGAAAACCCCAAAGAATCGATAAAGAAGAAAAACTGGAATAAGTGACACTAGAAGGTTGTGGGATACAAAGTTAATATAAAACACCTAATTGAGGGGCACCTGGGTGGCTCAGTGGGTTGGACCTCACCCTTCGGCTCAGGTCATGATCTCAGGATCCTGGGATCAAGTCCTGCATTGGGCTCTCTGCTCAGCGGGGAGCCTCCTTCCCCCCCACCCCCGCCTCTCTGCCTGCCTCTGCCTACTTTAAAAAAAAAAAAAAAAAAAACCACCACCTAATTGCTTTCATATATATATATCAACAATGAATAACTGGAATTTGAAATTAAAAATACAATACCACTTATATCAGCACCAAAAAAAAAAAAAAAAGGACTATTTTGGTACAAATCTGACAAGATATTTTGTATAGGCTATATGAAGGAAACTACAAAACCAATGAAAGAAATTAAAGATCTAAATAAGTGAAGGAATATTCCATTTCACGGAAGACTCAATGTTGTCAAAATATTGATTCTTGCCAACTTGATCTATAAAATCAAGACAATCCCAATCAAAATTCCAGCAAGTTACTTTGTGACTCTCGACAAGCTGGTGCTCAAGTTTATATGGAAAGAAAAAAGACCTACAGTAGCCAGCACAATACTGAAGAAAAACGAAGTCAATTTACACTACTGACTTTGAAACTTACTATAAAGCTAAGATCATCAAGACTATGGCGTTTTCAAAAGAGAAGACAAACAGATCAATAGAAAAGAACAAAGAGCTCAGAAAAGGACCCATACAAATACAGTCAAGTAATCTTTGGGGAAAAGGCAATTCAATGGGGAAAGTACAGCCTTCAACAAATGGCGCTAGAACTGGGCACCCACTTGCAAAAGCAAACCCCTCTCAGGCTTATCCCTGGTTCCCCAGCATACAGCCACCAATCGCCTCGACTTTCTTTGGACAGGATGTGTCAGCTCTCCCAGCAGCTGCCAACTTAACGTCCCCTCTTGACCCACCCAGTGTGTTTCACCCCCCAACCACCACTCCTGAGTCCAGTCAAAATTCCCAGAGTCCATGACAACTTTCACTATCAACTCCAGGCCTTTCCTGAGTCTCACTCCCACCCCAGTATCTTCCCTTCTTTTGGTCTACAGACACTGCATCCTGGAGGAACTGTATCTGCTTTTCAGTCTCAGATTCCTCCCTAGCAGGTGCACATAGTAGACACTCAATAAACACTTCCTAAATGAATAAGCTTTTAAGTTATATACATATCCTGTGTCTACTGAGTACTTACATCAAAACATCAATGTATCAAATATCAACACCCAGAATGATTATCTCCGGGTGGGAAGGTTATGGGTGATCTGGGGTTTTTATTCCTTTTTTTGCTCAACTGGACTTCCTAACTGTTCAATAGTGAACATGAATTACTTCTGATAATAAAAATAATAATAGAAGCAAAAAAAAAAGGCAACAAAATACAACATAAGAAAGGTCAGGTTTATACAAAGGAAACACCGGGAGTGATGATTCACTAGCCAGAAGGCACTTTGGGCTTTGTATAGGCTTTGTCATAAAAATCTTTTATGAGGAGTAGTCCAAAAAAGGATTTGATTTGCAGGGAACTTTTCAGGATGGTGTAAAGTTCAGAAAGTACCATTTCTCCCTAGGAGAACGAAGAAGCTGTTCCTTCTTCCTTCCTTCTAGCCTCTTCTCATCAAGGGAGGTCACAGCATATTCCCAGTTCATGAGTTCTGAGCTCAGTGATTCCTGACCCCAACAACCTCTGGGGGTTTCTCTTTCAGATGTGGGGGTTTTAGAACTCCAGAAAAAGAGCCTGCGTTCTCAGCGGCTACAACCAGGAAGGAGGCTTCAGCCAACTGGAGGCAGACAGAACACTCCCACCCTGACATGCAAAGAAAGGCCACGGCAACTCTCCAGGTCTCTGGGTTCTGAGCAGAACCTATGTGTGTTAACACTAACCCGATCTGACGGGTGAAGAAACAGACCAGAGAGATGAAGTCCTTTCCCTACAGTCCCCAAGCTATTATGTAAAAGAAATAAGACCCAAGACTCCAGCCTGGTCTGAGAGATGCCAAATTTTCACAAGAAGTGAAGCTTTATGTTCAAGTCACTCTTTAAAACACAAAGGCACAGAGTGCCTGATCCGTACCAGGTTCTGAGCCAAGGCCGCCAATAAAAAAGCCACCGTCCCTCTAGGTTTGTACACTGGCAAGGGAAAGCCATCACACAACCCCCTATTACCACACAACTGACCTCCACCGGTGCAATGGGCTGACCAGGTAGAGTCTGTGCTCTTGGTCAGGTGGGACGCAGACATATGGTGAACTAGCCACCAGGCAACCTACATACAGCTCTGTGGCTAGACCTTACTAATGCCACCACCAACTGTCGTTGCTGTGGCTCCTCCTGGGTAACAGGCACTGCGGGTATGCTGCACATCTCATGTTTTACTCAATCCTCATGACCACCTACAACGGGAGCTCATTTTCCCCCCATTTTATGGGCAAGCTGAGACTCTTGAAAACTCAGGAGCTACTTCTCTTACAGTACCTTATAGTAGCTTCTGGTGGCAAAGCAGAGAACTCCCCCAGCACGGGCTGCACCCTGCAGGACCCCGTGACCCCTCCCCACCCCTCCCCACACACACATGCACGCGCTTGCACACACACGTCACGGCTACAGAGCCACCTAGCCTCCAAGGAACCTACACTGATGGCTTCTCTTGAGGTAAAATTCTCAGAGACCATGAGGTGAGCTCTGCATCACCATGGCAACAGACTGAGCGAGGCCTGTAAGAAACATGGGGACACCAAGGGCCCGGAGAGAAGAACCCAAGCATGGGAGCTCTTCTTCCAGCAGAGTCTCCATTCTGGACCCAGGAGCTGCAGAGGACCCAGGACCCAGCCCAGGGCCCCAATGGCTCCCCAACTCCAACCTGGTATCAGGGTCGTGCCCAGTCAAGATGGGACAGGACCCTGGCCACAGGCCCTTAGCACACACACTGACTCAGATCTCGATGAGACAGGGCGGCTGGGGTGATGGTGAGGCTCCAGCCCAGCTCTGCCACAGACTGACTTTATACACTTCACCGGGCCCTCCCTCGCTGCAGCGTTGAACACATGGGCTCCTAGCTGGCTCTGCTCCCTGTCAGCAGAGCAAACGCAGAGCCTCAGTCTTCTGATCAATAAAATGGAGACGATGAGAGCACCTACTTCATGGAGCTGTCCTCGGAGAAATACACATACAGTACAGACAGGGCATGTCTCCTACACATCCCTGGACTTCTACCATGACAGCGCTTAGCCTACTTGCTGAACAAGTACCTGTTTGTTCACCTGTAAACCCCACAGGGCAGGAGACCTAGCTCAGCCCTGTGCCTAGAACAGTGCCTGGTAGGCAGACAGCATTCGATAAACACTTCTCAGATACATGGATAAATGATGGAAAAGAATGCTAGAACAGGACCCTATTCCAGGATACTGGTATCTTGGGCCGGGGGGTGGGGTTGGATATGCTGAGCGCTAAGCTGGGGCATCCCAGGCTGAGCAAAATGCTTGGCTCAGCTCATGGCTACAATCCCAAGCTGAGCAAACAGGCCTCCAGCAGCCACCACCAGAGACTACAGAAGGCCCTTGTCCTTGACAGGTGGTCTTCTAACACCTGTTGGAATCTCCCCACGCCCTTGCCCAAGTACTACATAGTAAGTGCTCAATAAACACAAGTAAGCTCACATGGCTCTCTCCCTCCCCAGTGCCTGTTCCAAGCAAATGCAGTTCCTCCTCCTGCTCCTCCCTCTTCTCCATGAGTCACGTAAACCTTTGCTCCTGCCCCCCACGCAGGAGGCCCCTGAGAGGTCAGTAGCTCATGTTCAGGAGTCCACCGCAGCTCCACCCAAGTACTGTGACTTTTTTTTTTTTAAATGCATTCACCATTTCCAGGAACCCTCAGCTATAGAAAGGCTGTTGCTTCCCTTTCTCTGCGCCTCAGTTTCCTCTTTTGCAACCTGGGACAACCACGCTTGCCTAGCCCGCTCTCTAGGACCACTGTGCAGAATCAGCAAGAATGCAGATGCCAATGAACCACTGAATCAAGGAGGTATCAGGCCCTTAAGTCGCGGTTAGTTAAGGATTCCACCTCGAGAAAGTTCCACCTTGAGAAGGGGCCAGTGCCGTTCTCAGAGGACACCAGCATCAGCAACCCAGGAGCCAGCCAGGCCTCTCTGGACTGTAAAAAGGCGACCTACCACTCGCCAAGTGTGCTCCTGGCACCAGAGTCTGCCAGAACGGATGGCAAGAGAGCCTGGAAGCCAGTCTGCCTCTTCAGGGGCATGCACGCACAATTCAACTCATAAATAAAAATCTGATTATCACAGGCTTTTCCAAAGCCTATGTGACGGAGTTTTAATCTTTCATAAAGAAAAATTCATAAAATATTCAAGCGAAGCCTGCATGTATCGGGAGACCAGAAGTGGCTCTCAGCAGCCCCCAGCCACAGACGGACCCACGGGGGCCCCAGGACCTCTGCCATTAACCAGTGGAGAGCATCCTGCCCTCCGCAGCTGGGGTCCAACCAAGTCGTTACCAGAGAGCGAGGCCGGCTCTGCCAGCTCCAGCTCACTCTCCCGCCAGCCCGCTCTCCTTGGATGCTCTCCACACTCCCGGCTCTTTCGACTCTAGGAGATCGGGGATGCCCTGGGCTCCTTTTCAGACTGTCCATGCTGCAAATAGGCTGCAAGGGACAAAAACGGGACTGTCCAATCTCTAAGGTGCACAAGGAGAGGAAAAAGGAAAAAGACGCTCCCCTTCTAGAGCTAATTCAGGCTCACCAGGAGACTAGTTCAAGGATGACTTCAGCCTCCATAAGCTGGCCTAACCAATCTTCCTTTCTAGAATCCATTCACTCACTCACTTATTCACTCATCCCAAAGTATCCGCTGTGACCTTATGATGCACCGGACACTGCGAGCACTGTGATTGTAACGAAATGAGGGACACAGACAGGAACTCCTTCCCCTCCTGCATGGAGGAAGGGCTGATTCCAGAGTGGGGGCAGGGACGCTGCCAGACGAACCCGGAATATCTCATCGAGGAGAAAAAAAACGCTCGAAAAGAATGATGGGATTTGTCAAAAGGACAGAGAGAGCTGCACAGAGGGGCTGCCACTGGCCAACTGTGGGATAATCCAAGCAGCAGCATGATGGTGATGAATTACAGCCCATAAAACAAATAGCCAGGAGTCTAAACAGACGTAAGTAAGTGAATAAATGAATAAACAGGGGAGAAAGGAGAGTTCTTTCTAGAGCAGAATTCACATTAGCAACTGTAGAAGGAAAGATGGAAAGAGGAAATCATCATCTGGCAAACACCACGGTAATATCTATTGCAGGCAAGAACCATTCAAGGAAGCTAATACCAGCGGACAAAAGGTATGAGAAGGAAGAGATCTGCACAGTTGCCAAGTCCCTCCCCACAAAATACTTACTCTTGCAAAGATAAGGGAGTAGACACCACAGAAGCACCACCTTCACCAAGTGTCCAAAGTTACCATCACCAATGGTTAAGTCGCAGGAATCCACCAAGGACAGCATCCCTGCTGCTGGGATCCCACCACCAGAACCGCTCAGCCCTCATCAGCGATCCAGCAAACATCCCTACACACCCCCCACCGAGAGGCACTCTGCAAAATAACTAGTCAGGACTCTTGAAAGGGGTCAAAGGCATGGAGTTCTAACAACCACCAAGGATCTGTCCCAGACTGAGACCAAGGAGACAATACAACCAAATGCAAAGTGGGACCTTGGATTGGATCCTGGGCCAGAAAAAAAGGCCAATAGTGGGACCACTGGCAAAATCTGAATAAGGTCTGTAGATGAGTTCACAGTATTGCATTACTATTAATTTCCTGTATTCATATTAACCTCCTAGTATAATGTGGTCATGATACTACGGTTATATAAGGTGTTAAGCGGAGTCAAGGGGAGATGGAAACTCTGTTATTTTTGTAAATTTTTATGTAAGTCTTTCCAATTCCATTTCTTGAAAAAGAAATCTTTAAGCGCTGCCTTCACAAAGTTTACATTCTTGGGAAGGGTGGGGGAAGAGAAAAGAAGTATAATTAGAAAAAAAAAAAGTGGGGCGCCTGGGTGGCTCAGTGGGTTAAGCCGCTGCCTTTGGCTCAGGTCATGATCCCAGGTCCTGGGTTCAAGCCCCGCATCGGGCTCTCTGCTCAGCGGGGAGCCTGCTTCCTCCTCTCTCTCTGCCTGCCTCTCTGCCTGCTTGTGATTTCTCTCTGTCAAATAAATAAATAAAATCTTAAAAAAAAAAAAAGTAAAATATATACTCTTAGATGGTAAAATACAATGGAGAAAAAAAGAACAGAAAAGGAAGATGGGATGCCAAAAGGTGTAATTTTAAACAGCATGGTCAGAGAAGACTTGCTGAGAAGGACATATCCAAGTTAGGGAATGAGCAAAGGTAACAATGGAGGAATGCATTCTGCACAGAAGAACAGCCAAGTGCAAAGGCCCTGAGGTTGCAGTGCCGGGCGTGACAAAGGAAAAACAGGGCCAACAGGGCCAAAGTAAACCAGCACAGTCTCTCAACTCCAGCCCTGCTTCCAGGGGAGCCAGCCCCCTCATTCTAACCTCTCCGTGGCCCCGCCCTCCTGAACAAGCCGCCAGATCAGCTCCCTGAAGGTAAGGCAGAGTCACATCTTGGACAAGATGAAGGAGCACATAAACCTGAAATCTTATAGTTCAACCCTCCACTCCACTACTCCTTAGGAAGTAGGACACGCTGGACAGACTGCCTTCCCATTTTTCTAGAATTCCAATGGCCAGCTCGTCCTCCAGAGCTGGAGCAGGGCAATGGCTTCTCTGGTGGAGCACCAGACCAAGATGCTCCCTTGCATCGAGGGACCGGGTTGTACAGAAGACACAGGTCACATCACGACAATCATGGTCAGCTGGGCAAGGTGTACTCACTGCGAGGGACCAGAGAACAGCAGTTCTCAACTCCTCATCATCTCACCCCGGGGGCCCCTACCACCTGCACAATTCTTATTCTCCTGCTGAGATGCTGTGTTACCCATTCCTCAAATCATGTCCCTGCTTTAACGCCTCTGCACGGGACGGTTTCCAGGTGAGCCTGACCCGTACACTTTACTTCTACGAGACTACACAACCGTAAGCATGTCCGAATTGCAAGGAACTGCACACCGAACTCCTCGCTGGGCTTCTCTTCTATAAATTTTCTGCTGGGACCTGCTACCTCCTATCTGCAGCTGAGCTCATCGTTGGTGGCATCGTTGGTGGCATCGTTGGTGCCATGAAGGAACAAAGAGCAGGGAGCGCCAGCAGAAGGACCCAAAAGCACCTAGCCCTGTCTCCATTGTCAGCCTGCTTCGTTTTCTGGGCCTGGCTCGTGCCAGTGATTTTTTTTTACTGCAGTCCTATAACACGGTTGTATTTTCTGCTACTAAATTTGTCCCTGGGTCATACAATGGAATCAAATCCATCGACATTTCATGGTGCGGTTCCAAAAAAAAGCTTTCTGGCATCCCTGTGCCTCCCTCCAACACCACAATACACACACACATCTGAGAATGGCCCATCTTACACTGGTACAAGAAGACAGCACTACCTCCTAAGGCCGCCATAAAGAGAAATGGGACAGATACCAAGTACCTTCTTTCACTCACTCAACAAATATTTAATTAGCATTTACTATGTCAGGTCCTTGCTGGGAGTTGAGGACACAGTGATGAGTAAGAGACACAGACCATGTCCTCATGGGACTTAAAGCCTGGTCCTATTCATTTCTGTGGTTAGCAAATTCTCCACCTGGTTTTTATGGTCCTCCACAGGGACACCCAGTATCTGTCTGTCCATCTGTCCAGCCAGCCATCTACATCTCTCTCTGCTCCTCCCCCTTCCCCCCCCTCCACATACCCGACATCCCACCACTCCCCAAATAGTCGCTGTTCAAATAGACCACCTGCTATTTTCAGTCTTCCTCAAAAGATATTTTTAAGCATTGTGAAATATCATTTGCATATAAAACCTCTGCTAATTATAATCTTTCTACCTCTTTATTAGCGCCTGGGTTAGCCTCTCCTTTCCGCTCCCTTCTCAATGTTAACCACACCACAAGGTCACACTCCTCCAGCAGCAGGGGTCCCTGACCTCCCCTGAGCCCCATCAGTCCCCCCACCCTTTCCCCAGACACACACGTTGGCATCCCTCAAGTGAAAGGGACACTTTTCCTGAGCTCTCGGGAGCTCCTGCTCCTGCTCCATCTCATCTCGTCTCTCTGTCAACAGGAGGTCAAGGGCAAGGACCTTGACGGTTTCAGAATCCTCGGCCTCCATCCAGCACAGGACAGGCAGGGCAGAAACCCCGGGTGACCCGTGGCTGGGGCTGCAAAGCAGCCACCGTCGCCTTCCTCAATGGCACCAGGGCAGGCGGCCGGCTCTGGCAGGCAGAGCCGCGGTTCTTCTTGGCACTCAATTCCAGCACCTCGCACAGACCCTGGTGTATAGTAGGAGCTCCATCGATAAGGGCGGGTTGTTGCTGAAACTGCTCATCTCTCCAATTTTGCTGAATAAGGCACAGGACTTCCGCTAAGGCCAATGGAGAGGAAATGAGGGATGATATGCTAATTGTGCAACTAAACTAAAATCCTGGGGAGAATTGTTCTTAGAAAGGCAGGGGTGTATACTGCAAGAGGTCAGGGCCATGCAGGTGACTCCCACTCGTCAACCAGGCTGGGGGCCCAGGCTGGGAAAGTAAGGAGGCTGCTGCTCCCTGTCACCGGCTGCTGCTGGGAATCTGCCACCACCCACAGGTCCGCGCCGTCGCAACAGGTGGAAGACGGGACTTTTTCCGGTGTCGTGTCCAGGGTCTGATCTCCGACGTAGCCAGCCTCTGCTCAAACATTCCGTCCCCTCCTCCCCTCAGCCCATCCTGTTTACACTGGTTGTGAACAGAAAAGGTGTTTTCGCAGCATCGTGTCTGTATTCCAAGAGGAGCTTTCAAAAGAATTAAAAAATAGACTGACTCCTCACACACCTTCACCCCCACCCCCCGAACCCCGGAAGACCTTGTTTACACGAGCGTTTCTCTTGAGCGTTTCTCTTCGCAAACCTTCCTTTGAAAAGGTCAGCTGCAGTTCACAAATTCTGAAACTGGCAGCTCCGAAATACTGGGATTCTGGAGCATTCCCTGAGGCGGCTTCCAAGCCACACCATGGGTCCCTTGGATCTCCCCCCACCGCCGCCACCGGCTCCAAGTTCTACTACTAAAGGGCTCGCCAGGGGGGACCCCCAGGTAGGGTATATTCCCTACCTTGAGGACCTGGCTACAGAGGGCCCCTGGAAGCAAGAGAGGCTCCTGGAATTTGGCAGACCTCCCAGATCCCAGAATAAACTTGGACTTTGGTTTAAGAAACCTCGACTTTGGGGATGCAGTCGCCACCTTGCTAAGGGACAATTTATCCGATTTCCTTCCAGACAGGGTGTTCTCATGGCAGAAAAGCAACCATGTTAAAAGGCACCTCTCCCCCAGGGGCTCAGTCCAGCGCTCCCATCTTTTCCCCTTAGCCAGCAGGTCAAAACAAAAGATGTGCTTAAAAGAGGGAAAGAGGATAAGGCTGGGGGGAGGGGGGTAAACAAAATTAATCTCCCTTCTTTAAGGAGGGACTTTCCAGAGCCTGTAAAGGTCTAGTGGCCACTATGGATGTCTCGGACGGAGTATGATCTGCTCACAGGTCAGCTGCTAAACTCAAGCCCTCCCTCCCTTCTGCCCCTTGCCCAGTGTGCGGTGCGCCCACTGAGCACGCTGCCTCAGCTGCCTTTCCGAGAGATGAAGCGAACGAGCGTCCCTTGAAGGGCAGCAAGGGACATGCCTAGGAGCCACAGCTGATTAATGACGCAGGCTGCTCTCGAACCCAGGCTGGCCTACTGGCTGGGCTGAACCGGAGGTGATATGGCGTAAGAGGGGAACCCCAGCGTCCACGTGCTGAGAAGAGCGATTCCTACTGGCGTCCCCACCTGCTTCTCATCACAAACTAACGCTTACATACCTCGAGGGACCGGGATCTCTTTCAGGTTTCACACGGCTGGATTCTGGCCAGAGAGAGAGAAAGAGTATGTCTGGTGTTTTCTTTTCCAAGACTGCAATGCTGCATGCTGCAGAGTTCGGCCCGGGGGTGCCCCTTTGTTTCAAAGACATCTGCAGGGGCGCTTGGGGGCCTCAGTCTGTTCAGTGTCTGCCTTCGGCTCGGGTCATGATCCCAGGGTGCTGGGATTGAGCCCCACATCAGGCTCCCTGCTCTGCTGGGAGCCTGCTTCTCCCTCTGCCTCTCTTTCTCTCATCTCTCATGAATAAATAAATGAAATCTTTTAAAAAATAAAGACATCTGCAGAAGAAAGCAGTCAACCACAGAGACTTTGGGGCCTGGCAGCCCTAAATTTGAATCTCAACCCCACCGGTTACCTGCAGGTAGCCCGCTCTGATCCCGGGAGCCGAAGTACCCTCCCCTATAAAAGCAGGGGCCATCACACAGCTGCAAGGGGCTGGGTGCATGAGAAGGCGCACAGCTATTACGTGTCATCAGCTAAGGTCACTCCCATCTCCAGAGCTCCAACCTTCCCTACGGCTCACCTGTCCTCACGGCGGCCTCAAGAAACTGCCCAAATGAACTTGCTGTGAAGGAAAGGCAGATGCCAGTAAGGGCGTCTGCAGCAACAGCTGCCCTTGACCAGAAGGGACTGGAGAATCCTAGTAACTCAGGGGCCAAAGGGGTGTTCAAGAGCCAGTCCATCCTTTAACTGAACAGATGGGGAAACTGAGGCCCAAGGGTACTGGGACCTGCCTCAGCCAAGGCAGCAGGTCGGCAGGAGCACCAGACCTGGGCATCGGTCCCTCCTTTGGGGCACCCCACTCCCCGAGGTGGGGGGAACAAGGGGAAAACTCTAGGAAGGCAATGCGGCACCCCCAAACCCTCACCACGTTCCACTGGGTTTTTAATAGACTTTAACAATTTACTGACACCAGCGGAGCTTATGAAGTAGTTTAATTGAATTAATTAGGCAGTCAGGACTTACTCCTGAGTTCCCCCTTTGGCTCGGGGGAGGCTGTGCCAGACGCCTGCTTAACCCCTTGCATCCTAGAGAGGCTGTCACTCGCTCTCACTTCCAACTCATGGCAGACTTCACCGTTTCATTCCTAAAGCGGCTCTCACCCCGGGGCCCACCTGTAAGCCAACCACCGAGCTCACCGGAACAATTAAACAGAGGAGGTCCCCTTGGGTGGGTGAGTGCAGGTCACGGGGGCAGCAAGGGAAGGGGATAGGCCGTGGCTTCCCCCGCCCCCGTCTGCTTATCCTCAACTTCCCTCCCCACAACGGAGAGGCTGGCTGATGTCCCTCCAAGTGTGCCCCGCACCCCAGCGGCAGCAGCAGGCCCTGGAAAGGGAGTCAGAATGCAGACTCGGGGCACCACCGCACCCACTGAATCAGGGGCGGGGGGCGGTGCAGAGAGCTATGCTCGCCCTCCAGGCACACACGAAGGTAGAGAAGCAGTCTGGGTGATCCCTGAGATTCTGGGAGAAGTAGTCTGGGAAACAATCCAAAACAGGAAAACCAATTCACTTACAAGATCCTCTTCACAGCATTATTTCTAATGAGAGAAACCAAAACTGCGAAATATATCCCGAACAGGGCACTGCTGGGTAAACCAGAATACTGGCCTCTTCACGGAACACCACACAGCCAAAACCGCAGGGTTTACAAGACAGTTGGGAAACGCCAATCTCAGAATGTCAAGTTTTTTTTCTTCCTTTAAGCAGGAAAGAATTCTAGCTATTGCACCTATTGGTTAAGACACACACACAGAATAATTAGAAGGAAAAGGATCAAAATGTCCTAGGCGTGAGCTAGGGATCTACAGGTGGTTTTCTTCCTTCCTCATACTTTTCTGTATTTTCCAACTTTTCCTATAAGGAGCATTTGCTACTTTAAATAATGAAGTAAAACAAGCTGTTGCAAACAAAACAAAGATTCTGTGAGAAGACACTGCTGGGAAGGCAGAAGGTGGCACAGTGACTTGAAATTCGCTCAGCATTTGGGCTGGTCCCTCCCGCCAGCCTTGGCGGCTGGGACAGGAGTGGCCGTGCACACAGTGGGTGTGAAGGGAGGGAGGACGGACAGATGGATGGAGAGAAGTGGGTTCCCCATAAACCACTCTATGAAATGGCATATAATGGAAGTATTTAAGTTAAAACGTAATGGTGAGAGAGAAAATAACCCTGAAGAGCCAGACTCGAGGGAAAGGAAAATTCATCTGCGCCCACGAGGATGTCCCGTCCAGCCCGGCACACACTCCCGCTTTCTCCTGTGCACCCCTGGCACAGACACGCTTATCAGGCCTCAGAAAGCCACTGTTTCCAGAAACTTCGGAATCCCTGAAGCTGGCAATGGGGCAGCAGGTCCGCTCCAGCTGGCTCGTGGTAAGTGGCCACAGCAGGAATCGACAGTTACAAAGCAGAGAGCAGAAGCCAGGTGAGCAAACACCAGCCGTGGACCGGAAGCTGGTTTGGGGAGGACACTCCCCCACTCAGCAGCTGTGATGGGGACTCACCCCCCAGCCTCTCTGGTGTGCGGCCTGGGAAGCCATCACACCTGTGCCCACCAGGAAGACGACATGCGGCAAGGCAGCGCTGGGCAATCCTGGGTGGGTCGAGGACTGCCACTTAGTACGGCAGGGACAAAAGGCGGCGGGGGGCGGTGGTAAGGTCCCGAAGCAAGCCCCAGGCAGAAAAGCACGTTACCAGCCGGAGTGTGACAGCACACAGCACCACGAGGGCACCGAGCAGCTGCCCAGGGGACTATGGGACAGCCAAGTTCACCTAGTCTCGGGAGAAGTCCATGAGCCGCTGAATGGGGGGACAAGGGCTGCGGGATCACCCTGAGCCAACTGGGGCATTCTCCTTCATCACCCCCACATTTTCTCCACACCTGCTATCAAGGCAGAACTAGGCCCAGGTCGGGGGACAGGGCGCACAGGGCTCCTGGCACCTGACCTCCAAGCAAGAGCCAACAAGTTCTCTACCCCGGGCTGTGGGCACCACCTGCCCAGGACATATCTCCGTGTCCTGTTCACATCACACACAGCAACATGTGAGAGGACCATCACAGCCGACTGGCTCCTTTCCCAAATGCCCAAATGCAAGGTCAGAGACCAGAGTGTCCCTGTGCTATCACACAGCAGCCGAGGGGCGGTGCTGCACTTCGAGCCCCACACTCCTTGACTCCCAGTCCAGCTCAGCAGGGGCCAGGCCCTTCCGGGCTCTCAGGCGGATAAACAGCGACTGACCCAGGGGCTCGCTGGGTACCATGAAATCTTACAGAAGTGGACCAGAAAAGAAAACTAACACTGGGTAGTGAGTTCCCTGTCCCTAGAGGAGTTCAAGCAGAGTCCAGACAGATGACCACGTGGCAGGAATGATGCTTAAGAGACTGAAGAACAAAGCCTAGGTTTGGCGGGGAGGAGGAGAATGACTCTGACATTCCCCCCTTAATGGGATTACCTTATGATTCTTGCCCGATGAGGCAGGCCAGTGTCTGGTAAGATCCAGGAGAAGAGTCTCAACAAGGTCCTCAAACTTAGTTCGCCAGGGACGCCTGGGTGACTCAGTTGGTTAACCATCTGCCTTCAGCTCAGGTCATGATCCCAGGGTTCTGGGATGGAGGCCCACATCGGGCTACCTGCTCAGTAGGGAGCCTGCTTCTCCCTCTGCCCACCATTCCCCCTGCTTGTGCTCTTTCTCTCTCTGACAAATAAATAAATAAAATCTCAAACTAGGTTCCCCTCCTCCAGCCTGCCTCTGGGGCAGCCCACAAGTGACCAGGCAGGTGGAACCCGTTTCTTCAGGACCAACCTCCCCGTCACACAGAGGAGTCCCAGCGCCCAGGCCCCACAGATTTTCAAGGGCCCACAAAAATACTTTAATTTCTTCTAAAATCAGAATAAAGAAACTGAACTCTGAGGTCAGAGAAAATGCTGAACATATAATATTAATACACTCATCTTTATACCAGTGCAGTCATAAGACATAATTTTTAATATTTTTTATGGAGGAAGGAGCCCACAAAGGCAAAAGTGCCTAGGGCCCACAAAAGTCATAACGTGGCCCTCCCTCCCTGATTAGAAAAACTGCTTTTATCTATTCAATATACCGGGCTCCTATATAAGACTTCATTTATAAAAGAGGTCTTTGCCTAGGAAGATTATTTTTGAAATCTTGTAGCAGGTGAAAATCACGTTTTTCACTCCAAAGTTTTAGGGTCTTGACTTATGAACAGATGAAATGTGGTGTCATAGTACTCGACAGCTTTTCCAAGCCAAAAGGCTCCATTTCTCTGGCACGTCAGCGCCTCCCAACTCTCATGACCAACCCTGACACATCACTGGCATAACCACTGTTTCTTAGTAAAGAAATGTAGGCACACTGTGAGTTAGCCTTTCTTTTCAGGCTATTTCCAAGGTACATCTTGAGACAAGGAAAGTGCCAGATCACCCCCAAGTTGAAATGGTGACACCCCCTTTACTCTGGAAGGAGCAATTTGAATCTGAAGGAGGGAAATCCTGAAAACTGGATAAACTCACTCAACAGTCCCATCAGGAGAAAGGAGAATCCCTTAAAGAAAGACCTACCAAGGAAAATTCAGCTAGTTCAAGGGCGGTCCCCCAAGTGAGGCTGTCAGAAGGCGGCATATTGTCAGCACTGCTGGGGGAGCTGGTGGGCTTGAACTCGCAACCTCCCCTTCCCGAGACTCGGAACCAGCAGGTCTGATGACGGGGGCTGCACCTGCCAACTGCCCGGTGCCAGAGGTCCTGGACCTCCCTCGGAGGAGTGTTCTCTACTAATGATGAAGATGGGTTTGGGGTGTCCCCCCCGCCATGTTGCTGGGCCTTTATTTCTCGGTGCCAATGACTGGGTAAAGCATAACCTTGTGGGGCCTGTTATTCAGTAAGTGGCCTCAGAAATGGAATGGGCACGGATGGCATGGTGGGCTTCTCTCTTGACATGCAACACATGCAACACACCCTAACACACACACACACACACACACACACACACACAATTCTTCTGCTCTCCCAGCCTTAAACTCCCCGAGACTGCTCATCCCCACCTTTGGACTAAAGAACTGGGGCTTGGGCACTAGAAAACCAGAGCCTGGTAACTCCCCCAACTGCTCCGTCTCAACATGGCCCCGTTCTGGGCGATTCCATCCCTGCGGAGAGAGTGATGGGCAGGAAGCCTCACCTGCCAGAGATGATAAGAGGAAACAGCTGATGGCCAGAACCTGAGAGGGCAGAATGCCACTGTGGAACCAAGGTCAGACAGGAGAAATGGGCACTTCAGGTGCTGCCTCTTCAGAACCCACAATCTGAGTGGTTTCAATGGGCTGTCCCCAGGCCCCAACTCCAGGCAGAGTCTTAAATGACCCACATCTGTCCAACGAAGCACACACTCTCCTGGCACCAAGACTGGCTCCGGAATGAGACTGTAACCCACGACAGGCCAATGGGAGCCTTTCCTGGGCCTTTTTGGTTGAAATCCTTAGGCAACAGGTGCTCCCTTTCCACTGGGGTCCAAAATCAGCCTGGAGATGCTGCCGCCATTTCTGCCATCACCCGGGGAGGGCGTGCATTAAGTCTAAGCCAACACCAGGAAAGAAGAGCAGAGACACGGAGAGCAATGCCGTTTCTAATAACCTCTTCGAAGTAGCTGGGTCCAGCCCTGAACTCTTCAGGAGGCAGAACAGGAAATGTCCCTTTGGGCTTAAGCAAGTTTGAGATGGGTTTCTGTCTCGTGCAGCCTAAGGGGTCGTGACTAAAATGGATGGTCTGCTCTATGAACCGGCAGATTTGGTTTAAAGGCAGGAAGAATCTTCATTTCGCCGGGAATCAGCTGTGCGATTCTGGGCGAACCACCCCACCTCTCTGTTTCCATTTCATGCCAAGCTCCCACGGGTTGTGGCAGAGAATTAAACTGTATCACAGTGACTACACAAAGCACTTGGGACGATGTTATTTAGCATCTGCAGGTGCTAAACAGATGTCAGGAAAGAAAGCAGTAGCCTAACAGAAGATTCTCCCCCAGGCAACCCTGCTTGCTAAGGAAAAAATATTAGTCCTACAGGGCCCAGCCTGAGAATAGCTTGGCAGAGCAAAATGGTCATCAGAGACCCAAGTCAAAAGAGGAACAGCTAGGAGAAGCCCTTTCTTAAGAGCCATAACCCTTGGCCCGTTGCCAACTCTTTACAGCACTCAAAGTGATTTCCTATCATCATCTACCCCCACAACCCCTGCTATTAGAATGAGACTCTCAGAAGCACAATGGCACAGCCCTTGCAAAGGCCAATTTGACAGTATCATTAAAATGGAGGATCTCTGACCCCAAGAAGCCTCTTCCAACATGCCATCTTCCAAAAGTACCCTCATAAATGCAAAATAATACTGACGTAAGTGGCTTCTAGTGATGAAAGAGCAAGAGGGACCAGATTTACCCCCACCTCAAACCACCAAGTAACTGGACAAAACATACAAAATAATGATCTCCAACCACTGGGCAAGGGGCAGCACAGCACAGTAATGCCTCAGAGGAAAAGCAAACAAGGTGGGTCCCACGACTGTCCCAATGGACGACCTGGACCATTTCTAGGTGGGGGTGCAGGGAGGGGGACCCCAAGCAGAGTGCAGGGGACTTCCCTTGAGTTAGGGCACGATTTAGAACTACGGAGGGTGAAGCAGCAGCAATATGCACAGCAGAGAGTCAGAGAACACAGAGGTGCCCAGAGACCACGCTCAAATGCTTCAGTGGCTTTCTTAAATCAGCACATGAGCCTAAGGAAACCACCTGATGCTGGCCAAGAATCACCAGAAACAACCCAGTAGGACAAGTCTCAGAGCTCACACAGAACTAACAGTTCACATTCCCAAGAGCCAAAGTGGGGAAATACAGTAACTAATGGCATCAGGTTGAATACTCAGGGGGAAAAGATTAGCTCTAGACCAGGGCCAAACAGTCAGGATTTTAGGCTCTATGGGTCACTGTGGAATGAAAGCAGCCACAGACAAGACATAAGGGAATGAGCATAGCTGTGTTCCAATAAAACTTTCTTTACCAAAACAGGTGGCGGGCCGGACTTGCTCGATGGGCTACACTGTACCAAACCAAACCCTGCTCTATTCCACAGACTGCTCAGTTATCTGTAGATTTAGCTGTTCTGCTAGCAGAACAACCCCGCCAAGATCTCCACAACCGAATCCCCAGCACCCATGGGTATGTTAGGATCCAGGCAAATGGAATGAAGCTTGCTAATCAGATGACCTTGAGATGGGGAAATGATCCTGGATTACAGGGTTGGGTGCAGTGTAAGGGTCCTTCTAAGCAGAAGACAGAACCAGAGACAAGGCAGGAGGAGAAGGACTGTGCCCAACACTGCTGACTTTGAAGATGGAAAGAGGGAGTCATACCCCAGGGAATTCATATAGCCTCTAAAAGCTAGAAAAGGAAACAGATCTTCCCCTAGAGCTTCCAGAAGGAATGCAGCCCCGCCTACACCTTGAGCCCAGTGAAATCCATCATGGACTTCCAATCTCCAGAATTATAAGATAATAAATTCACATGTTTTTCAGCCACTACGTATGTCATTGTTATGGCAACAATTAGGAAACAAGGATGACAGCAGTAACAGAATAAAGCACAAAAATATTTAAAGGAATACTAAAACATCCAGCACTGATCAACACAAAATTCACAGTATCTGCCAATCAAAAATTCCTATGCATAAAAGAAGCAGGAAAACTCATTAATAGGAAGAGACCCAGAAATGATACAGATGATAGACTCAAAGGACATTAAAAGAGCTATCATAAATGTACCACATAAAGTCAAGAAGGGAGGAAAAACAGGAGCATGTGAGAAAGAGACACAGGCAACATAAAAAAGACCCGTATCAAACCACCAGAGATTAAAAATACAATGCCTGGGATGAAGAACAGTTTAGATACTGAGAACGAAAAGACTCATGAACCTGAAGACACACCAACAGAAACTCTTAACAATGAAACACAGAGAAAAAAGACAGATGAAAATAAACTGGGCATCCACGAGCTGTGGGATGACGTCAAAAGGCCTAATATATACGCAGCTGGAGTTCTGAAGAAAGAGGAGCGAGGGCGAGGAGAAAAGGTTATCTGAAAAATAATGGCCAAAAGTTTCTAATCGGGTGCAAACTATAAACCCACAGAAACCAGAGCTCAATGAATGCCAAGTAGAACAAACACAAAGAAAACCACAATCAAACTTATTTTAATTTTAATCAAATTAAATTAATCAAATTAAAACCAGAGATAAAAAGAACATCTAAAAAGTTGTCAGAAATTTTAAGAAGACATTAACATACAGAGGAACAAAGTAAGAATTACAGCCACCTCCTCACCAAAAACATTAAAACAGAAGACAGCAGAGCAACATCTTTAAAGTGCTGAAAGGAGGGGTGGGGGGGGAGAACACTCATCAACCCAGAATTTGAGAGGTAGCAAAAATATTTGTCAAAAATAAAGAAGTGCAAAACCTAAAGGAATTCAGCACCAGCAGAACACCACCACAAGTACTGTTCTCTGACTGTAACACCCAGAAAACTGGCGACACCCAAAATACCCAGCAGAAGGGGACTAGTGACATAAACTAAGGCAGATCATTTTTTTTTGTTTTTTTTTGTTTTTTGTTTTTAAGATTTCCTTTATGTGATAGAGAGAGAGAACACTAGCAGGGGGAAGGGCAGAGGGAGAAAGAGGCTTCTCACTGAGCAGGGAGCCCAATACGGGGCTGGATCCCAGGACCCTGGAATCATGACCTGAGCTGAAGGCAGATGCTTAACCACTGAGCCACCCAGGCGCCGCACTACAGCAGATCTTTAAAATGGAATAGGGACACGGATTAAAAACTGAAGCACGTCTACTGGGGCTAACGTGAAATGCACAGCCCTATGACATCCTACTAAGTGAGCAAAGCTAAGCTGTAAAACGATATGAATGGTTCACACTTGCGCCAGGAAGTACATAAGAAAAGACCTAGCATGACATACTCCACTGTCGCCAGAGTGCCTGCCTACTGGACATGAGGCTTAGAGGAGGATGGGGAGCAATGGCAAGGGGCTCTCTCCATTTTGTTCTTTATACTACTTACTTCTGGGTCACCTGAATTGTTTTCAAAGACCGGCTATTCATGTGATTTCAAGTTAAAAGTACAAAAAAAAAAAAAAAGAAGAAAAGAAAAAAGAGGTCCTTAGCTGGGAATTCAAGGAAGCCCGAGAGACAGTCAACTTCTTGACTGGCTAAGCACTATTTATGATTTACTCAAATTTGGGGCATGAAAACATCTATTCCTTTTGCTTCTTTCAAATATCCTCCATTTCATTCTGTCCCAAATTCCACAGCCTGGTACACACCATAACAAAGGTCTCACGGAGGTCCACCTGGGGGCATGTAGGAGGATGCTCGCCGCAGCTTTATTTGGGCTGGGGGACGTTGAGGCCTGGTTATCCATCACTGAGAGGTGGGAGGCAAAATCCATCCAGCAGCTCAATGTAACATTATGGAGCTCAAACCCTTAGAGCTGAGGGTCAAAAGCAAGCAAGAGGAGGAGATCTGGACACTATGGCACTGATGGACACTTTTTATACACGTATACAAAACAACAACACATGTTTTGCAAGAACACACATACACAAAAAGATGCATGTTAAATATATAGAATATTGGAGACAGCAGAGGAGCAGAGCCAGGAGAGGGGATGGGGATAAAAAAATAACTAAATAAATAAAGGAGGGATTGCAATGCACCAAAGAGGACCCTGCACCTGAAACTGAGTATGTTAACTTAACCTATTGCACAGAAGATTGAAAGACAGGGGGTGGGGACAACAGGTGACACTGTGACCAGGTGCCCATTGCTTTATGTGTATTAACTCATTTACTCTTCACTAGTAACTCTCTCAACAGGTTCTCCGATCTCCAACATATAAAGAGGAAACAGACACAGAGAGGTTTAGCAATTTGCCCTAGGTCACACAGAGAGGAAGCAGCAGAGGCAAGACCGGAATCCAGAACGGCCGCCTCTAGCCCAGGCTGAAGACTAGGCAGCCTCTGACTCGACCTACCCCACTTACGATGAGATAACGGAAGCTCAGCCTTTTCTCAGAGTCCAGGAAATTAGAATTAGAACCTATATTACACCTTATCAGACCCCCTTTATGGAGGTACAAAACAGGCCCAAAAAGGCACGCAGGAGCCACCTCGCAGCCAAGAAAACCCAGGCCAACCCCTTCCTGCTGCGGTCACACTCAGTCCCACTGCCTTCAGACCAGGGGGGAACATGAAGAAAGGAAACAAAACAAAAATATCTGAAGAATGGTATCTTGGAACAAAAGACACAAAAAGTCAGAGACCAAGAGAGGGGCAGGAGAGAAGACCAAACCTGCTCCCAAGTCCGCGACCCAGCCATGAAGAGACGACAAGATGCCTGGCATGCGGCCCGCGAAGGTGGCATTTGTGAGCGACAAGACCTCGTGAGAACCCCGTACCCCGGCTCAGCCTGCCACTCGGCCGGGATGGGGACTCCGGCCAGGGAGCGAGGGACTTTGCCGGGCCTGAGTTCATCACGTCCCGGAAAAGCCCGTGAAGCCCTGGCACGGGCGCTGATGTATCAGCTAATGTCTCATTCAAGTTGTCAGCATTTTGTTAGAGCCAATTCAGTGAGTAATTAAGGAAAAAGTTGGGACCAGATGGGGAAGCAGATGCTAGCTCAGCCGCGAGTACAGTTCCCTGCGAGTGTCTGGGAAAGCGCTGGGCTGGCCAAGTCCGGGAGAGAAGGGCTGAACCGAAAGACCAGAGAGGAGTAGGAGAAAGGTGAGGCCCATTTTAAAGATGCACAAACTGAGGCCCAGAGAGGCCAGGGGACTTGGGGCTGCTGGAAGAATGGCAGATAATGAGAATGCAAAGAAACCCAGAAGACTCGCAAAAGAGGGGTGATTCTACCGTGAGGCAGAACTGGAGACAAGGCAGGACCCCGCCAAAAGGAACAAAGGACCTCCAGAAAGAGGGGTGAGGGTTCTAGCTCGGGTCCCAGCTTCACAAGTGCTGAGGATGGGCATCGGAATGCCTGGGTTTGGTTCCGGGCTTCCCTAGTCGCCACATGTGGGACTTACTTCACTCAGCCTTGATTTGTCCATCTGTAAAATGGGAGTAACATAACAGTACATGCCTCACAGCTACGTTGTAAGGACTAAGTAACTTAATGAGACTCAGAACAGTGGAAGGCACAGCATCAATGTTCAAATCACAACTCCCACTACGGCTACTGCAGAGCCAATAAAACATGACCACCAGGGGCGCCTGGGTGGCTCAGTGGGTTAAGCCACTGCCTTCGGCTCAGGTCATGATCCCAGGGTCCTGGGATCGAGTCCCGCATCGGGCTCGCTGCTCAGCAGGAAGCCTGCTTCCCTTCCTCTCTCTCTGCCTGCCTCTCTGCCTGCTTGTGATCTCTCTCTGTCAAATAAATAAAAAAATCTTAAAAAAAAAACATGAGGGGCACCTGGGTGGCTCAGTGGGTTAAGCCTCTGCCTTCGGCTCAGGTCATGATCTCAGAGTTCTGGGATCGAGCCCTGCATCGGGCTCTCTGCTCAGCAGTGAGCCTGCTTCCTCCTCTCTCTGCCTGCCTCTCTGCCTACTTGTGATCTCTCTCTCTCTCTATAAAAAGAAAAGGAAAAAAAAAAAAAAAAAAACATGACCACCAGACATCCCTGGGGTGAGCGAGAAATACACACCGACATTTCAATGCTAAATGAGAAAAGCAGGATATAAAACTGTAGGCACCGTGATGATCGCTGTATTACACAAAGGAGAGAAAGACACCTAGAAAAAAGACAACGGAGAAATGCGGACCGTCATTATAAAATGGTAAAATGATGGGATTTACTTCCCCCTAATTCTCTAGATTTCAATATTTTAATATATGAATAACCATTTTTGTAACAGAAAGGAGGGGTTCAATACACGGAGTTTTGAATGTTGGGGAAATGCTGGAGCTTTTCCACTCGGTTCCTCATTTATAACACAAGCAGAACAGAATGAAAATGAAGACCAAAGGCAGTGGTTGGCTGATCTGACAGTGAACCCCAGAACTGCAAACGGGTGAGAGAGGAGAGTCCTATGTGGCAGAGGGCACAGGAACCACCAATGCCTCCTCTCCTCCCACTCCCAGAGACTGACTAAGGGAGTACAGAAATAGAAGGCACTATTTATATAAAAGTCTAGAGCAGGTAAACCAGTCTAATGTGAAGATAATCAGCACAGCCATGGCCTTTGGGGAAGGTGGCAACTGACAGTGGACCCAAGGAAACACTCTGGGAGCTGGAAATGTCCCACGTGGCCCCTGGGGTGTGAGTTACATGGGTACGTCCATTTATCCAAACGTTTAGCTATGACTCTCCATTTTACTTATATGAGGTTTTCCTGAAACAGTTGTAATAACTGGGACTGAGTAACCGGGACTCCTGGGAGGCTCATCCGGTTAATCATCAGACCCTGGATTTCAGTACACAGGTCATCGTCTCAAGGTCAAGGGATCAAGCCCCACACCGGGTTCTGCGCTGGGTACGGGTTCTGCGCTGGGTACGGAGTCTGCTTGTCCTTCTCCCTGCTCCTCCCCCCACTCACACTCGCTCACTCGCGCTCTCGCTCTCTCTCAAATAAATAAAATCTTCAAAAAACTACCATCACCAGCACCATCACTGAATGAGCAGAGCAGGTAGAGGTCTAGGCAGTAAGGGAATGGCAACACGCTGATGGCTGCTGAAGCTAGATCACGGGATGTGATGGGCGCTGTGCAACTGTTCACTCAGCACACTTCTGGAACTTCCCACACTTGTCCTAAGAGGAGAACACAGTTATGGTGGCTTCTCAAAAAACTAAACAACGCAATCCACTGTGTGATCCAGCAATGCCACCACGCGGGATAGACCCAGAAGACCCGTTCCAAAGTGGGATCTGGCAGAGACACTGGTAGACCCAGGCTCAAAGAAGCATTATTCGTGACAACTAAGAAGGAGAAGCCGCCCAAGTGTCCACCGATGGATGAGCAGATTACAAAACACGCAGGTGCATACGGCGGAATGCGATACGGCCTCAGGAAGGAAGGAGATTCCGTGTCCTGTGACATGGAAGAGCCCCGAGGACACTCTGCTAAGTGACATAAGCCAGCCACAGAAAGACAGAGAACTGTACGATTCCACTCATAGGTGCTACTTCCGTGAGTCAAGTTCACAGAGAGAAAGCAGCACAGCGGTGGCCCAGGGCCGGGGGGAGGGGGCGAGGGGGAGCTCTTTAGGGAGAGTTTCCCAGATGAACAAGTCTGCACACGGGTAGCAGAGTAAAGCACGCGCACTTAACACACCTGAACCGCACATTTGACGGTGATCAATTTTATGCTATCTACTGTATTTTAACATAATTTAAAAACTTAAAAAGGGGGCGCCTGGGTGGCTCAGTGGGTTAGGCCTCTACCTTCGGCTCCAGTCATGATATCAGGGTCCTGGGATCAAGTCCCACGTAGGGCCCTCCGCTCAGCAGGGAGCCTGCTTCCCCCCACCTGCCTCTGCCTGCCTCTCTGCCTACTTGTGATCTCTGTCTGTCAAATAAATAAATAAGAGCTTAAAATAAAATAAAAATAGGGGCGCCTGGGTGGCTCAGTGGGTTGGGCCGCTGCCTTCGGCTCAGGTCATGATCCCAGGGTCCTGGGATCGAGTCCCGCATCGGGCTCTCTGCTCAGCAGGGAGCCTGCTTCTTCCTCTCTCTCTGCCTGCCTCTGTCTACTTGTGATCTCTGTCTGTCAAATTAAAAAATAAATAAATAAATTAATTAAAATAAAAAACGTTAAAAAAAAAAAAAAGGAGGTCCTGAAATCTAGGAGGGGATTTCACACACAGGCCACCCACCGAGGGATTTCTTCCACGTGGGAGGGAGGGAGGACACATCGAAGGGCATCACGATGAACCCTCTCGCAGCTGCCCTCCCTGAGATTCTAACACAGAACTGGTACGATGAAAACCAAACTTGGCAGGGGATGCCGGGCAAAACAGGACCTACAGGACTGCCATCTGTGGAATCCCAGACATCCCAGGGGTGGCTTATCTTCTTCCACTTTCTGACTCAACCCTGACCCCATCAGGAAAGACTCCGGGCACAGACCACTGGGCACTTAACAGTGTGGCCTTACTAAACCAAATCATGGAAACCAGACTCAGAAAACCTACAGTCCCAGCCTCATTCCTCCCCAACCTCGGGGGGGCTGCATCACCCACCCATCACTTACGATATCTGGCCCTCCCCTTTCCTCCCAAGACCCGAGGAGGCAGCAGCTACCGGTCTCACGGTAGGGTGTACCCCATGCCAAGTCATACCCCTTCCTTATTTAGAAGGAATAAATGTAGTGAACAGGGGGGGAAGGGCAAATGGAACAAAACTGTGTAACAAAAAAAGGGAATAAGCATCCTCCTACTCAAGATTCGGAGAAGGAACACGTTAAAAACAGTTTTACTCTAGGAAGCTAAAATAAATTTGAGACAAATTCTCCTTTGCGCTCTCAACAAAACTCAAGAAAACAAGAACAGAGTCAAATGAAGAGAAAGCTCAAGGAATTCAGAAGCGAGTGCAAGGAACCAAGTAATGGCACAGAATCATAACCAGCACCAGGAGCGGTGACAGGCAGAACTGCCAGCGCGGAAAAGAGAGGTAAGTGATGCAAAGGAAACACCTGAGAAGCACCTGCAAACTTCCAAAGAAAGAGAGAGGCTCGGGGAGCCTGGGTGGCTCAGGAGGTTAAGCAGCTGCGTTCTGGCTCAGGTCATGATCCCAGGGTCCTGGGATAGGGCGCCCTGCTCAGCGGGGAGCCTGCTTCTCCCTCTCCCTCTGCCCCTCCACCTGCTTGTGCTCTCTTTCTCAAATAAATAAATGCGATCTTTTAAAAAAGGGGGGGGGGGTCCTCAAATACTCAACACAAGAGATAATACACATATTGCATATATACAGATATATACGGATAACTCCCCATTCCGAAGAGAAATGAGCCCAAAGGGACACATGCAATAAAAATGTTCCTATTCTTAAGAGCTTAACCTGTGGGGCCCCTGGATGACTCAGTGGGTTAAGCGTCTGCCTTCGGCTCAGGCCATGATCTCAGGGTCCTGGGATAGAGCCCCCCAGCGGGCTGTCTGCTCAGCAGGGGGCCTGCTTCCCTTTCTCTCTCTCTCTGCCCGCCTCTCTGCCTACTTGTGATCTGTCAAATAAATAAATAAAAATCTTAAAAAAAAATGTTTAATCTGTAGACAAAGGACATTCCATGCACCTTAGCAAACTAATGAAAAGGCACTAAAACCTGGACACTGCTTGGAATACCCCTTGAATTTCAAGGGGGAGAAAGAATGCTATGGACATTAAGGAAGGCTGCCGGTGGGAGGACGGGGGCATCAGCCATCCAAATAAAATCTCATGTGGCCTCTGAATTACCCAGTATTAACAACCTAAGACTACAGCAATCTACAGGGTACTGAGTGATAAAATACATAACCCAAAAATGCTCTATTCATCCAAGCTGCCATTTACAGGAGAAAGCATCAAAAATACCTTCTTACGTAAGTACTTAGAAAAAAGAAAACTATAATTAGATGAAAGAAGTTTAAAAAAACTACATTAGGTATTATAATAAATATAACTGGGGGTAAGCTCCATATTACAAGACAGAGACACTCAGACTCTGAGTTTTTAAATATAAAAAACTACAGGCTATCTGAAAGAAAGACAGTGATTTTTTTTTTTAAGGGCACAGAAAGGTTAAAAGTGGAAAGTAAAATAAAAAGTTAAACGTAGAATTATACCAGGTGAATTTCAAAAACAGAAAACAGAAAGTGCTTTAGAAAAATCACTTGAATTAAAGTGAAATGTTTGAAATGTTTTCAAGTGAAAACTTGAAATCGTGAAATGTTTTACAAAAATTAGGGAAACTACAACTGAAAGCAGAAAGCATAGAACAGGTCAAGGAGGACACCCCATAATAAAATGCTGGCAGGCAGGTATCTATTTCTGTTAAATACCCTAGCAATAAAATATATAAAGTAAACTAAAATGAACCAATGGTAAAACCAAAAGAAACATCATATTATTGGAAGACATTAACAGATTCTCAAATTCTTGAAATAATATATCGAAAAACAGTATTATTAGGGCTCTATTGGGAATCTAAAAAATGTGATTAATGTCAATAATATACAGAACTGAGAAATACGCATATAGGTAGCAAACAATAAACCCCAAAGGGGAAATTGCTTATGCTGCAAGCAAATGAAACATTTACACAAACTATTATTTTAAAAAAGGAATCCAAAACTTTCTAGGAATCACCAAGAGCAAAACTATTATTGGCAACATTCTCTCACAATAAACTAAAAGTGAATAAATATAAAGACTAAATTTTAAAAAGGGAAACACAAAAATTTAAATTATGTAATTAAATAAACTTTAAAGACAACATCCAAACGAAAACTATGGAATATTTAGGAGAGAAAAGAGTAAACAGTTCGCAGTAGGCTTATGGGATGTGACCAAAAATGTACTCAGAGGAAAATTCATTGACTGAACACTTTTACAATTAAACAGAGAAAAATAAACAGCTAAGGATTCAAATTAAAAAAAAAAAAATCTAAAGAAGGCAGAAAGCTCGATTTAACAAACATAACAATGTGGAAATGTTTTAAATAGTTAGAATTAACAAATACCTTCAAAGTATTAGGAAATGAATATAAAATAATAAATAGGCCTGGATATTTGTATTCAATCCAAAAATAAAGAAAAATTCGGTTACAAGAAAATCAGACTGAAAAAGACAACCAGAAGACATGTTTTTAAGTTATTTTCTTTTTTTTTTTTAAAGATTTTATTTATTTATTTGACAGAGAGAAATCACAAGTAGGCAGAGAGGCAGGCAGAGAGAGAGGAGGAAGCAGGCTCCCTGCTGAGCAGAAAGCCCGATGTGGGGCTCGAACCCAGGACCTGGGATCATGACCTGAGCCAAAGGCAGCGGCTTAACCCACTGAGCCACCCAGGTGCCCCAAGTTATTTTCTATTCTAAGCAAATACGGTTCAAATGCTTGATCAGTTTCTAAGAAAATATAAATGACCAGAACTATTTTCGACAAGAGCAAAAGCCAAACTATAACTGAAGAAAGGATTACGTGGAAAATCATCATCCCCCAAAACATAACAAGATAGAGAGTTTTAAAGGCGAGTCCTTTTAAACTTTCAAAAGATAGATAATTCCCATGCGATATAAATCATTCCTGGCAAGGACTACAAATAAACATCTGGCACGCATGCTTGAAATCTCATTTCCTACACTCTTACAAAACACTAAATTGTTTACACATGACAGGACCTCAGAATCCTTCCCAACACAGCCATCTCAGCAGCTACTACCAACAGGTACACAGTTTACAATGTATTTATCCACCTTGTTCCAGATCACTGAAAATGATGGAAAGCCTCCCAATTTATAACCCACTGTACTAGCATAATCCCCACTTTAAAAATGACAAAAACAGCACACTAAAAATAAAACCACAGGACAATCCTACTAAGGAATACAGACACAGAACACTGCAAAATTGATCTGAGGTGTATTAAAATAATGAAACACCATGAACACAATGGGTTCCTTCCAGGATGGTTTAATATTAAGAAATCTATTAATATAATTTATCACATCAACAGATCAAAGTAAGAAAACCATAGGGCCATCTGGGTACATAATGAAAAGGTATTTAAAATTCATCATCCTTTTCCCCTCCTCTTATTATTAAATAGTTTTACAGTGGGGGAGGGTTTGATTCACACTCCTCTGCAGAAGAATTCAAACATAAGAGTGAAAAATCACTCCTAAATCATACCACTCACTTCCATCTTGAAAAATAAAAACAAACACTGAGCAACTCGGAAAATGCTTAATGATAAAGAATATGTATCAGAAACCAAAATAAAACTTTATACCTAATCAGAAAATGCTAGAATCCTTCCCACTAAAAGAAGAAATAAGATAATACAAGAATACTTATTATCCCTATTATTCAAACTGCCCAGAAGGCCTAGTCGACATGTAAGAGAAAAAGAAAAGGACAATGGCTATAAAAGAAGAAAGGAAATGAGTATTATCTCCATATGTTATCATCTTCCTAAAAACCCACAAGAACACTAGAATTAAGAAGACAGTAAGTTATCCACTAACACACAACAACATAAAAACCAGGAGCTTTTCTATATACTTGAATTAATTAGGCAAAATACACAATAAGGGCAATTATCCCACCTACAGTCAAAAATATCAAGTATCAAATGCTCAGGAATGTACTTTAAAACAAGCATCCAGAACTTGGGGTGCCTGGGTGGCTCAGTGGGTTAAGCCTCTGCGTTTGGCTCAGGTCATGATCTCAGGGTCCTGGGACTGAGCCCCGCATCGGGCTCTCTGCTCAGTGGGGAGCCTGCTTTCTCCTCTCTCTCTCTCTGCCTGCCTCTCTGACTACTTGTGATCTCTGTCTGTCAAATAAATAAAATCTTAAAAAATAAAATAAAATAAAACAAGCGTCCAGAACTTATCTAAAACACTTTACTGTGGGTCACAACGTGGGAACATGGGGATGAAGAAACAGACCACCTCACTGGGCAGAAAAACATAATACGGTGAGACTGTCCTTCCTACTCAATTCAATGCATACATTTAATGCAATTGCCATCACACCATTTTCACCTTTAAAAATGATTCTGGTGTTCATCTGGTAGAATGTGTGTGAGACTAATGAAAGTTTCAAAAAAAGATTAATGGGGAGAGATGTTTACCAAATATTACAATACTTAAAAAGCGAAATTAAGCAAAACAGGATGGTCCTGGAATGGAAGTTAACACAGAGCTGCATCTGTTGGGTCTTTCTGGGCTATAATCTGTTAAAATCTATCTGCCTATAAAGAATTATGTCAGGTCCACCTTCATTTAGTTACCAGAGCTTTAAGATAAATCTTAATATATGCACTGAGAAAATGTGGACTCAGATGCACTCATCTCTTCGTTGCAGAACTGGACAGCCAACTTCTCAATCCTTTATAAGACTTCAAACCACCCTGCCACAGATTAAGTGGGACCCACGAAGCCATCAGCTCAGGAGTAGCAAATGCGAGCGCAGTCACCACCACACTGCCTTCCCAGTGGCAGACATCACTAATCAATCTCAGCACCTTGCCCACAATGGCCTATCCATGGAATCAATAAAGGCCATAGCTGGACTTCATATGGAAATCCCTCCATCATCTCTCAAATCCAATCCCTTCGTTTTATGGGCGAATGAATTTTTATCCTGTCAATTATTCATGACAATTCTGCAAGGCAGAGCAGAAATAGTTCATTATCTCATATTCTAGAAAACAGTATTTCCAAAAGGGAAAATGTCACCCCAAACTCAGCCCAAGCCTGGTTAGGGGCAGAACCCTCAACACGAGGCCTCCTGCACCCAGCCCTACAGTCCTTCCACCTTCTATGTCCTATACCCCAAACAGACTCAGACATAGGACTAGTGAACCTAAAGTTTCCATGTTCTGTTCAAGAGGGGAAAAAAAAAAAAAAGCATTCGGATGGAACTGGCCAGTTAACCCTTACATAGGACTTACTATGTGTTAAGCACCGTGCTAGCGCTTTTACTATGAACCCCACTCAGTATCACGCTGGCCATTTTGATGCAGAGAGGGGCTGAGTAATTTGCCCAGAGTCACGTGGCCTGAAAGAGGCAGATGTGGGTTTTGCAACCAGGAAGTCTGGCTGCAAAAGGGACATCCTTATCCACTTGGCTGTACTGCTTCTCAGAGCTGCAATCTAATAATGACTGTTTTTCCTGGGGGCATCATGCAACACAGTACTCAGAAACAATGCCCCCACCATGCCCCCACCCCTGCCAGGCCTCGTACTGGGCTTTGGTAAAACTACACTGTAAAGAACATCTTCATATATAAAATATTTTTATATTTTAAAATCCTCTCCTATGGCTCTACTCCCAAAGAGAGATTACTGGTACTAAGATTTGGGAATTTCTATTGATTTGGAAAATATAGTAAACTCTTTAAAAAGTGTTGTGGATTTTTTGAACTCACTTTGTTATTAAACACGAAAGAGGTTCGTGTTCCATGAAGAAAACTTAGCATATGCAAAAGAGAATAGAAAAAAACCATTAATCCTATGCTTCTCTAAGATCATCTCCACTAACGGTTTTCTTCCCTGGGACTCCTTGGAACCCCTGAAACATCTAGTTGCTTGTGGTAAGCCCACCTCCAATTTCAGTTCCCCGATCCAGGAGCTCCCCAGGGACCGGCTTTGTGCCCTCACACCTTAAATGGGAAGTTAGAGAGATCAATATTCATCCCGAGGATGGGGGAGCCAGGCAGGCAGGCAGGACATTTCCGATCAGTTCCTGACCTGCTGGACAGGAGGGGTAAAGGGGTTCTAGGTTCCACATGCTAAGGACACCTGGGAGGTCCTGGCAGGAGAAACTGGAAGACCCACTGCTGGGTCTTGAAATCAATTTAATGTGTCACAGCCAGCATTTTTTTTTTTTTAATAAAAGAGAGAATAAAAAAGCATCAGAATGCACTGCAAGAGGTTAAGCGTAAATATCATTGCCTGCTTTCGCTTTATTGAGATGAGTCCACGTGTATAAGATGGTGACACAACAGATCTCTAGAACTTCCAGTGGGTCAGTCACGAAAGTATGATTTGCCGCTGCCCAGCAGGGCACAGGCCCTCCGCAGGTCAGTCCTGTCTGGATACCAGGAGGCAAGAAGAAGGCCACATGTGCAAAAGCACCTTGTGAAAACACTGTTCTGACCTGAGGCCAGATTACCAAAGACTCGCTTTCTTCCTCTAACTTCCCCTACCTGCTATCTTTCCCTTCTAAAGCCCCCCCCCCATCCCGCACCTTCTCAGCAACAAGAGTTCTGTCTGATTAACTGAACACTCTGGTGGGCCCACATAAAGGATAACCACATTTCGGGCAGAATTTTATGACTCACCAGCTCTTTGAAAGAATTAGATGTATAGGGGCGCCTGGGTGGCTCAGTGGGTTAAGAATTAGATGTATAGTAATAAATACTCAATGCTAAAAAAGAAATCACTGAAATTCATCTTTCTTTGATGATTCATACTATTTCATTGGCCCAGAATTCTCTGCTCCCTCCCCTTCCTCCCACAGACCCATCTTTTGGCCCTCAAATCCTATCAGTCCTTCAAAACCACACTCAAATACCACTTCCTGCAGGAAGTTGCCCCGGATCCTCTTTACTAGGATTCATCTTTCCCTCCACTAAACAACCTCAGCAACCAGTCTTAGAACAACGGAAAAGTTCTATAGCACCTTATATATGGCTGTGAACAGAATCCATACTGATTTATCACCTCGGCACTTATCAAGGATCGTCACCCATAATTAGGACAAATATTTAATGGCTAAATAAATTCAAAAGGTGTTTAAGATCTTGAAAGAGGAAGGATCATCATCCCAAAATGGTTTATCAGCATAAATGCAGAAAAACAAGTTATTAGAGAATTCTGGCTAGTAAAATGAGGTTAAAAATAATTTACTGAAAAATTAATGCTTGTTTAAATAAATAATTAGCTTACTGAAATAATTAATGAAATTAATAGCTCATCTTGAGAAGGTATGCAATTATAAAAAGTCTTTTCTTTTGGGGCGCCTGGGTGGCTCAGTGGGTTCAAGCCTCTGCCTTCAGCTCAGGTCATGTTCCCAGGGTCCTGGGATGGAGTCATCGGGCTCTCTGCTCAGCAGGGAGCCTGCTTCCTCCTCTCTCTCTTTGCCTGCCTCTCCATCTACTTGTGATCTCTGTCTGTCAAATAAATAAATAAAATTTTTTTTAAAAAAGTCTTTTCTTTTATGCATACATATTCTAGGTCTCCTCATTGAACATGAACCCCTCTCAAAATAAAGTCAGTGAAACACTTTTTTAAAGAATTTACTGGGGGCACCTGGGTGACTCAGTGGGTTAAGCCTCTGCCTTCGGCTCAGGTCCTGGAGTGAAGCCCCACATTGGACTTGCTGTTCCGCAGGGAGCCTGCTTCCCCCTCTCTCTGCCTGCCTCTCTGCCTACTTGTAATGTCTCTCTCACTCTGTCAAATAAGTAAATAAAATATTTTTTTTAAAAAAGAATTTACTGTATTTCTTTTCCAAAACAACAGAAGTTCTAAAGCCTGATACCAACAATTGGTCCAAAATGGAGAGGATATACGGAAATGTGTCAAATTAATTTCTACCCTTGATCCGGTAATCTCTCTTCAGGAATATATCCAAAGGAGATGGCTTTAAAATATCAGGAGTACCTTATTTATGAAATTGTTCATTACAGTGGAACTTTATAAAAGAAAAAATTAGAACCAGCCTAAATGTGCAACAACAGAGTATGGGTTAAATAAACCTTGTTCATTCTTTTCTGTGAATATCATGCAGCCTTTAAAAACGGCAATTAGGGGGACGCCTGGGTGGCTCAGTTGGTTAAGCGGCTGCCTTCGGCTCAGGTCATGATCCCAGAGTCCTGGGATCGAGTCCCACATCGGGCTCCTTGCTCAGCAGGAAGCCTGCTTCTCCCTCTGCCTCTGCCTGCCACTCTATCTGCCTGTGCTCACCCTCTCTCTCTCTCTCTCTGACAAATTAATAATAAAAAAAAAAAATGGCAATTAGGAAGACAAAGTAAAGATGGGGGAGGAAAAGGCAGGAGGCAAAACTAATACATTATGATTCAAAAAATAAAAATATGCTCATAAAATAAATCGAAGGAAATACACCAAAATTTTAATATGACTATACGAGGGCTGGGATTTATTTAACAAAGTCTTTTCATTTCCTTATTTTCTGATTTCTTTATAATATCATTAGGTTCCTTTAATTATTTAAAAATTAGCTGATTAAAACAAATATTAGCATGTATCTAACTGCAACCAGGGAATAATCAGTTTAGAGATATCTGTTTTGAATGAGCCACGACGACTGCTTCCCATGCACTTTAGCATGTATGAGCACCCTCTGTTCCAGAGCATATATGGTCCCCAAGGAGAGAGATCCAGGCATCTATGAGAGCCAGCGTGTCGTTAAAGAACTCCAAAGACTCAGAAGTCGGACTAAGGCTCCAGTCTCGCGGGGAACAAGAGCACCAATTAGCTACCACCTACAGCAAGTTATCTGACCTCACTGAACTTCGGTTTCTGTATCTACAGTGGCACTGAGGCCAGTCTGAATAAGAAAGAGAGTGCCCCATGGAAAAAGCCCACCAGAAAGCAGCCCCTTTCTATGAGTTTCATGTGAGTTTCATGTGAGTAACATACATGGCATTGTACATGCTAATTACAGTTTACTTCTTAAGATACCATTCTCATGTTCAAGTTTATCTAGAGGTGACCAAACTGAAACAGCATCATACCTGTTCACCCAGGGAACAGAGAGTCCAGAAAGAGACCTAAGTACATATATATTTAATCTAAGGTAAAGACAGCATTTCAAATCCAGGAGGAAAAGATAGATTATTCAGTTACTGGTGTTAGAGCAAGTAGCTAGCCACTGGGGGGAAAAAAAACAGAGCCTGATCTCTTTGCCTCTCTTCTAAAGCAAATAAATTCCAGACAGATAAACAATGTAAGTGCAAGAAAACAAGCTGTATAAAATAACAGAAGAAATAAGGATGTTTCTTAAAATCTTTTTTTGTTTCCAGGTATTGAATCTTATAAACAATTACAAGCACTCGCGTACCTCTCACATGGTATACAGACACTCTTCCGTGTATGTTCCTAAAAAACAAACTGTTGATCGGCAAGATGACATAAATGTTCAACCTTGTTTTTTCCCCACCTTGGCTATTTTTAAGTGTTCAGTTGAGGAGTGCTAAGTAACTTCACCCGAGTTGTGCAACAGATCTCTAGAACTTTTTCATCTTGCAAAACTGAAACTCTATACCCACTGAACGACAACTCCCCATTTCCCCCTTCCCCTGGCAACCACCATTCTACTTTCTGTTTCTATGAGTTCTGACTACTTTCGATGTCTCATGTGAGTGGAATCATACAGTACTGGTCTTCTTGTGATTGGATGACTTCACTTAGCACAGTGTCTTCAAGGTTTATCTGTATTTTATCATGTGACAGGATTTCCTTTTTTAAGGCTGAATAATATTCCATTTTATGTACACACATTTTGTTTATCCATTCATCCATCAATGAAAATACAGGTTACTTCCACCTCTTGACTATTGTAAATAACACTGCAATGAACATGGGTGTTTTATTATCTCTTTGAGATCCTACTTTGAATTCTTTTGGATAGATACCCGAAGCAGGATTGCCAGATCGTATGATAATTCTATTTTTAATTTTCTGAGAAACCACCATACTGTTTTCCATAGCAGCTGCACCCATAGTACACAGGGTTCCAAATGTTCCATACCAATACTACTTTCTGGGTTTGTTTTTTTCTTTTTATAGTGACTATACTAATGGGTGTGAGGTGATAGCTCATTGTGGTGTTAAACTGCATTTCTCAAATGATCAGTGATATTGAGTATATTTCCATATGCTTGTTGGCCATCTATATATGTACCCTGGGAAAACGTTCAAGTCCTCTGCCTATTTTTTAAAAATCAGGTTATTTGGTTTTTTGTTGTTGAATTTTAGGGGATTATCAGAAACTAACCGTTTATCAGATATATGATTTGCAAATATTTTCTTCCACTCTGTAGACTGCCTTCTCGCTATAAATTCTTAATGTGTGACACCAAAAAAATATATAGAACCCAAAACACAAAAATGAAAGTATTTTAAAATGTAATGCTTTAGGAGCACCTGGGTGGCTGAGTCGGTTGAGTGTCTGCCTTAGGCTCAGGTCATGATCCCAGGGTCCTGGGATGGAGCCCCACATCAGGCTCTCTGTTCAGCAAAGAGCCTGCTGCTCCCCCTGCTTGTGCGGGCCTGTGCATGCGTGCTCTCTCTCTCTCTGCCAAATTAATTAATTTTTTAAAAAAGTAAACATTTTATTCAACCACTTCTAAACAGCACTTTAAAAAAAAAAAGTCTAGGATAAGAAATAGTTGGAATCTGAATAGCAAAGAGTCAGTATCTCTAAAATCCAAAGAGCTCTCAAAAAAAAAAAAAAAAAAAAAAGGAAGAGATAAAACCCCAAGAGAAAAACAGGCAAAACGCTTGAACAGGCAATTCACAAAAGAAGAAATGAAAGTGGCTAATACAAGTATAGCAAGCAATGTTCAACCTCATTGGTTTGCCCATCAAGACCTCAATGATCAAGAACAGTGATGGGGCGCCTGGGTGGCTCAGTGGGTTAAGCCGCTGCCTTCGGCTCCGGTCATGATCTCAGAGTCCTGGGATCGAGCCCCACATCGGGCTTTCTGCTCAGCAGGGAGCCTGCTTCCTCCTCTCTCTCTGCCTGCCTCTCTGCCTGCTTGTGATATCTCTGTCAAATAAATAAATAAAATCTTTAAAAAAAAAAAAAAAAGAACAGTGACAATACAAGGTAATGTCCACAATGTGTAAGATAAGCACTCCCAGGGGCGCCTGAGTGGCTCAGTGGGTTAAGCCGCTGCCTTCGGCTCAGGTCATGATCCCAGGTCCTGGGTTCGAGCCCCGCATCGGGCTTTCTGCTCAGCAGGGAGCCTGCTTCTTCCTCTCTCTCTGCCTGCCTCTCTGCTTACTTGTGATTTCTCTCTGTCAAATAAATAAATAAAATCTTTAAAAAAAAAAAAAAAAGATAAGCACTCCCAATCTCTTAGCAGCAAGGTCAACTGCTATCACCAGCAGGATATGAATATGCTAGGATTCAGAAATCAGCCTTTTAGAGGGACTGATGATAAAGAGATCATCACACAAGCAAGAAACCCCGCGTGTAAAAATATTAGAAATAACCAAAATCCAATAGGGCACTGAGTTCGGGGACATATATACAGTAGAAATACAATGTAGTCAATAAAATAATAATGAGGATCTCTATTTACTGATGCAGAAAGAGATCCAGGAGTCTAAAAAGAAAAAAGAAAGCAGACGCGGAACAGCATGTAAAATATAATCCCATTTGAATAAAACTGTAATCATATATATTTAAATATGCAGAGAGATGACTTAAATAATGTTCATCAAATGTGAACAGTGGTTGTCTCTGGGTGGTAGGATTTGGGGTGATTTTTTTGAAGAACATCGTTATTTTTTTCTGTGCTGCTTTAATGTTCTTATAATGAATGTATTATTTTTATAATCGGGGCGGGAGGACCTGTTTTCACTTGGAAGGAAAATAGAAGTGAGATTCGGCTCTTTTACAGCAATCTCACACTTAAAAACCAGAATGGAGACAATGTGGGACAGTGCGAACTGCCAAGTCCTGAGTTCGAATCCTGCCTCAGACACTAATTACCTGAATGACCCTGGGCAAGTTATTTAGCTTTGCTGTGCCCTGGTTTCCTCACCTGTAAAACAGACATGATGAAAACTCTATGTCATGGACTTATTTGGGGGATAAGAAACTAACACTGAATAAGTTCTCTATAATTATTAGCTTCATTCTCCCCTCTGAGCTCATCACTGAAAGCACCCTAGTTGCATCTGGCCCATATTAGGTACTCAAAATGTGTCCAGTGAGTTGAATGGGGCAGATGGATGGATGAACAGGTAATCGTAAGAAAAACACACATCTGACGGCAGAAAGATTATATGGGTGAATGAGTGGGTGGGTAGAATGAGTGGGTGGAGAAGTGAATAGCTAGAGAGATGGACTGATGGGTAGATAAGACGGTATGGCAGCTTGTATTTTCCAAAGATGACCATATCAAGATGCGTCCCCTCCTGGGGCAACTGGGTGACTCAGTGGGTTAAGCCTCTGCCTTCAGCTCAGGTCATGATCCCAAGGTCCTGGGATCGAGCCCCACATCAGGCACTCTACTCAGCAGGGAGCCTGCTTCCCCCCTCTCTGCCTTTCTGACTACTTGTGATCTCTATCAAATAAATAAATAAAATCTTAAAAAAAAAAAAGCATCCCCTCCTACATGTTGAATGCGATGTTGCCACAACTCCACAGGGAGGCGGGGCTTATGTCTCTCCTCTTGAAATGGGGTATATCTCTGTAATGGCCTCAACCTGTAGATTGAGGTCGAAGTTATGCTACATGACTTCTGACACTATATCATAAAAAGAGACACTGGATCTGCTTGGCTCTATCTCTGCTGAGACATGTGCCTTGGGAGACTCAAGTTACCATACAGAAGTCAGGCCTTGTATGAAGCCTCCATCCTGGAAGACCCCATGAGACAGATGGATAGATAGATGGATGGATGGATTCCCCAAAAAACTCCAAGTGTTCAAGTATTTCAAACCCTGACACCAGACAGGAGAGTGAAGAAGACTTTAAGATGACCTTGGCCACTGCATGACCACGATCACAGAGACCCTAAATCAGACCAACCAACTGAGCTACTACCAAATTCCTGACCCACAGAAACCATGACAGACAATAAGCAGTAGTGTATAAAAGCCAGTAAGTTTGGAGGTGATTTGTCACACATCAGTAAGTTATCTAATAAAGATGGTAAGAGGAGTCTAAGGCTGAATGCCTGACCTCTCTATGGGGAGCCCTGGAAATGAGCAACATCTTGTGCTCAATTTCAGGTCTGGTACATTTGTCTTTGTCTGTTCCAACAGCCTCCTGCTTACCCTCCTATTCCACTACTTAGACTTCCAAAAGCCAGCCCTCCGAGCTCTGACTTGGATTAACTGCCCTCCTGCCCCTGAACAAACTAACAGAACATGCTTTCAAAGCAACCAGTCCAAGCCCTCACTGCCTAAGAAGGGAAACTGAGGCTCAAAGAGAGAAAGAAATTACCCCAGACTCTGGCTGAGTTAGAAGCAGGGCTCAGACTACAGACTGGTTCCTACCCTGAAGCCCAGAGTTATTTATCTCCTCCAACAGCCTGTGGGCTCGAGGTAACCCCGAGTTTGAGTCCTGCCTCCACTGCTTACTGCCAGTGACGGGAGTCCCATCAGGGCAGCCAGCATCACCGCAGGCCCTGGCTAGGACGTGCCAGGGCTCTTGGCTCCAAGCATACCTTACATCTGTCTGGGCATAAATTTGCATTCTGAATCCAGGAGGCCCCAGTTCCAAGTATGTCAAATGTAATTAATTACAGCAAACCTTCTGCAACTGTTTTCAAACGCAGTATTAAAGGCTCTGTGCGCATGACACACACAAGCCACTGGCCCACCGAGGAGCACAGGGACCTGGGGAATGGGGGCCTGGGAGGCCCAGATCTGGGCCCCACGGAATGAGGAGGGCAAGTTCCCAGAGACACCGGGGTCCCGTTCAGCCCCACAGCGAAGGGGAGGACATCCGAGGGAACTGGGTTCAAATCCTAGCCAATTGCCAATGCCACAACTTGGACAAATAACTTCACCTTCCTTAACTGTAAGGGTGAATGGTAAGACTCTGCAGCTCAAAGGGCTATCGTGAGCCTTGTCTCTGGCAGTCATCTGAATTTGAGGCCAACCACCCTTACCAGCTGTGTACCCTTTCACCTCTGATTCTCAAGTCCCTCATATTATAAATAAATAACCTTACTCTCCAGGGCTATTGTATTAACTGAGATAATAGATGTTAAATGATGAGTCCAGCGCCTGGCATATAAGAACCACTTAGCAAATGTGCAAAGATTACTGTACTTCAAGGCAGAAAAATTCTTTTTAGCAAAAATCAAGTGAGATAAGTAAGAATGCTCAACTTCAGCCTTTTGACAGAAACAGATCCTGAGCAAAACAAGTTTGTAAGGTTGAATTCCCAACACAAGGCTCAAACTCCTTTCGGCACACTAAGAGCAAGAGAACTAGGCTACAAAGTTTGAGAGACCTGTGTTCCAAGTCTAGCTTTGTCATTCACTGCCCTCTCTGCCCACACCCACGCTAGGCCCCCGAGATCCAACTGGGGCAATCTGAGCCCACCCAAACCAGGCTGGAGATCGGGGGAGCTAGATGACCTTCCCCACTCCGCCAGCTCTGTCCTCTACAGCAGTATGCCTTCTGGGTCTTCCAGGAGCTTTACTTCCCGAATCTGTACATGGAGCAGACATGACTTAGGAAGACAATGGCCTGTGGCCACTCAGGACCCAAAATAAACAGCCCCTAATGTGACCCGGGTTTCTATGCCCAAACCAGCCCTGAACTGCACTCTGATTCATAAACCCCAGTTAAACCCCAAAGACTAAATAGACTGGAATTTTTTGGCAAATGGAGAGACTGCCAGGGGTAATCTTTTAGATTTGTTTTTGCTTGTCTTGTTAGATGTACTTTCTTCCAAAGTGTTTAATTAATGTTTAGGGGAATGGGTAAGCAAAGTGGAAAACCGTTTTTCTTCCTAAATTACCAATCTCTTTCTCTCTCTCTCTCTCTCCTAAATTCCGTCCATTTAACCACCTACTTATGCTGATGCCTACACCACTATAACAGCCTTCTTCTCAATCCCAAACTCTCAATCTGGCATTCTTCACCAGTGACCTGATGAAGCCAGCTGCTATGTGACCCTGAGAAAGCCACTCTCCCTCTCTGGGGGGAGCACATTTTTAGAATAACACTGTCCAGGAGAAACATAATACAAGCCACAAAAGTAATTCCAAACTTACGAGTAGCCACGTTATTTAAAAAAAAAAAAGTGAAATTCATTTTAATAATTATTTTGTTTAACCCAATATGTAAAAGGCTATTATTTTAACTTATAATCAGTATTTTATTTTTTTAATTTCTTTTTTTTTTTTTCAGATTTTATTTATTTATTTGACAGAGATCACAAGTAGGCAGAAAGGCAGGCAGAGAGAGAGGGGGAAGCAGGCTCCCTGCGGAGCAGAGAGCTCGATGTGGCACTCGATCCCAGGACCCTGAGATCATGACTTGAGCTGAAGGCAGAGGCTTAACCCACTGAGCCACCCAGGTGCCCCTAACTTATAATCAATATTTTTAAAAAATTATTACTCAAGTCTTTTACAATCTTTTCTTTCTAACGACGCCTTCAAAGTCCGGTGTTGATTTTACATTTCTCAGCGACCCCACGTCAACAGCTCAACAGCCAAAGGTTACCGATACACACTGACTGGAACACAACAGGCACCATCTCTCTTACAAACCTTTTAGCTCTAAACTGCCCAGATCCAAAAAGATGACTAGCCTCACTACAAATACCACTTCTAGCAGGTAGCCCCCCTACCCAAAGTTACCCTTCCCTGGGGCCTCCTTCCAGGCCAGTTTCAGTTTTCTTTCAGATCAGTTTCACTTTCTGCTTTTCCAGCATACATTATAAGAAAGGCCCACATAAACAAGCTTAAATTTTTAGTTATTTTTCCCAGCTGATGAAAAAAAAAACATCTCCAGCATCCAAAAATGTCTCTATTCTCTCTGGGTAATCTTAGTGCCCCAGCTAGGTCCACTGAGTTCCCAAATCTCTGAACCCAAAATAAAACAAAACGCCAACTCTCTGCAAAATTTCACCTGATAAAAATTCCCATCCTTAATTCACTACAAAAACATGGGCTGGTGGGAATTTGGCGGGCAGAGTGATAGAATCGCTAGCCCCTAGGGCACGCTGTCTTAGACAATAACATACCCAGGGAACTAGCCAGAACAACTCCGACTTTGAATGTTACCAGCAAACTGCCAGCCAAGGGCTTGTCCAGGGCCACTCCCCACCTCCTCCACTTTGCAGGACTCATTTCCACCCACAGGGGTTTCCTCCCCCACCCCTGGATACTGAGCCTCCCCCGCAGGGCGAGGGCTCACCCCTGGGAATCTCACCCCTGGGAATCAAAGATTCCATCCCTGATACAGAGCTCCCTTCACTAGAAAGCGGGTTTCCCCCCGTCTTCTATACTGGCTCGGGCTCCAAGCATCACCTGACTCCATTTATTCTCTTTAGCGAATATATGAAGCCTCCTTCTGCTGTGTCAGCCAAAATATTTATATCATTTTCCTGTGAACTCAATACTGTCTTCACCTCGGCCTCCCTCCTTTCCTTTTTAAGAAAAGAAAGGAGTTGTCGCCAACATGTTTCTCCAGTCCTTTGCTGTTTATGAAGCACTTCTGAGTCCATTAACTCACGTGATGCCTGCAGGAAACCGTGAGGGATATACAAGTGGACTGTTCTCCCACTTAGCGGATAAACAAACAGAGGCTCAGCGCCCAGTGGCTCCCGGGGCTGGGCAGGTCATATGTGACTGAAACGTGGGAACTGACTGCAACAGGAAAGGGCATACCCCATCCAATACCTACAGATCCCAAACTTTTTAAACCACCGGCCGGCAGGTAAAATGAAACAAGCTAAGGGACCAACTCACCTCGTGGGCACCCATCTGTGATTCCAAGTTTATATAATCTCCCAACAAGGCAGTTACAATTAGTGGACTAATGCTAGTTAGAAAACTCCATGTGTAAAAAAGTAACACCTATGTAGGGCTGTCGATCTAAAAAGCATTTTCAGGGGCGCCCCTGGGTGGCTCAGTGGGTTAAGCCTCTGCCTTTGGCTCAGGTCATGATCTCAGGGTCCTGGGTTCGAGCCCCACAATGGGCTCTCTGATCGGCGGGTAGCCTGCTTCCTCCTCTCTCTCTGCCTGCCTCTCTGCCTACTTATGATGTCCCACTGTCAAATAAATAAATAAAATCTTTTTCAAAAAGATAAATAAAGGGGCACCTTGGTGGGTCAGTGGGTTAAGCCTCTGCCTTCGGCTCGGGTCACAATCTCGGGGTCCTGGGATCGAGCCCCGCATCGGGCTCTCTGCTCAGCAGGGAGCCTGCTTCCTCCTCTCTCTGCCTGCCTCTATGCCTACTTGTAATCTCTGTCAAATAAATAAAATCTTTTATTAAAAAAAAAAAAATCTTTTAAAATAAATAAATAAATAAATTTTTAAAAAGCATTTTCAAAATAAATAAATGAATAAATAGGGGCACCCGGATGTCTCAGTCGATTAAGCGTCTGCCTTCGGGTTAGGTCAGGGTGCCAGGCTCCTGGAACTGAGTCCTGCATCAGGCTCCCTGCACTGGCGGGGGGTGGGGGGGTCTGCTTCTCGCTCTGCCTCTCACCCAGCTCTCATGCTCTCTCTCTCAAATAAATAAAGTCCTTTTTAAAAAATAAATGAATAAATAAGCATTTTCAAATACCTCCCCTCATTTGATTCTTGTGGAGGATGATTTCGGTCCCATTTCCCAGATGCAGAAATCAGGACTCTCAGGGGCTGAGAAATTCGTCTGTGATCTTCAAAATGTACAAACAGCCAATGTGTTGCAAACCCAGGTTATGGTCCAGGAACCCGAGTGCCCACCTTGCCCCTCTGCCATGCTATTCTCTACTCCACGAGTGAGTGAGGGACACTGCCCAACCGAGTGGTCCAGCCACCAGCATCTCCCCCTCTGAAATCTGATCACTCCGGGATCAGGCAAAGAAGCAGGTCACCTAGCCCTGCTTTGATGACAACCCCAAGGGTATCTAATTATAACAGGGAGGGAAGGGAGGAGTCAGAATCCTCTCACTATTTCTCAAGACCAAATTAACTTTAATTTCTTTTGACACAGCGCATGTGCAAATAATAGGAAAAGCACAATAAAAGTTAGGAGATCTGAGGCTTGAAATTCACCTCTACCTGGTCACTGAGGTTTGGGGCAAGGAACTCCACCTCCTGTCGGGGGGGGGGGGGGGGGCACTAGATCAGGAATGACAAACTGGCTTCATGTCCCATGCTAAACTCAGCTGACTGGTTGCACCATACTAAGAAGGACTCTGAGGGCACCGGCCAGACTCAATGGAAAAGACTGTCAAGATTGATTAGCAATGTCTGACACAGGCTCGTAAATGGGGGGCAGCGGTATGTATATATTACTTACTTACTTACGATCCCTGGTATAGGGACGATATACAAAAAAATGCGCTCACTGAAAGTGAAAAGCACTCTGCCCTTTACAAAACTTTCTTCTCACTATCCCTCACAACTTTTTACAAGAACCCAGTGCTGAGGGTATCATCCATTCCCACCATCCTCATTATCCCCCACTTTACTCATAAGGAAATCAAAGGGCAGGGAAATGAAGAACTCTGGCAAAGACCACAAAATGATTAAGCAGCAGAGCCAAGAGGGAAGCCAAGCCTTATCCCATCAACTTCAACTGGTTCATTCTACCCTTGGAAATGTCAAACTGGTATTCCACCATCCTTAGGACACTAAACCTCCCTCCCACCGACTTCTTACACCTTCTAGAGAAGGGGCACGGTAAAGTTATGAAACCCACCCAAAGACATGGAAGGAAAGGGGTACTAATTTAAAGTTCCAGATGCTTGTTCCCAAAGCCAAGTCCTGCCTTCACCACACAAGTGGAGAAGCCACACCCAGAGCTAAGTGAGGTAAACACGAGCAGGACTTGGAAGTCCCTCACGTCACCGTCCACCCCACCAGGAACAGGACACTCTACCTCAATTCCAAGATGCCTTCAAATGCTAAACACACCATGGGTTTTATAACATCCTTTGGTGGAGAAGAAAAGAAGTGGGAAGGTACTAACAGGAAACATCTATTGTAAAATACACCCCAACTTCAGAAATACGAGTATGTGAGTAACATGACCATCGAGGAAATACGGTCTCCCTCAGACTGGGATCCTGTGCTCACTGGCTGGGCTGGGCCGGAAGTATTAAAAGGGACAGTGTTTTATAAAGCTTACAGGAAAAAAATTGAGCAAAAAAAACAATGTTCTCAACTTTCTCCCATAGATTTTCCTCAAATCTCCGGCATCTGCACACCATAATCCGACCAAAGATGGGGTCTGACCGAACATCAAATATCACATTTAGCTGCAACACAGATAAGGTATGGCAGGTTCTCTGCAGAGAGCCCCCTGATGCCCCTGTTCCGGGGCCCATGACGAAGACAACCAGTTCCCGGAGCAAACACAGGGGCCTACCCAGCCCCTTGTACCTCAAGGTTTCCCCCCATTTCCATCTCTTTAGAAACGCTGAGACCATTCACCATTCCTGCCGATCAGCCATCTGGATAATGACCCTACCAGGCCCTTCATCCAATTTAAAGAAATCACTTATACAAGAGGAGTGAAGAGGGTAGGCAACTCTTCTAAAACTCCCCAAGACATGTACAGTCAAAGCATGTTACCGCCATCCAAGGAGTCCCCTCTGATTGATTAAGCCAGCTCTTTAAAAAAAAAAAAAAAAAAAAAAGTGCTTAGGGCTCCCTCGTAAAACAGTGCTTTTGACCAAATGGCCAAACCCAAATTGGTCACCTACTCTTCACTAGACTCAAATCTGACTGAACTGAGCTATTTCCAAAAATCAAATTAAGTCATCAAATATTTATCGAGCTGCCGCTCTGTGCCAGACCCTAAAATGAATAACCCATGCTCTCTACCCTCAAGGAACTCACACTTCAGCTGGAAGGAGAGAACGGCAGTCAAGCCACTCTCATCTGTGGGCCCACAGTGTTTGGGAAGTACTTCGGGGTGGGCACGGATAAAGTCTACCGGGAGTGGTGTCCGGGGCTGCACAGAACAGGACCTGCAGGGGGACTTGGGACGGGGTGGGGGGAGTGTCCGGAGAGGAATAAAGGGAAGGGCCCTAGAGACAGGAGGCCCAGGGGGAACAGAACCTCAAAGGCACACAGTTCACCCGAGATGAAGATTTATCCCTTTTAAAGACTGTGCCACAGGCTTTGAAACAAATCCAGGAATTCTGGGAGGACCTAGAGCATCCCTGGAATGAAAGCATTAAGAACACTTTGACAAGAAGGATGTGTAGGTCCAGGAGATGTCTCACCCTCGTCTGTTTTCAGATCAACAAATAAAAAAGTGGACAGTTTCTGTTGTTACCTAACTCCATCCTATTGAAGATGAGCTCCCAGGTTTCCAGAACTACCAAAACTGTGGTCACTGTGACTCGATCTCCCCCAACAGAGACCTACAGGCCACTGGGTCAAGAGGTAGCCAACAGGCCTCGATCACCTTCTAAGAATCACCTCCCAAGGACTGGTTGGGTCTTTCCCCAGGTGCTGCTTCGTTTAATTGTAAATCAACCCATCAAGGTAATTGTAAATCAACCCATCAAGGTCGGAATTATTTACCCCCTTTTTCCAGATAAAGAAGCTGTGAATCCAAAACCAGGAGTGTCCTTCCCAAAGTAAGGCAATGTTAACCATGCCATGGGGTTGGATTCTAAACTCTGATCTATCTGACCTCAAATTCCGCTTTCCATTACACCAACTGGGCGGAGGTCAGAAATAGTCTACGCCTCTGACCTAAGGCCCTGAGGCCTATCGGGGCGGGGGATTCTAAGGTGGTCCCATGTTCAGTTCAGACATGGATCCCACTGACAGACCATCTTTCCCTCAATGTCCTCCCTCCTCTCAGATCCCAGCCCTGGTCCCTCCCACCTGCTGTCTTCTGGCATCGTCATCATTCTTCAGGCCACACTTTATTTAAAACCCACCTCCTGCACCTGCACTTCTCCACTTCAAGGGCACGCACGCTGAGACACATCCTCCTGGGGTTTCTGGCCATCATTTGTCATGTTTAACTAAAGCATCTGGCCTGATCCTGGCAGAAGACTGAAGGAAGGGGTGTGGACCACTTCAGCCAGAAGATGCTGAACGATGGAACTCTTCACCACTACAGGCCAAACCACCACAGAGCATCTAGGGCTCAGGAAGGAAGTCCCACCAACAAAACCAAGAACTTTGAAAGATGTGTCACTAACCTACCGAGGCCACCCGTAACAACAACTAGACGGAACGCTGGTCTCTCCCTGTGCTGTCCAAGACGGAAGCCACGAGCCACATGTAGCTACTGAGCACATGAAATGTGGCTAGTCAGAAAAAACTTAATAGCTCCCAAAGGAAAAAAAAAAAAAAATCACGTTAGCAATTCTTTGTAAGGATGAGACCCTGTGAGAATGGTATGTTGTGGATATATTGTGTTAAATAAATTATATTATTAAAATTAATTCCAGGGCGCCTGGGTGGCTCAGTGGGTTAAAGCCTCTGCCTTGGGCTCAGGTCATGATCTCAGGGTCCTGGGATCGAGTCCCGCATCAGGCTCTCTGCTCAGCAGGGAGCCTGCTTCCTCCTCTCTCTCTGCCTGCCTCTCTGCCTACTTGTGACCTTTCTCTGTCAAATAACTAAATAAAATCTTTAAAAAAAATTTTTTTTAAATTAATTCCACCTGTTTCTTCTTACCTTCTTCAGGTGTCACCAGAAAGCTTAACATTATGTGTGTGGCTCACATCTGTGACTCAAATTCTATTTCTACTGGGCACTGCCACTCTGAGACATGGAACGGATGAGGAGACAAAGAGAAACTTGGGAGTTTTCAGGAAGCGCATACACCAAAATACAGACACTCGCAGAGTCCGACTAAAATTTAAATACAGCTCAAACACAAAGGCTGGAACTCCTGAAAAACTCCTACGACAATGTGAAGTAAAGTGAGGAAGACAAAGTTAAGTGATGCTGCTCACTCTCCCACCGAGACAGGCATTCCAGGCTTCTTAGAAAATCTCCTTTCTGGCTGCTTCCCCCTCCACACCTATCTTTCCAGGCTTCTCCAAGGCCAACAAGCTGGGGTGCGTGCCCAACCACCATGCTGCTGAAACTTCTTCCCAGGGGGCCCAAAAGGCAGGCTCAGCCAGGGGACAAACCATGTAGCACAGGACACCTACTCCACAGGGTTCACGTCAAAGTCAACTGGGATAATAAGTGAGAAAAGAAGAGACGGAGTGGGAAAGTGCAGGGTATTTGCAGCACATCAAGGTGGGTCATCAGTCCAGTATCTTGCCAACTCCTTAAACATGGCTCACTGTAGGTATGTCATGCACATTGCACATGGACTGGCAAATGGAAATAAAACAAAAGTTTCATGAGACGACACTTACCTTTCATATGTGCTATTCTATGCCTCTGCTATTTTCGTGTCCTATGTTCTAGTCCGTTCTTTTTTCTTTTTTTACGCTGACCGCGAGCCACTAAATTGATTTTGCGGTGGTCACAATTCGCAACCTAGCCCTGGCTATGGCGAATAAGAAGTGTAGTCCTCGCTCTGTGATCCACGCTGCCCACCACCACCACCCGCCTCCCCGCGCCCAGAATCCGGGCTTCCAGATGTGACATCAGGATCCTTCTCAACACAATGTCTAGGTAGATACAGCCAATCACTTGAAGTCAGAATCAGAGATGAAACCTATTTATTAATATCCTGATCCAAATCTCTCAAAAACTGAGGCTCGAAAGGAAAAAGTGATTTGCCCAAGGTAATACAGAAAGACCTTGGGTAAACTAGGACTCCTGTGGACCCACAAAGCCACTTCACTTAAATCACCAGGGAGGAGACACAACTGACCCCAAACATAACAAGAGCATGGAAAAAATTTAAATTTTCACCACAACCACGAAGAGTCAGCATATACATCTAGTAAAACATGGCAGGGGAAGTTCTTATCACCCCACCAAGGAGAAGACAGGAGGATTCTGAGGTCAGAGGTAGCAGCATGCCAAGAGCTGAGTCAAAGGTTGGGTTGGGGGGGAATTGTATGCAACAATGGAGGAGTTTTTCAAACTGTTTCTCAAATGAAACAAACCATTGGCCGTTTATTTTCTAGAACCAGGGAGAGGTCAGCCTTATGCTGACCAGCCATCTTTGTTGCCTTTCTTCTGCAAAGCAAGAACCCTTGTTCAAGTTCACCTCTGTGCAGGGCTGAAAGCATAAGCAAACCCTTTTTCCTAGCTTGGTCCAAAGTCAAGCTATAAAGCAGGCCCTTGAAATTTCAAACCTTATTAGAAAAAAAAAAAAAAAAAAAAAAAACCCTCCTTAGGCAGAAAAGCAAAACATTAAGTAATAAGAGTCTCTACTGTGAAACAGTATAAATGATCTTTCACCAAAATAACTCAGCCCATCATCAAATTACCACCCCTCAAGTCCAATTTGCCAGAATTTTTGCCCAATATTATAAGAGAGTTTGGTGAACAGACATAGGCTAATAAAAATGAGCTCATATATCCATCTCTGGCCACACTTCCATCTAAAATAGGAGGTGAGAGAGGCCAAGGCCTAGGTCGATCTCAGTCCTGGGAGACGCCAATAGAAACAAAAGAGAACTGACCCCGCCCCCAACAGTACCATCATGCACCTCTATTTCCTTTACAACAAACATGATCAGAATAACCAATTTTTTTTTTTTAATAAACGGAAAAAAACAAGTCTACAAAACAGAAATGATTTTCAATTCCTCGCCAGGGGTTCCCTTGAAACCACAGACAACACAACAAAATTTCAGCAGAATGGAATTGAAGGAATCTGAGTTGTGTGTCAGGAGACCCAGGACACACAAAGGGACGTGCTGCCATATTTTTAATTCCTTGCACCAGAAATAACCTGTTATCTACAACCCTGACTTTTTCTCAGATGCCCAGTAGGGGTGCCCACCTCCCCTTCCCCAACCCAGGGCAGAGCTCCCCTCCATCACTTGCTAACTCAGGCCTGTCTCATGAGGCCTCCTGAGCCCTTGGAAATTACAAATTCTTTGACCGTCCTAGGCATCGGCCTAAATAATTCAACAGAAAAAAAAATTTTTTTTAATTATGTTACTTTAAAAAAAAAAAAAAAAAACTTCATTCCAAATATGTCAGAATGTGGCCAGTCAGCCCTGAAGGATTTCGTTACTAAAAAAATAAAATCTCCCAAATGCAATGGTGATGATGGGAAATGTTGAACCTCTGCCATGGTCAAACATATTTCACAGAATTCGCATCCCCTCAGAAATTTGAATCCCCACAAAATGGGGTAGGAATCCATTAACTGGGGCCACCATTTTTTCCAAGACCAGCTGGTAGCTAGCGAAAGGGACACAGGGTTTCCCATCCTAGCCCTGTGTGACCTACATCAACCCCCACACAAGGTCCCACCAAGATCCCACCCTCCCAATACTAACAGTACTCCCCCCCTCCTCTGAACAGAAAAATTAAAACTTTTTTTTGGGGGGGGTGTTGTTTCAAAATCTCCATCAAGTTCAACCAGAAACTAATTCATCACAAATAACCCTTCGGCTCTGGGTGGGTTATCTTATTTTCCTCTGTCAAATTTCAATTCAGTCAATATTTGTCCTCTAAAAATAAATTTTTTTTTTGTTTTCACCTTCATTTGATTTCATTTTAATCCCAAGAAACTACGTCAAATACTGTCTGCATTTGTGCTTTCATGTTCCAAAGGCAAGTACCTCTGGGTTTGGCTTTGTGTCTATTTTAATTTTTTTTCCTTTAAAAAAATTAAATTTTGATGCTAGAATCAGCCGAATTGGTGTTTTACCCCATTTTTTCAGCAAACTTAAGTGTTCCACTAGAGAAGATGGATAAGAATCAGAATTTTCATCTCCTCTCTGTCCTCTCTTCTTTTATCTTTCCTTCTTAGGTCAGTAAAATTTGTGTTTTTTTAATATCACAGACCCCCCCCCCAAAAATGATCAAAGCGAATGGATTTTCTTTTCCCCTATGAAAGTAATCAAATTTGTGAAAAATACCAAATGCTAATGAACTACCAACCCCACATCACAATCAAAGAGGCCTAAAACCAATCTGGATGTTTTTTTTAAATAATAAATTTTTCAAACTGGAAGAGTAAGCAAGCACAGAGAAGGGAAAATTCTCTCCTACCAAGAATTCTTCAACCCTTGTCTTTATCAACTGATTCAGTTGCATGTCATAAAAAATGAGCTTCTGTGAATCCACTGTTAGTTTTTTCATAATAATGTTAATTATGCATATCTTATTTTAATGGCGGTCTCTCCTACAAATCTGTGGGCTACTCAATTTGTATAATGTAATGAATTTACATTCTTTTCATTGAATATTGCTCAAAAAAGGTTCCTGACATTTTATGGATAAAACAACAACAAAAAAAGAAATGCCTAGACCTTTCAGGAAACAAAATCTGAAAACAGTCTTAATTATCTCATCAAAACAAAAAAACAAAAAACAAAAACAAAAACAAAATACCACAAAACCCAACAAATGCAGGGGAAAAACACAGAATTTCACTCTAACTTTTTCAGTTTCTGTTTTTCTTTAGAACCTTGGGATTTAAATGCAGTAAAATGTACATGCAAAATTAGAAGAAGAAAAAAAAAAACTACAATTTTTGGGTGTGTCCAAAGCCAACATTTTGGGGTCTATTTTCTCTTTTAAATCCTTCCCTCTTGAAAACAGAAAAACTTTAAATATTGCCAAATGGTTAAATTAGTCTTTTCTGCCCGCTGGGCTAAACAAGTTCCAAATTACAATGAAGTACAATTTCTAATTGCTTCATAAAGCCAATTCTCCAGTTTTCTCTAAACTCAACAATTTCCCTTCTTTCCTCATTCCAATTAGTTTTTTTGTCAAACTAAAATGAGTTAGGAAGCCAAACTGATTTCGGTTTTAGGAGGCTTTCTGCTTTTTCCCCCTCAAAAACTGAATTCATTCAAATTCCAGCTTAATTTTCATTTACATATTATCTGGATTTGGCTTCAGAAATAAAAATTGTCTCCATGCTCCCAGAAAGATCAAAGTGAAAATTTTCACCCCAAAAAAGAAAAAAAAAGAATCCTTTCCCCCTCCACTGCCTTATAGTGCAAACTTTTGAAAAAATAAGAAATAAAAAATATTTCTTTTCAATTTTAATTTCTTTTTTTATTTACAAAATAGTATCCTCTAGGTGGCGTCGTTTTAATGGGAAAAAACTACCGTTTGAAGAAAAATTAGAAAAAAAAATTGAGAAAGGGAAATATGGCCTAAAAAAAAAAGATTGTTGCAAAGATGGGGGGGCCAGAGGGGAAAGACCTCCCGGGGGGTCATCAGGAACCCCGAGCGCAGAGGGGATCAGGGGGAAATTGCAAATTTGGGGGGGAGGGGGGGAAGAGCTGGAAGGGGTTGCATTTTTGCAAAATGTGAATTGTCCAAACTGAAATGGCTGCTCTGTTCTCTCGCCGCTTTGTTTTCTGGGCTCCGGTCCGAGCCCGGGGCTGGAGGGGGCGCTGGGTGGGGGCCCAAAGAGACCCCCGCGTCACCCCCAGTCTCCTCACGCCCCGCGGCGCCCGGGGGGGCTCCCCAGACCCCGACCCCCCGGTTTGCGCCCACAAAAAGCCCGCAAACGTGCCCAGGCACTTTGCATTTTGCAAATCTTGCAATGAAGTGGCGCAGCGCCCCGGGCCCCGGCCCCCCGGGGTCCCCCGCGCGGTGCATGCCCCCGGCCCCCCGTCGTACCTGCGGAGCCGCCGCGCCGCCCGGCTGGTTCATGGGTCCGTGCGGGAGGAGGCGGCCCCGGCGCGTCCTGCTCCTCCCGGGCCGGGCTGCTGGTGCGCGCACAATGCCGCTGCCGCCGCCGCCGCTGCCGCCGCCGCCGCCGCCGCTCCCTCCTCAGCCCGCCCCGCTCAGGCCGGGGGGGCGGGGGCGCTGGGGGCGCGCGGGGGGGGCGCCCGGCCCTCGCCCCCACCCCCGGCCCGCACCGGCAGCCGCCGCCGCAGCCGCCGCCGAGCCGCCCCTCGGGGGGCCGCCGCCGCCCCCCGCCGCCCTGCCCGCCCCCGGGCCGGCCTCGCCGCGCGGCCCGCGAGCTCCGGGCCTCGGCCTCGGCCTCCGCGCCGCACACAAAGCCGGCCGACCCCCGGGCGCGCCGCTCCGGTCCGCCCTCCAGCCCCCGGGCCGCGGCGCCGCCGCCCCCCAAACTTTCCCGCGCCGCGCCCTGCCCTCCCCGCGCCCCCCGCGCCCGCCCCCCGGCGCCCCTCTGCCCGCCCCCCGCTCGCCAGGCCCTCGCAAAGGTCATGTTCGCGGTGGAAAAAAAGTTTGGGGAGCCGCCTCTTGGCGGAACACAAGGGGTTAATGGGAACTCTTCTGCTCCCCCCACCCACCCCCCAAAAATCAGATTGGTTTTTAGAATAAAGTTTGAAGAGCTGGCCTTATGGAGGAATCGCGAGGCTCAGTGGGGATGTTCCTCTTGCCCCTGCCTGCCCCCTCCTCCAAAAAAAAAAAAAAACAACAACTCTAATGTCATTTAAAAATAAAAGTTTGAAGAACCAGCCCTGGGTGAGACAAGAGGGCTTAAGGGGACTCTTTTTAACCCCCCCAGTCAGATGGATTTTAAAAATAAATATTTGAGGAGCTGCTTTTATGTGAAATGCGGGATAAAGAGAGTATTTCTGTCTACCTTTGTCAACATAAAGAACAGATCTATATTAAAAACAAAAGTTTAAAGAACTGGCCCTGGGTGAGACACTAGGGGTTAAAGGTTAGGGGGGGCTAGCCCCCCTCCCATATCCCCCAATTAATTTGATATTAAGAAGAAAAATTTGAGAAACTCTATGTGAAATAAATTGTGAACAAGAATATTTCTATCCAACTCTAAGTATCAGATTTTTTTTTTATTTAAGGAACTGCCTCCCTATGACTTAGGAAGGTCTAACCAGGATTTTTTTTTTTTTTTTCTAACCAGGATTTTTTTTCCCTGTCCTCACCTCCCCAAAAAATCTGATATCTATCTATCTCTATCTCTCTCTCTCTCTCTCTCTCTCTCTCTCTATATATATATATATAATTTTTTTTAATTAAAAGTGTGAAGGATCTAGCTAGCCAGTAACAACACAAGAAGGATTACTGGACCCATCCTACATCTCTTACAGATGACTGATTTTTTTTAGAATAAAAATTTGAAGAACTGCCCATATATGAGATGAGAGAAATCCTTCTTTACCCCTCCTAAGAGAAAAATGTAAGGATTAAAAAAAAATAAGCCCACTAGAAATTAAGAATAGACAGGTATCTTTCCTCTGCTCCCACCTTAAAAAAAATTTTTTTTTCTAATGTTTAAAGAGTTGAATTGATAGGAGATAGGAAGAGGGGTTTTTTTCCCCAGAAATTTTTTCACTGCACCCCTCAGAAAAATTATTATTTTTTAAATGTCAGGAAACTAAGGAACAATATGGGAAAATAATCTCTCTTCCTGTAGAAGGAAAATATGGGACTAGAACCATACATAAAAGGCAGAGAAAATCAAGAGATGCAACTCTTCCCCAGACCAAACACACAGAGTTAAGAGGAACCTTCCAACCATTCCCTCCTCCGTAAAATGTTGGAGTCATTAGAAATAAAAAGTGGCCATTTCCCTCCCAGGCAGCCTGGCAAGTGCGTCCCTGGCAGAGATCTGGCAGCCTCCGCCAAGACTGCTGTCAGGCAGGCACTAAGGGGAGCAGGTCAGCCGGTGGAATTGGGCTCCCACGAGCCTCCTGCATATGTGATGGCCAGGCAGCCCCCTGCCCATCCGCCCCTCATCCGCCACGTGGCTGAGGCCTTGTTACCCAGAGAGATGCTCCAGGTTTGATGTCTCTCTGGCTCCATCCCTGTGTGAGGGTTTCTGTGCACCTGCCTCCAGGCTAAGACCCCTTCTCTACCCAGTGGAGCTAAGCCTATCTTCAGGCACCAAAGTTGAAAAGAAACTGGACCGGAATGACACTGAGTCTGGGTCCCCAGGGGCTCAAAACTGTAGGATACCAAAGTAAAAAAGAAATAACCCCTACCCGGGGTGCCTGGGTGGCTCAGTGGGTTAAAGCCTCTGCCTTCAGCTCAGGTCATGATCCCAGGGTCCTGGGATCGAGCCCCGCGTCAGGCTCTCTGCGGAGCCTGCTTTCCCTTCTCTCTCTGCCTGCCTCTCTGCCTACTTGTGATCTCTCTCTGTCAAATAAATAAAATCCTTAAAAAAAAAAAAAAAAGGAAAGAAATAAACACGACCGGGTAAATATTCACTGAGCTCTTACAGTATGCCAGGCATGTTGCGTCTAGTAAGGCAGACACACCAGAAAGGAAAGGATTGCTTGCAGCCGCCCCCTTCAAACTTCAGGAGCTCTGGGGGGGGGCCTGTTCAAACACACAAATTTACCAGGCCCCGCCCCAGAGTTTCTGATACAGTCAGGAGTAGGAACTGAGAGTTTGCATTTCTGACAAGTTCCCAGGTGATGCTGATGCTGTTGGTCTAAGGTCCACACCGTTTAAACCATTGCAAAATGGTGCCAACAGCCAAATGCACAGGTCCAGAAGAAAGAGGAAGGGCTCAAACCAGGGGAGGGGGGGAGATCCTGGGGGGGGTTTGTCAGCAAAGACTCCATGAGAAACACCATCCAGCTGGAAGGGTGGGGAGAAGCATCTTTCCTCTCTGGCTCTTAATCAGAGGGCAGCCTCTCTCAAGATAAAGGATCCTTAAATCCTTGGATAGGTTTGGGGATCCATAACTAAGCAATTTTATGTCTTAAGAAAATTTATGTCTATATGTGCATTTAGGGAGAGAAAAGCTCTGCCTTTCACCAGTTTCTCAAAAGGGTCAGTGACCCCAACCTAGAATGATCGGCAACTTAGAACAATTTCCAGGTAGAGGTGCCTGAAAAATCATCATGGGTCTTTCTCAACCTTCTCTTTCTGGAATCACTGCAAGTCATTTCTGCAACCCTGTTACCCACAGACCACAGGAACTGGACTTCCTCTCCCATTAGCACACCCTGACAGAGAGCCCACGGTGCATTCAACACCAACTAGAAAGGCATGTCTCAGCAAGGGTCCCAGGTCTGGAGGGTCTGTCCCTTTTTCACTCTGTCCCTGCTGCGCCATGAAGGGTATGCTAAGAACACAAAGACTGAGTCGAATACCTTCCTGACAAAATCCAGTTTCTAAATGAACACCCGCATCTCCCAGCCAATAGTGGAAACCACCCAGCCACCCAGAGCTGTGATCTATCCCTACTCTGGATATTAACAAAGGGTAGACTCACCACAAGCAGGGGTCTAGGAAGACGGAAGGACAGGGAGAGGAGCCTGTAGTGAGATCCCAGTGGGCAAAACCCAACCCGTTCAGTGATGGAACAGGCGCTGTAATATCACAGAGAAGGAATGGAATGGCTGTGGGTCACAGTTACTGAAAAACAGACACATATCTGAGGTGGCCGCTTAGTCCAGTGGGACTCCAAAGGCTTACCCATCCGCTAAGGGTGCATCATTCAACTACAACCATGTGTTCATCAGTTTCTGGAAACTTCTGTCCCTGTCCACGTCCGGTCTACTGCCTTCTGAATCAACAGGCCATACTAACACCTACATACCATCATTTTAAGAGCCCAGGCTATGATTTCTGAGCCTGGCTCTGGCCCTCCCATACCACCTGATCTGAAGCAGACAACGCAGCCTCCCCTTGCCTTCAGTGCCCCGTCCTTCAAAAGGCCCTCAGTAGTACCTGCCTCACAAGGGCCTGCTGAGGATGCAATGAGAGAAGAGATGTAAAGCTTTGAGAAGAAAGCACCCCATACACGTCCTCCAGTGGAATCACAGAAACGTGTTTCTCACCACTACCACTGACTGACTTGCTCCATGGTCCCAAGCTCCTGGCTTAACCTCTAAACCTTCGTTTCCATCTCTACAAAATGGTGGTCCCAAAACCTACCAGTCTTATCAACACTCTTTTAGTTGTAACCAGTAAAAACGAAATCATGCTAAACTTAAAAAGGGGGGCGGGGGTGTTTTGTGACATTAGGAGGTAGATCACCGTACCCACGGGCAGGAAATGAAACAAAGCTTCAAGAGGATTTGGAGCCAGAAACTAGAAAGTTATCAGGAATGGGGCTTGCCTTCTCCCTCCCTCTAGGCCATAGCTTTCTTTCCCTCTCTTTTTTTTTTCCTTTTTTAATATTATTCCCTAAATGTATTTTTCTGTAGGGAGAGAGGAAGAAGTCTCTGCACTGAGTCTCCCCACTGAGCAGGGAGACTGATGACGCAGGGCTCGATCCCTGGACTCTGGGATCATGACCTGAGCAGATGGCAGATGCTTAACCGACTGAGCCACCCAGGCGCTCCTCAGGGCCACAGGTTTCTTGACATTGCAGCCCTACGTCATTTTCTCTCTCTCTCCCTCCACCCTCCCTTCTTCCCTGCCTGTCTCCAGATGGATACACTCTGCGTCTCTGAGCACACAGTCCTCTAGGTGCCAACAGACGTTGACCAAGTATCTCTGTGCTTCAGTCTTAGGGCAGAGAATGTGATTGGCCAGGCTTGGCTAGACGCCACCAGGAGCCAATCACCCATGACTGAAGGGAGCAGGATCACATAATCCCCATAAACTTCTAGGACCAGTCCCTGAGGGAAGGGGTGTGGTGGGTGGGCAGATCCTTCGAACACCGAGCCTCTTAGAAGATTGTGAGGACTTGCTGAGATCAGGAGTATAATGGTGCCCAGCTCAGGGCCTGACATGCGGACACACTCAAAAGGTATGCTTCCTCCTGCTGGAGTCTGGAGACATTTGAGATAACCAGGAGTTGAGGATAGCGAGATGTTTGTCAGGTGTCAAGCTTTTGTCACAGGCTGCTGAGGGAAACAAAGAGACAGGAATTGTCCTCAGAAGTCACCTTTAGGTCCCAAACAGAACCTGAGGCTTGGCTAAAATTTTGTGGGTACAGTTTGGTGGAAAAGATCATTTTAGGGTGAAACAGTAGGTTCTCAAGAGTGTGAAACAGAAGGAAGGCAGGGAATTCACAAAATGGTGTCTCCTTCCCCAAGCTGAGCTTCTTTTTTTAAGCCCAAGCAATGAAGGAAGTACTCTTTTGTAACACCCCAGCCAGGGAAACTTGGGCTACCCAAGTCTCTACTCCATGGAAGAAAACCACACAATCCAATCTTATAAAATCTCTTAGCAATTTATCAAACAAGATGACAGCATTTTCTTACTTGACCCACTACTTCTCTGGAGTGGGCAGGGAAGGCACAATCACCCCCATTTTAAAAGATAAGGAATTTGAGGCTCAAGTCCTTGGCCAAATCAGCCAGTGGCACCCAGGTCTGATTCGTGCTCTCCCTCTTGTACCCCCACTGCCCTCTGTGGAACTTTCTGATGAATGGAATCAAAATCAACAGATTCTGTAAATCATCTGGCCTTGGCCCTAGAATTTTCCTCTTTTCCTTCCTCTCATGCCTCTCCCTCCCCTCCCTCAGCTTGGGAAGATGTGGTAGCAATTTACTTCCTCAAGAGAGGTCCTTGCAAACCATGAAGAAGTCTCTGGAGAGGAAGGTGTCTGAGCCCTTGGCAGTAGCCCAGGGTGGTAAGTCCAGGTTGAAAAACCAGAAAGAAGGAGGACCCAGCACAGGAGACCAGGGAATGGAAAGAGAAAGATCAAGCTGATGGCCCAGACCAAGAATCAGAATCAGGGCCAAATGTGAGTGGTCCAACTCTGGATTCAACACCAAAAGCTCATATGCATCTACAGTGTCCACAATGTTTCATAAGCCTGTTCCACAGAGCCTGCCATCCCATGAAACCTAAAGATAGTCTAGCATCCAAGGGAAGATCTCGCCCTGTCTCTGAAGTTACTCCTGTGTAGGAATCCCCACCCTATAGTCACCAGATTGTGACCTTAGCCACCATAAAAGCCTCGGTTCCTTCATCTGTAAAATGGGCACAATAAGGCACTTCACATAGAACGTATTAAAGGATTAATTTAGGGCACCTGGGTGGCTCAGTGGGTTGGGCCGCTGCCTTCGGCTCGGGTCATGATCTCGGAGTCCTGGGATCGAGTCCCGCATCGGGCTCTCTGCTCGGCAGGGAGCCTGCTTCCTCCTGTCTCTCTGCCTGCCTCTCTGCCTGCTTGTGATCTCTCTCTGTCAAATAAATAAATAAAATCTTTAAAAAAATAAATAAATAAAGGATTAATTTATGTTATGCCCTAAACACATGGTAGTTATTGTTCTAGTCCTGGCCCATTTTCACTTTAACATATATAAGGAAATGCAGGCACTGGGCGGGTGGGACAGTGGAGTCACCCCCATGTGGGCAGGGTGATCCAGCCAAGAAAGGAACAAGGTCGGCTTTGGAGGCACCTCCCCCAAGTCCAGAAGGTAAGCCCCTGGAGATGGCATCAATCCTGATTTTAGTTTGCTGGATTTCAGAAGTGGAGAAAGACCCAGGCCAAGCTGGTAGAAGCTGGCTCGTCTCTTCTCCTAATGCCATCTGGAGAACCCCAAGGAGGCTTTCATCTGTCCTTTCTGCAGAGCAGGGATTAGCTGACACTGTGGTATGGTGTGGGGTCAGGCTATGGATTCAGACTGCACCAGGCTCAAATCCCAGCTCGGCTCCTCTCTAGCCACATGAGCCTTAGCGTCTCACCTTCCCATCTCTGAGCCTCAGTTTCCCTAACTGCTAAATGGGAGTAACAACAGATACACCCATGTTTTCTAGGAAGATTAAACAATGAACGCCAGCACACGGTAGGTATTCTAGATGTTGGTGATGATGACTAATGACGATAAGCTCTCCGTGGCTTTTATCTGCACAACTGTCCCGAGGGTGGGACGTGTTTGATATGACAGCTCAGCCATGACACCGTTCAGTTATGCTCCTTGGGTCTCTCCATTAACAGATGAGGACAGTGAGGCACAGAAGGTCAATGGAATGTACTTTCACCAGTAAACGGACACACGGACCTGATGTGCCTCCTGATGCGAGGCACCGAGAAGAACCAACAGTGCTTACATCGAATTCCTGCCAAAAATGCATAACCCAAATCTAATCAGGAGGAAACATCAGATAAACGCAGATTGAGGGGCATTCTACAAAACAACTGGCCTGTATTTTTCAATAATGTCAATGTTATGAAAGACAAAGAAAGGCTGAGGAACTGTTTCAAATTAAGGGAGACTAAAGAAATATGACAACGAAAGGCAAAGAGTGATCTGGCATTGGACCCTTGAGCAGAGTGAAAAAAAAAACTGTTCTAAAGGACACTGTGGGGACAACTGGTAAAATCTGAAAATGGTAGGCTATTAGATAATAGTATTTGTGTCAAATTTCTGAATTAATAAATGGTCTATAGTTGTATAAGGGGTATTATACAACCATAGATTATTTATTTATTTAACGCAAGAGAATGTTCTTGCCCTGAGAAAGTACACACTTCTTTTATAAGGATGTGATGTCTGGGGTGCCTGGGCGGCTCAGTCAGTTAGGCATCTGCCTTCGGCTCGGGTCAGGATCTCAGGGTCCTGAGACTGAACCCTGCATCACGCTCCCTGCTCAGTGGGAAGTCAAAGTCTGCTTCTCCCTCTCCCTCTGCCCCTCCCCGCTTCTTATGTTCTTTCTCTCTCTCCCTCTCAAATAAATAAATTAAATATTTTTTTTTAAAAAAGGATGTGATGTCTGCTACTCTCAAATGGTTCAAGAAAACAAATTTTATGTCTACCCATCTATCCATCTATCTATGTATGCCCGCATATGCCTGTATATCAATCTATGAGATAAAGCATTAATATATGACTGCATATTAATAATTAACGAACTTGGGTAAAGACAATGCAGGAGTTCTTTGTCCTATCCTTGCAACTGTTCCATAGAACTTTGAAGCTATTTCAAAATAAAAAATTAAGAAAAGTCATATATCTGAAATATGTGAAAAAGCCAGAAGCCTACCCTGAAATTACTTTCATCAGAACGAACTCTTTTTTCATTGTATGTTTGACAACAAAATTTCACTCATTGATCACTGCTTGGTCCACATCAAAACCTGCTGATTATTTTTTTCTAACAACATGAGTTTTCTTTTGTGACCACTATTCCTACCACATCCAATTGTCGCAGGCAAATTTTGTGATCTAAATTTTGTCAAGCAGATTTAGGGTGTCCCATCAATTTTTAGTCAATAACGTTTACCGTGTGCAGAATCAATCTTTGTCAGTGTTTCCCCCCCCCCCGCGTTGCTTATTTCTGCTAAGTAAAAATTTTTCCAATTTTTGTGATTTTCAGTGTTATGAAAAAGATTTAATTCTTCAAACAGGTTTGTGTTTTTTTCTTTCTAAAATTAATTTTACCATGTGTGGTTTAGTGGGATTCTCTCAACCCTGGCTGGGCATCTCAATCACCAGCAGGGCTTGGGAACAAGACAGGTTTCCCAGGCTCTAACCACAGCAACCCCAAGATTCTGAATCAATAGGTCTGGGGCGGGACCCAGATATCTGTATTTTTTTTTAAGATTTTATTTATTTATTTGACAGAGAGAAAGATCACAAGTAGGCAGAGAGACAGGCAGAGGGTGGGGGAAGCAGGCTCCCTTCTGAGCAGAGAGCACAATGTGAGGCTCCATCCCAGGACTCTGAGATCATAACCTGAGCCAAAGGCAGAGTCTTACTTAACCCACTGAGCCACCCAGGTGCCCCCCGGATATCTGTATTTTTAACGGACCCCCAAGTCCCAAATTTTTAGCAGTCACTGGCCTGTCGCTCGGGGTGATGCCCCACTTGCCTGGTGTGATCAGGAGTACAATAATTAAACTCTCTGGGCCTGGCTATCCTCATGGCAACATCTCACTTCCCTGACTTGGCTATGAGGTTCGTAGGGGAGAGGTAGCAAGCTGATGGTTTCTGAATGGCCTGCCCAGCCCATTACTTGTTAGGTTAGGCAGAGAAAATATTAACTGCATTATCGCCGGCTCAATCCAAACTCTGAATATCAACATCAAGAGAAGGAACTTCTTTTTCTTATTGTAGTAAATGTATATCCCATGAAATTTACCATTTGAACCATGTGCAAGGGTACAGCTCAGGGACGTTAAGTGCCTTCACACGGCTGAGCGACCAGCACCATTGCTCATCTCCAGAACGCTAACTCCCTTTTCCCTTCTCTCCCAGCACCGCCCCCCTCCCACCCTGCCATAGCCTCCATTCTACTTTCTCTGTGAACTGGACGACGTGAGTTACTTCATCTCAGTGGCATATAATGTTTGTCCTTTTGTGTCTGGCTCATTTCACTTGGTGTGATCTTCATTCATGATATAGCATGTGTCAGAATTGCATTCCTTTTTCTTCTTTAAAGATTATATTTATTTATTAGGATGAGAGAGAGAGAGAGAGAGAGAAAGCAGGAGCAGGGGGACCCTGCAGAGGGAGAGGAAGAAGCAGACTCCCCACTGAGCAAGAAGGCAGACATTTAAGCGACTGAGCCACCCAGGTGCCCCAGAATGATATTCCTTTTTCCAGTTGAATAATATTCCCCTGTATGGATATACCACTTTAATTTATCCATTTTTGCCTTTTGGTGGACATCTGGGTAGTTTCTCCCTTTTGGTGATTGTGAATAATGCCGCAATGAACCTGGGTGTCCCCACATCTGTTCAAGTCCTTGCTTTCATGTCTTCTGGATAGATACTCAGAAGTGGAATCATTATATGGCACTTCTATGTTAATTTTTTTGAGGAACTGCCTTAATATTTTCTCAAGCAGCTGAAGAAAAAACATTTTGTAAAACTGCTTTAATAAAGGTAGAACAGGGGCGCCTGGGTGGCTCCGTCAGTTAAGTATCTGACTTGTGATTTCAGCTCAGGTCATGATCTCAGGGTCAGGGGACCAACCTTGGGCTCTGCGCTGGGTGTGGAGCCTACTTAAGATTCTCTCTCTCTCTCTGCCCTTCCCCCCACTCCACTCACATGCTCTCTCTCTCTCTAAAAAATAAAAAAATAGTAAAATAATAAAGGGAGAGCAATAATTAATCCTTTCTGACATTTATCCCAAGTCTACTGAGAAACAAAATTCATACATCTATCTTTAGTAAACTTGGAGGATCATGAGATGCTGATTCCCCTTTCATTCCATCACAGACTGCTTACTTTGAAAGCCTCACCTCTGCACATCTCTCTGCATTTACCTTCTTTGTCATGTGACTTTGCAGTTCTTCTCACCCAAAAGATGAAGTCTCTTTCCTCATCCCTTGAGTCTGGATGTTGACTGTTGGACCTGCTCTGGCCAACGGGATGTTAACAAATTTCACGTAAGCAGAGGCCTTAAAAGTGTTTGTGTGCCTAAGTATGCGTGTCTGCCTTCAACCATGAGAAGTTAGCTCAGGCTAGCCCTCTGCAAGAACAGGAGAGGATGGTCACCCCAGTTGACCACCTGGTGTGTGAGTCCTGAACCAGCAGTGAGCCACTCCCCGCACCCCCACCTCCCGTCCAAAGTGTGAGAGAGCTCAGAGGAAATCAGCAGAATCATCCACAGGAAAACCCCAACCCGCAGACTCATGAGTGAAATAGTTGCACACAGTTTTATAACGCTGAGTTTCGGGGTAGTTTGTTACACAGTAGTACTGTGGCAACAGATAACTGGTACATCTCCCCTCCGCCCCTGTCAACTGCTACGCTTCCCACATTGTCAAAGGGTGAGGAGACAACTGAGTTCACCAACTTCACAGAGCCTGCATGAGAGGCAAATGCCAGAATTGGAAGGTCTACATTCTGATAGTTACAATAAAAAGGCTGACTTCTCTTCCCTCTTGAAATTTACCCCCTCCAGAGCACCTGGGTGGTTCAGTGGGTTAAGCCTCTGCCTTCAGCTCAGGTCATGATCTCAGGGTCCTGGGATCAAGCCCCACGTTGGGCTCTCTGATCGGTGGGGAGCCTGCTTTCCCCTCTCTCTCTGCCTGCCTCTCTGCCTACTTGTGATCGCTCTGTCAAATAAATAAATAAAATCTTAAAAAAAAAAAAAAGTTTACCCTCCTGTAGTTTATTGGGAAAGAGAGGTATGGATAGCATCTGTTCTCCATTGCCCCTCATTCTAGTGATGGGATCTCAGTGTTCCTTGGAGAACAAGACATCTGCTCTGCTTAGTCTATGTATTCTGGGTGGAACTGCTCTATTCACCCCTGAGTACCATCAACAAATGCCTCAGGCCTATCCAATCAATGTATGCCATGCCCTTGCCCCCAGTATGGCTCACGGATGGTCACAGGGCAGGCCAAGCTCATGAGATTCAGTTTCAAGAATATAAATGCAAGGGCGCCTGGGTGGCTCAGCGGGTTAAAGCCTCAGCCTTCGACTCAGGTCATGATCCCAGGGTCCTGGGATTGAGCCCCACATCGGGCTCTCTGCTCAGCAGGGAGCCTGCTTCCTCTCTCTCTCTCTCTCTGCCTGCCTCTCTGCCTACTTGTAATCTCTGTCTGTCAAATAAATAAATAAAATCTTTAAAAAAAAAAAGAATATAAATGCAAAGTTTCCTTTTCCACTGAGATTACTGAGATATAGTTTAAGTCTAGAGGAGCCAGGGACTACCACGTGGAAAAAGCTTGTCTAACTTGCTAACAAAGAGAAAAGCAAAGCCCAGAGATGAGAAGAAACAGAGCCCTGATGACACAGTTAAACCCCTAGATCCAGCCATACCTGAAGATGCTCCTTTGAATTTTTGGTTGTGTGAGTCCATAACATTCTTGTTCTGTTTTGTTAATTTGAGTAAGGACTCTGTCCCTTGTAACTGAAAAAAATTTTTTTCATTTCTCCTGGGTCACCTCCCTGACTGCATTTTCCCCAATCACCACAGGCTCCTCTATAGTGCTCTTAGCCCCACTGCTGTGAAGAACCACTGTGCTTGTCACTGCCGGTCACCACCTGGGATACCAGGAAAAGTCAACCTCATAGAGGGATATTTCTTCCAAACAGGCTCCTTTGCCCTGACCAGCTCTGATTTATGCCTGTTGTCCCAGCATGATTACTAATAGCACTCCCTTGCACTGTTGATAGTGTCATCGTTTGGATAACAAATTATACAGTTCCTTTTAGCAAGCCACACTTCTTTTCATTGTGTCATCCCTTTACTCTCCGCTGCCCCCCACATCAAGCTGAACAGGGGTTTCAGACTTTACCAAAAGGTTGAAATAATAGCACAGCAGGTACAGCAGAATCCAAAGATGGCTACAATAGTATCTCCCATCCCACATGTTCTGCTGCAACATGACCTCGCCTCTGCCCCTCAAGAGCTAGACTGATTCTCTTCCCTTTGGATTTGGGCTTGTGACTACTTCCTCTACGAGACCGCTGTGGAAATGATGTTGAGTTACTGAAACATGGAAGGGAAAGTAGCTTCCATCTTATTCACAAGAAGGCTCATCCTTGGAGCCTGGAGCCATCATGGCGGTAGTCCAACATCCTTGGGCTGCCATGTTGTCAAGAAGCTACGCCATACCAAGAGGCCATGTATAGCCTCTCCAGTAGACAGTCTGACAGAGAGATTAGACTCAAAGATGGTACCCAACTCTTAGTATTCATACCCTTGTGTCATCCCTTTCCCTTGAGTGAGAGTGAGACTTGCTCCTAATCAACAGAATACTGCCAAGGGGATGGGTTTATGGAGACGATTTTGTGACAGAAGACCATAACCTCTGTGTGGCTGGCAGGCTCTCCACATTGCGGGCTTCAAGGAAGGGAGTTCCACATGGCAAGGGATGGAGGACAGCCTCCAGCCAACAGCCACTTAGTGACCTGACCCTCAGTCCAACAACCCAAAAAGAACTGGGTCCTACCAACAAAACCTTGTGAGTGAACTTGGAAGTGGATTCTTCCCCAGTTGAGCCTTCACTGAGACACCAGCCCTTACTGGCAGCCTCATGAGAGACACAAAAGCGGATTCCTGACCCACAAAAGTTGTGAGGTAATGTGTGTATGCTCCGTGCACCCCAATTCTTATTTCAATAATTTGGAATGGGGGCGCCTGGGTGGCGTTAAAGTGGATTAAAGCCTCTGCCTTCAGCTCAGTGGGTTAAAGCCTCTGCCTTCAGCTCAGGTCATGATCTCAGGGTCCTGGGATCAAGCCCCGTGTCGGGCTCTCTGCTCCCCTCTCTCTCTCTGCCTGCCTCTCTGCCTACTTGTGATCTCTCTCTCTCTGTCAAATAAATAAAATCTTAAAAAATAATAATAATAATAATTTGGAATGGAAATCCTTCCTGGCCTCTTAAACAATGGATAACATCATTCCTGCCTCCTTTCCTGAAACCTCACATCAGGCACTGCCCCAAACCCTAGTAAGATGAACTGATCTGGGGGCGCCTGGGTGGCTCAGTCAGTTAATCGTTTGCCTTTGGCTCAGGTCATGGTCTTGGGTTCCTGGGATCGAGCCCCGCACTGGGCCTCCTGTTGAGCAGGGAGCCTGCTTCTCTCTCTCCTGCTTCCCCTGATTGTGCTTTCTCTCTCTTTTTCTCAATAAATAAATAAAATCTTAAAAAAAAAAAAAAGTTGAATTGAGCTGAAGGTACTTGGACAATAGAGTGAGTTTTTCAAAGGAAACCATTTTTTTTCCAGATTTTTTGAGAGCTGTTGAGTATGCATTCGGTTTCTTAGAAGCCATTATTTGACTATATGAAATGAGAAACAGCCTTCCATGATCCAAATGTATCCTTCCTACCAAAAGACAAATGTAATCCCCAGAAGTCCCTCAGGACTCACTAGCCTGTGGGTATAAATGAGGTCACACTTTATTTATTTATTTAACAAATACTTTCCTACGGCTTGTAATGAGCTATTCTAAGCACATTAAAACCATCAGTCCTTGCAACAACTTGGTGAGGTAGGTATTATCTATTATCCTCTCTGTTTTACAAATGAGTAAACCGAGGCACAAAGAGGTTAAAGTAACTTGCCGAGGGATCCAGAGCTCCTAAGTGCATCTGGATCAGACCAGGAGTCTGACCCCAACAGCCTATGCTTGTAGTTACTTTGCTCTCCAGACTCTCCCTGATTTGGATTTCCCACCTGCATTGTGGAAGCATTTGAAACTCCATGGTAGGGTTCCCTCCTTCCCCTAATTATCACGCTTTTCAGAGTCCTTGGGGGTGTCACACGGGGGCTCAGTGTTCCCGTGGCTACTGTTCCCAGAGGGCAAGTCTGCCACTAGTTTATTCTACCAGAGATCCATTACCGCAGTACCCTGTAACAGATAGCCGGAGACTCAATGGCTTCAAATAATAAGTAAGAACTCATGAGGCTCACAATGCCGAGAGGTTCTTCTGATCTTGGTTGGGTGCGTTCACATGGCTGGGGGTGGCTGGCTCGTAGCCAATCTGTGTTGGCCGTGGCTGGGACAACTTGGGCCACCTGACTCTGGTCCACACACTTCTAACCCACCAGCAGGCTAGCCCGGGGAACATTCATTTGGCAACACCAGAGGAGAAAAGCAGATAAGCCCAACCGTGCAAGCACTTTTCTAGCTTCTGTTCCAAGCCCCTTGTGAGCATCCCATTGGCCAAAGCAAGTCATGCAGCTGGGCCCAGAGTTCAAGGGGGTACAGGGCCTGGACGCCCTACAGGCGCAGACCTGGGTCATTATTGCAACCAATGTGTTTCACTTAGCCCCGATTTGCTTTCTTCTCAAAAAATGTCAGAACAAAATTAAATTTCAAAGTGAAAAACCATTTAGATAAAAGTGCCCAAGACTGCACAAATTATATGCTCTGAGAGCTGGGAAAGAAGGGAACCAAACCAGGGCCAACATGCACAAATGGTCTCTTTATGAAAGGAAAGCAGCAGCGTTCCTCTGTATCAATAGGAAATGAAACCGAGAATTCAGAACTCGGCCAGGGAGGCCCCCGTTCTGGGGGCAAAGTGGCCATCAGCGGGGTCGGCATCGTTCGGGCCTGGTGTCCGAGCAATAATGTTAGTACAAAAGTCCCGTCGGAGCGGGCCTATGCAAAATCTACTCGGTTAGCCACTTCTTAGCATATCCATGTCTTACTTTGTTTCTCAGGCAGAAAGCTCAAATATTGGCTTGCCTGAGTCAAAGTTGGCCCGGAGGCCACCCTGGTTTTTCCAAGAGAGTATAAATGAATGTATACTTTATTCCCATTCCTGGAAAGCAGGAGCTGTCATTTTCTGGGCTCACACACCCTACACACAGCGCGTTATAATTCTTTCTCAGAGAGACAGAGGAGAACTGCTAGACAGCCAGACCCAATTCCAGGGTCCCTTTCTTCTATAGCAGTAGTTCACCAGAAATAGCCGCCTCCCTGAGGTGGCAAAGGTCAAGCCCTGGGGACAAAGAGCAACGGATGTTTTTTTGGAAATATCTGAGAAGACTCAGCGGAAGCTAAAACTTAACAAGAAGAACAGAGCAAAAGGGCCTGGAACAGTCAGTCCGCTTTTCCTTACGGAGACAGCAGGACCCGGACAATGGCCTTCCAGCGGGAGGGAAATCGACGCCCATCAAGCAGGTCCCCCTTCCCAGACTGTCAGAGATGTGGGAACCTCCACACTCCTCGGACCCCTTCCCGGATATGCTGTTTGCCGTACATGGCGTGTTTTTCACACATTACTTCAATGAATCGTAAGGAGCTATACACAACCTCATTTTCCAGAAGAGGAAACGTAGGCACAATGCTTCCCTAAGTTGCCCAAGTCACATGGAACATTGGTGTTTAGACACTCTGACTCTAGAACCAGTGCTCGTAGATATGACCCTATGAAAGCCCCCATTCAGGGTACCCTTCAGATGCCATCCAGCCTTGTGCCTTCAAATTAGGAGGGACATGCACTGGGGATACAATTTCCAAGTAGTCAACACAAGAGTTTTATGAAAACCCACATCTAGGTTTTCAACTGCCCTATGTTCTGTTTCCTACTGATGAAGTTCTAGAACCTAGGTGAGGTTCGGTGGGCTGAGGTCCGGAGCCGATGACCAAGAAAGAATTCTTGAGACATCTTTGGTGCAAAATGGTGGTTTATTAAAGCACGTGGACAGGACCCGAGGGCAGGAAGAGCAGCTGCCTCGGGTTGGGAGAGATGGCAGATTCTGTACCGTGCGGTTGGAGGAAGGTGAGGGGGAAGGGAGTTTTCAACGGAACTTTCATATGCTAAAGAAGGCCTACAAGGTGCCGGGATACCGGAGGCCTTGTGGCTTGATCAGTCTTGTCTTTTGGCAAGCCATTCACATTTCTGCTATCAAGCGTCTTTGTTAGTGAGATTTGGGTTTAGAAGAAATTTAACTTTATTTAGGGCTTGAGGAACTGAGTTATTTGCCTCTGCTGCCTTGCTATTGATAAGGTAACTTCTTTGTCTGTAGATCTCTAGAACATTTGTAAACTAAGGGAGACTCTGTCTTGCAGGATTGTGATCTCTGCAAGTTAACTATTTGTTTCTTATGGCGGTCAGGGTGCCTGAGGAATGCTACACATATTACTGGGGGGGAGCCGGTGGAGAGGGGGTACAAGGAGCCAGCTTTTGCTTTGTCTTCAGCCAGCCTCCTGCTCCCTCATCACTACCACTGACCTGCTTGAGAACTGTGCTGAGAAAATACCAACCTGGTTCTCCTTCCCCATCTTCCCTTTCTCGGCTGCCCTTCTGCCATTTGACAAAGCAAAAGTGCACCCTTTACCCATCCAAATTTTCTGGTGGGGCGTTGCCCGGGAAGGACCACTCTGGGTTGGGGGCTAGGAGGGAAGATTCCAAAAATAGGGTAAGAAGTTCTTTTAACCAAGACTCCACAATCCTTCTCCCATCCATCTCATTAAAAGACAAAATTCTATTACTATTTACTTTCTGTGTTTAGCAATTACAGAAATTTTGATCAGCGGCATCCTAAAATTAATTCAGAAACACACTTATCAATCCATAGTAACTTATGATTCCCGGAAATAGAAACATTTTAAAATTTCTACCTACAAACACATTTTTAAGGATTTTTTATTTTATTTATTTATTTTTTTAAAGATTTTATTTTATTTATTTGACAGAGAGAGATCACAAGCAGACAGAGGCAGGCAGAGAGAGAGGAGGAAGCAGGCTCCCTGCTGAGCAGAGAGCCCAATGCGGGGCTCAATCCCAGGACCCTGAGATCATGACCTGAGCCGAAGGCAGCGGCTTAACCCACTGAGCCACCCAGGCGCCCCTTTAAGGATTTTTTTTTAAAAATGTTATTTATTTGAGAGAGAGAGCGAGAGAGCACAAGCAGGGGGAGCAGAGGTAGAGGCAAAGGGAGAAGCAGGCTCCCCACTGAGCAGGGAGCTGGATGTGGGGCTCCATTCCAGGACCCAGGGATCATGACCTGAGACAAAGGCAGACACTAACCCACTGAGCCACCCATGGGCCCCAAACATATTTCTGATTTAGATACAATACCAAGATGATCCATATGAGACTTAGAAGCAGAAAAATACATTACATTCCCGTAAAATTCTGTAGGGAAGTGGAACAGAACAAGTGATTTAAAGGAGAAAAGGGAACATCACAAAATTTCTAGCTGTTAAAAGTTTGTTTGTCTTGAGGCACCTGGGTGGCTCAGTTGGGGAAGCGTCTGCCTTTAGTCGTGATCCCAATCTCCTGGGATTGAGTCCTGCTTTGGGCTCCCTTCTCATCGGGGAGTCTGCTTCTCCCTCTCCCTCTGCTGCTCCCCCTGCTGTTCTCACTTTCTCTCTCTCTGCCAAATAAATAAATAAAATCTTAAAAAAAAAAGCTTGTCTATTTTTTAAATGGATGACGTTGGGTAGAAAATCACTATGATGCTTGAATGTCACTGGATGGATTTTAAAAAATGATGTAACAGTTTTCTTTTTAAATGCTAATTTTTACAATATGCAGGACATGGCATCCTTTACAACTCTTTAAAACCAGGAGGACAAATTTTTTATCTACATGATTATGTGCTTTTTCAGAATTCTTCTGGAGGTACTGGAGCAAATAGAAACAAACAAAAGAAACGAATTCCCCCACCCCACAAAGTCCTCTTATTTTACCCAGCCTCTTCTTTTACAGATGAGGTATTTGCAATCCAAAGAGTAAAAAGGATTTACCGAAGGTCACAGGGCAGAACAGTACCTGAGCTAGGACCAATAGAAAAGCTTCAGGACTCCCAATACCACCCAGTTTTCCTTATCAATGCTGATTTCCTGTGTCATTCGGAGCCCCAGCAGGTCCCAGCATTTGAAAGCCAAGAAAGGCAGGCAAGTTAATCACTTGTCTATTTATGGAGGTGAGGGAAGGGTCAAGGGAAAAGCCACAGGGCCTGGCCAAGTAGCAACGACTAGCAAAGGTGCAGAGCCATTTCCACCCTCGGGCTGAAGGGACAAAGAGACAGTTTACCTGGACTCTGTGGGACCTGTAGCTGGAGGAGAAGACTACCTAGGGCAGGAACTTGTCTTAAGTAGAGGAAGAGGATCTCCTACACACCACACCTAGCAGGGAGAGAGCTGGGGGAATCAATGCAATGATCTCCGTCTCCTCCCTCATGGCTTTCCTACTGGTTTCTTTCATTGGTCCAATCTCGCAGAAGCCAGAGGGTAAGGGAGCTGGCTGACACATTCCTTAGAGGTCAACCTGCAGGGCCCAGAACAAAACAGAAGAGGGGGGAGAGTGGGTCAGGACGGGCGACCAGAAAATATCCACCATGCTTTACATTTTGAACTTGACATTTGTATTTAAACAAAAAGATTGGGTTTTTCAGTCAAGGTAAGCTGCGGCACAGTAAAGAGCTCTGTCCCCAGAAGAATCCCAAAGCCTATGTTTGTGAGGCAGGAGGAATTTCAGGGGTGTTTAGAAGGACTTTTATTTTTCATTTTGTAACTGTGATACACACAGATAGCTACTTACTTTAATACTATAATTTTTTTGGCATCTCCTTTCATTGCAAACTGATCTTTAGTTCTCTAACAATTGCCTTGTTAAATCCCCATTCATGGATGCTTTCACAGATCGCTACAGGCTCCAACTCAAACCCACGAGTCGAGGGAGAGTCTCTGAGAAAAGTAATGTAAATGGACATTTTAAACAGAACTATATTATTAAAGATAACAGTATAAATTATTAATAGTCATCTATTAAAGACAGATTAATCCTTCTATAATTAGATGGAAAGAATGCATGCAATTGCCATTATCCAAAATGCTATAAATTTAAATCACCTTTCTAGGCAACCTATGGTTTTTGGCTAGAAAGAGCAGCGCCACCTAGGGGCAGGGAGCGTCAATCACCTAATGCCCTTTGACCTGTGCTTTTTCAATGCAGGAGTAAGGCCATCAAAGCGGGTGTGGTGGAGTCAAAGGGAGATAAGGGAAAAAGAGTGGGGAGTGAGGAGGGTTACTCTTACCCCAATTCTCCCCCAGAGGCAGGCTGCTGGGTGATGTACAAAGAAGACCCAGGTTCTAGTTCAGGTAGTTGTTGACTCATGATATACCCTTGGTCAATGTCCTTCTCTGAATCCAAGTTTTCTCGCTTGTAAATATTCATCTCCAATGGGATGCCTGGGTGGCTCCGTGGCTTAAGCCTCTGCCTTTGGCTCAGGTCATGATCTCAGGGTCCTGGGATCGAGCCCCGCATCAGGCTCTCTGCTCAGCGGAAAGCCTGCTTCTACCTCTCTCTCCGCCTGCTGCTCTGCCTACTTGGGATCTCTCCCTCTCTGCCAAATAAATGAATAAAATTTTTTAAAAATCTTAAAAAAATTCATCTCCAATATTTCTTATATGTCAATTGTCTTAGCTCTAAATCTGGAATGATAAAAACAAACTTTTTACAGGCTTGTCTTGGGCACCAAATACAGTTAATACTTGTGGGAAAAAAAAAAAAACTTGGGTGCTAAACCCACATAATGGAGGTCACATGCTGTGGTACAGAAAACACACATTCAGGATCAGTTAACTACTATAAACTATAGCCTCAAATTTAGACATTTGGCTATGGCCACATAAGGAGATGAAGAAATATAAGTATTTGTAGAAATAATAGCAGAAAACTCCAAATTTGAGGAAAATTTTAATTTAGACATCCTAGAGACAAAAAGAACCCCCGATAGAATAAATACAAAAGATCCACACCTAGACACATCAGACTCAGACTGTAGAAAGACAAAGACAAAGGGAACATCTTGAAAGCAGAGAGAAAAATGACTCAGCACATACAAGAAAACATCAATACTTTCAATTACCGACTTTCCACGTGAAATAATGGAGACTAGAAGGACATATTAAAAGCACTGGGAAGAAAAAATAAACCCTGTCAACCAAGAATCCTATATTAAGTAAAACTACCCTTCAAAAGTGAAAGCTAAATAAAGACATTCTCAGATTAAAAGAAAAAATGGCTGAGAGAATTCATGGCAATTGGAGTGCCTTACCAGATACTATAAAAAATCCTTCAGGCCCAAAGGAGTTGATGCCAGATGGTAATTTGAATCTACAAGAAGAAATAAAAACTATCAGAAATGAAAAATATGTAATAAGAGTTAAAATAAGAGAAGAGAATTAATTTGAAAATCTATTTTATTCTCTTAATGTTTCAAAAAGACATAAAATTATACAATTTTATAAAACAATTGTATAAATTATATAAATTTATTATATAAAGTATTAACACTATTATTATATATATAACATATATATATAATAACATTTATATAAAAAACAATAATAGCATAGGGGGAAAAGGAGAAATGGAGCAAGGTTTCTATATTTTGCCAAAATTAAGTTCATATTAATTTTTTTGTATACTATGATAAGTTGACATGCATATTATATTCTTAAAGCAACCAATAAGAAAATAACTAAAAAAATATACAGGAGTTAAAATAGCACACAGAAATATTTAAGACAGGATATGAACTACAGGAGAAACAGAAAAACAAATAAGAGATCCATAGAAAACAAATTACAAAATGGCAAATGTAAAGGGTTCAATCACTTCAATTAAAAGGAAGAGATTAGGGGCACCTGGGTGGCTCAGTTGGTTGAGCCTCTAACTCTCGATTTTTTTTTCAGATTTTTATTTATTTGACAGACAGATCACAAGTAGGCAGAGAGGCAGGCAGAGAGAGAGAGGAGGAGGAGGCAGGCTCCAGGCTGAGCAGAGAGCCCCATGTGAGGCTCGATCCCAGGACCCTGAGATCATGACCTGAGCCGAAGGCAGAGGCTTCAACCACTGAGCCACCCAGGCGCCCCTAACTCTTGATTTTTGACTCAGGCCATGACCTCAGAGTCGTGGGATCAAGCCCTGAGTGGGGCTCTGCACTCAGCATGGAGTCTGCTTGGGATTCTCCATCTCCTTCTCCCTCTGCCCCTCCCCCAGCTCATGCTCTCTAAATTAATTAATTAACTCTTTTAAAAGAAAGAGATCATTAGCTCATGATCCAAGCACATGCCCTCTATACGAGACATACAGTTGCATAAGGCATGCACGTAGTAACCAGGAGAGAGCTGGAGGGGCTATATTAATACCATAAAAGCAGACTTTAGGATAAGAAATATTACCAGGGTCAAAAAAGGACATTTCGGGGCGCCTGGGTGGCTCGTGGGTTAAGCCTCTGCCTTTGGCTCAGGTCATGATCTCAGGGTCCTGGGATCGAGCCCCGCATCGGGCTCTCTGCTCAGCAGTGAGCCTGCTTCCTCCTCTCTCTGCCTGCCTCTCTGCCTGCTTGTGATCTCTCTCTGTCAAAAAAAAGGACATTTCATGGTAATATAGGAAAACGTAACAGTTATATATGTACCCTGTAACACACCTCATAATACATGAAACAAAACTCACAGAATTGAAAGGAAAAACAGACAATTTAGCAACAATAGTTGGAGAATTCCAGACCATGCAAGTCCCAACCCATGCACTTGGGAACATTTACCCCAACCCTAGCTCCTAACCACCATGACCCCCCAACCCCAAACCAGTCTCCTTTCCTTGCCCCTCTGAGGTTCTTTTATGTCTGCTTGGCAAGTTTCCCTAGTCTCTCCAGAAAGCCTCCTGGTGTGAGTAATAAACCTTTTGCTACCCTTGTTGGTGACTGTGTAGCATCATCTGATTTGAACGCAATAATCCTCAACAAAATGCTAGAAAAGAGGGGTGCGTGGGTGGCTCAGTCATTAAGTGTCTGCCTTCGGTTCAGGTCATGATCCCAGGGTCCTGGGATCAAGCCCTGCATTGCACTCCCTGCTCGGCGGGAAGCCTGCTTCTCCCTCTCCCACTTCCCCTGCTTGTGTTCCCTCTCTCACTGTGTCTCTCTCTCTGTCAAAAAAATTAAAAAAAATCTAAAAAAAAAAAAAACTAGCAAAGTGAATTCAGCAGCACTATAAAAGTATTAAACACCATGACTAAGTGGGTTTTATTTCAGAAATGCAAGGTTGGTTCAACACACAGATGTCAATCAATATGATGCATCTTATTAATAGAATAAAAACAAAACAAGCACAAAACCATCTCAATAGACATAGAAAAATCACTTGACAAAAATCTAACAACAGTCCATGATAAAATGCAACAAACTAGGGAAAGAGAGGCATCTGCAAAAAAATCCACTGTTAACATCTTACTTAATGGTGAAAGACTGAATGCTTTATCCTTTTTATTTATTTATTTATTTATTTATTTATTTTTTGGTTTTTAAAACTTTTATTTATTCTACAGAGACGGAGCGAGAGAGAGAACACAAGCAAGGGGAGTGAGAGAGGGAGAAGCAAGCTCCCTGCTGAACACAATCCCAGGACCCTGGGATCACGACCTGAGCCAAAGGCAGACTCTTAAAGACTGAATGCTTTATCCTTAAGATCAGGAACAAGGGAAGGATATCTGCTTCCTCCCACCACTTTAGCGTGGTACAGGAAGTTTCTGCCAATTGCCATAAGGCAAAAACAACAAACAAAACCAATAGCAATGGAGAAATTGAAAAGGAAAAATGTAAAATCACAGATCACACGATCCTTTATGTGCCCAATGCCAAGGAGTGCACAAAAGAGATGTGACAGCTGAGATACAAATGGAGAAAGGTCACAGGATACAAGTTCAATGTGCAAATATTAATTATATTTCTATATACTAGCAATAAACCATCTAATTAAGTGATTCCATTCACAATGAAAAAGAATAAAATACTTAGGAATAAATTTAATAAAAGGAGTGTTAGACATGGAGACTACAAACCATAAAACATTTCTGAGGGAGGGAGCACCTGGGTGGCTCAGTGGGTTAAGGTCTCTGCCTTCAGCTCAGATCGTGATCCCAGGGTTCTAGGATCGAGCCCCACATCGGGCTCTCTGCTCCGCGGGGAGCCTGCTTCCTCCTCTCTCTCTGCTTGCTGCTCTGCCTACTTGTGATCTCTGTCAAATAAATAAATAGAATATTTTAAAAAAATTTTCTGAGGGAAATTCAAGAAGAACTAAAATTGGGAAATATCCAATGTTCGCGAATTGGGAAACTCAAAATTGTCATCGATTCTCCCCAAACTGATCTATAAGTCTGTTCTCTTTTTAAGGATCTTGCTGAAGCCCTTTCCTCATCTGCAAAATGGACACGATAATCCCTTCCTCATGACGTGGTTGGGAGGACTAAGTGAGATAATGTATGTCAGATGATTTGTATAGTATGCAGCACAGAACAAGAAGAGATACAAGGAGACACATATTAAATGGGAGGAGGAAGACGGGGATAACCGATGGCACTTCTGATGGAAGTGAGCTATTGTAAGGACTCGTCTGCATTTCCGTTTCAATTTTGATCACAACTTTCGCTTTTGCGAAATTTTGTCCGACTATTTTCAATTCCCATTTCATGGAGCCCATAGTAATCTGTGCAACCAAGTTGAAGCTACACCAATTGGCTCATGTCTGAGACAAAGATAGTATCCCAGACTACTTTGGGGCTGACATCCAAGGAAACTTGCTTACTGATGGGCTGGGCACTGAATTCTTTTGCGGGAATGTTCATTTGTTCAACAGCATCTACTGATCACCTATTATGTGCCAGAGAATGCAAACACAGCCGCGCAGAAGACATTTCCCACCACTGAGCTCACAGTCTAGAGAGAGAAAAATATCAAAAAATATAAATATAAAGATACTCTTATGTAAAGAGAAAAAATATAAAAGCAAACATAGCACAGTGTGATAAGTGTTATGGAGAAACACAAAGTAGGATGAAGATAGAAATTCGGGGTGCTATATTAGCCAGGTGGACCAGGAAGGTCCTCTGAGGAGACATTTCATCAGAGACCAGGCAGAAGGGAGGGAACCAACCACCTTCATGGCTATTTTCATTTGTAAAAGGTAGTATTCCAGGTACCCTATGACCCGGCAATTGCACTACTGGGTATTTACCCCAAAGATATGGCTGTAATGAGAAGAAGGGGTTGGGGCACCTGGGTAACTCAGTGGGTTAAGCCTCTGCCTTCGGCTCAGGTCATGATCTCAGGGTCCTGGGATAGAGCCCCACATCAGGTTCTCTGCTCAGCGGGAAGCCTGCTTCCCCCTCTCTCTCTGCCTCCCTCTCTGCCTACTTGTGATCTCTGTCTCTGTCAAATAAATAAATAAAATCCTAAAAGAAAAGAAAAGAAGGTCACATGCACCCCAGTGTTCATAGCAGCAATGTCCACAATAGCCAAACTGTGGAAGGAGCTGAGATGCCCTTCAACAGACGAATGGATAGAGAAGATGTGGTTCATATATACAATGGAATATTACTCAGCCATCAGAAAGGATGAATATGCAACTTTTGCATCAACGTGGACGGGATTGGAGGAGATTATGCTGAGTGAAATAAGTCAAGCAGAGAGAGTCAATTATCATATGGTTTCACTTATTTGTGTAACATAAGAAATAGCATGGAAAAAAAGGAAGGGAAAAATCCAAGCGGAGATATCAGAGTGGGAGATGAACCATGAAAGACTATGGACCCCGGGAATCAGACTGAGGGTTTCAGAAGGCAGGGGTCTGGGAGATGGGTGAGCCCTGTGATGGGTATTAAGGAGGGTACGTACTACAGGGAGCACTGGGTGTTATACACAAACAATGAATCATGGAACACTACAGCAAAAAAACTAATGATGTACCATACAGTGACTAACATAATTTTTTTTAAAAAGGTGGTATTCCATGATCAAATAAATTTGGAGAATGCAAATTCAACGTGAGTTGACAGTTCCCTTCCTAAGCCTTTTTCGGGGGTTTTATGGTGCCTACTGGCCACGAACGTCTCCTGGAGGGAAATACGGTTTGCACACCTCCCCACGTTTCTGAGCACGGCCTCCTCCATCCCAGAGTCTCTTGCAGAACCACTGTTCCTCGAGGTAGGGAAATGCTGGGCTGGGAACCTCAGAGGATGGGAAACAGGGATCCTTACCAGCTGGTGGTGTGGTTTCGCTGGAAGCAGGCGCTGGCATTCTAACACCCCAGCCTGCTGCGCTCTGGGTTCAGAAGCCGCACGAGGGTGATGGCCGTCTTCCAGCCAAGAGGCATCTGTTTCCTGAAGAGAAGGGGAGCCCGCCTCTGCCAGCTCTTCAGAGTGTGCCTGTGCAGGGTGTAACAGCGAGCAGCCGAGCTTAAGTTAGCAAATGTAAAACACGCAGCGGTAGAGACCAGCCCGGCTTCACCACCCACTGATGGTGCAAAGACAGCTGTGTGGGCCAAACACAAGGCGAGGGAAAGAGGGGAATCCCCTTGTCTCGGAACTTCCATTTTTTTTTTTTTTTTTAAAGACTCGCCTCTTCTTCCGAGAAAACATGTGGCCGGGGGAGGGGGGGGAAGGAGGGACTTGGGAGTCTCGATGGCCACAGCAGTCTCCCTGGGTGACCTTCGCCAAGTCACATCTTCTCTGGGCCTCAGTAGCCTTGTCGGTGGAACGAGAGGTCTCAAGGCTCCCCATGACGGGAGGTCTCAAGTCTCCCCGTGATCCAAGTCTATGGGGAATGGCAGGTAGTGGGGCAGGGGGTTTCTCAGGCAGTTCTTCAGTCTGACCAGAGTTGATGCATCTAATAAATGTAATTAACCACAAGGCTAATAAGAGCAACAAGGGAAACTCCACTTCTGAGCTCAAGTCTGTGATCTTCGTATACATTATTTCACATAAAATAGAAACTATTCTGTGAGGTATCCACTATTATGAGCTCCAAGTTTACAGGTGAGGAAGCAGGCTCAGAGAGGGAAAGTCAGTTGCCTAAGGTCACACAGCGTTTAAGTGGTTGAATTGTTATTTGATCCCCAAATCCTATGCTCTTGGAGTACTCGGTCCTAAGCCTTGGCTCACCCCTCTTGCTGAGGGAGCCAGGTGGAAGGAATAGGAGGAAGGCTGCCAGCTCTTTCTCAATCCATGCCAAAACCTCAGTCCCTCTGGCTTCTCACCGATCATGGACAAGGTTTTTGCCAGCTGTTGGTGGGCACTACTTAGGCAGAAAAAGCGGATTAGGGTTAGGATGTCCCAGGCACAGAGATGAGTTTCATTCCTCCATGAATACTTGTTGAATGAGTGAGTGGTATTGGGAACAGGAGGCAAAATGAGATTTCATCCCAAAACTTCACAGGTTAGTAAGGGGTTTACTGCACCTGGCCAAGTGCTAGGGCCTCAGCTACAAACCAGGTATCTGCCTGGGCTAGCGGAAGGCCAAGTCTGATGGAAGAAGATAAGGTCCAGAAGCAGTTAATACTGCGGGTGATGAATTGCTTGGCTGTGTTCCGGGCAGCGGGGTCAGTGAGGATGGAAGCTGCGAGCGGTAAACTGGGCATGGCCACGTTCTCCCTTCTCAGGGGCACGGTGGGACCTAAAGAGGAGTGGTGGTCAGTTGTCAGCAAAACAGAGAATGGGGGCGTCTGGATGGCTCAGTGGGTTAAGCCTCTGCCTTTGGCTCAGGTCATGGTCGCAGGGTCCTGGAATCGAGCCCGGCATCGGGCTCTCTGCTCAGCAGGGAGCCTGCTCCCCCCCCCCCGCCCCGCCCTCTGCCTGCTTCTCTGGCTACTTGTAATTTCTGTCAAATAAATAAATAAAATCTTAAAAACAAAACAAACAAACACCAGAAAATGGAACCAGAGAGGCCAGGGGGCAGCGTGGAGCCCATGCGCTCAGGGACCCATGTCTGATCCCCTGGCAGAGGGAATGGAAGCCTAGATCCATGAGACGAGGGCAACTCAACACATAGATCGTTTCTGACTGTCTGGGGCTTTCGAGGGAGCTTTTTCTCCAGCCCGAGAAAGATGCACATGGGCTGCAGCTCCCCAGACACCCAGACAGCCTGGCAGTCTTCTCGCATCGTCTATTTATACCGTTTATAATGGCCACGATGCAGTCTCCCAGAGCCTGGGCCAGCCCTTCGTGATCCATCCCCGGGATTTCCCTCCACGTGGAGCTGACAGAACACGGGTTTCTGAAATATTAAAGACTGAACTTAGTTGGGTGGCAGCCTAAGCATGATTTAAAAGAAATATTATTGGCAAAAGTCCTCCATGTCTAAGTGTTGAGAAGATCAGCAAAAACAGCAAAAAAGTAAAAATCATTTTAAGCCTCCCACTAAAGCTCCTGAATCTTAGTATTTTATTGTACAGCCTGACAAATACTTTCTACACTTATATACAATACAGATATGTAAGCAGCAAGCTTTAAAAACAATGAAGCGGGGCGCGTGGGTGGCTCAGTGGGTTAAGCCTCTGCCTTTGGCTCAGGTCATGATCTCAGGGTCCTGGGATGGAGCCCTGAGTCAGGCTCTCTGCTCGGCAGGGAGCCTACTTTCCCCACTCTCTCTGCCTGCCTCTCTGCCTGCTTGTGATCTCTTTCTCTGTCAAAGAAATAAATAAAATCTTAAAAAAAAAAAATAAAAACAATGAAGAAAGATTCTGTGTGCTGCCTGGGGTGGTCCATTTACAGCTGTGTCATGAACCTATCTCTAGGACAATAAATATGTATTTTAACATTTTAATGATAGTATAATATTTCATTACATGGATATGCCATCCCCTTATGGTATGGTACATATGAGACAATATATGGTATATCAGAATATGCCAAACCTTTATTAAATGGAATATATATATATATATGCCAATATACATATATACCATATATATATATACACACACACAAACACACACCAAACCTTTATTATTGATCATTTAGATTGTTTCTGATATTTTCATTGACAGAGATAATATTGTGAAGAGCTTCTTGAACATTCCTTGTTATGAACCTTCCTGAATATTTTTTATTTTTATTTTTATTTTTTTTAAAAGATTTTATTTATTTATTTGTCAGAGAGAGAGAGGGAGAGAGAGCAAGCACAGGCAGACAGAATGGCAGGCAGAGGCAGAGAGAGAAGCAGGCTCCCCGCCGAGCAAGGAGCCCGATGCGGGACTCCATCCCAGGATGCTGGGATCATGACCTGAGCCGAAGGCAGCTGCTTAACCAACTGAGCCACCCAGGCGTCCTGATTCCTGAATATTTTTTAAATGGAATTGCCACATCAGAATTATGAACATTTTAAGAATTCACCGAAATAGGGGCATCTGGGTGGCTCAGTGGATTGAGCCTCTGCCTTCAGCTCAAGTCATGGTCTCAGAGTCCTGGGATTGAGCCCTGTGTTGGGCTCTCTGCTTGGCGGGAAGTCTGCTTCTCCCCATGCTTAACTTGTGATCTCTCTCTATCAAATAAATAAAATCTTAAAAAAAAAAGAATTCACTAAAATAACTTCCAAATTCACCTCTACTCCATCCCAAACCATCGTTCTGGCTTAAATTTTCTCTTCTCCAGGGCGCCTGGGTGGCTTCAGTGGGTTAAAGCCTCTGCCTTCGGCTCAGGTCATGATTCCAGGGTCCGGGGTTTCAGCCCCACATCAGGCTCTCTGCTCAGCAGGGAGCCTGCTTCCCCACCTCTGTCTCTGCCTGCCTCTCTGCCTACTTGTGATCTCTGTCTGTCAAATAAATAAGTAAAATCTTTTTTTTTTTTAAGATTTTATTTATTTATTTGACAGACAGAGATCACAAGTAGGCAGAGAGAGAGGAAGAAGCAGGCTCCCTGCGGAGCAGAGAGCCCGATGCGGAACTCGATCCCAGGATCCCGAGATCATGACCTGAGCCAAAGGCAGTGGCCTAACCCACTGAGCCACCCAGGCGCCCTAAATAAGTAAAATCTTTAAAAAGAATTTTTTTTCTCTTATACAATTGAGTTGAGCATCTTTTCCTGTGTTTTCTGGCCACTCCTGTTTATTCGTAAATCTGCCTATAGTTGTCCACGTTTCTACTGGAATGTTCAAGTTTTCCCTATTGATCTTTGGGTCTTTATTTTGACTCTATTCATTTTTTTAAAGATTTTATTTATTGATTTGACAGACAGAGATCACAAGTAGGCAGAGAGAGAGGAGGAAGCAGGCTCCCCGCCGAGCAGAGAGCCCGATGAGGGGCTCGATCCCAGGACCCCGGGATCATGACCTGAGCCGAAGGCAGAGGCTTTAACCCACTGAGCCACCCAGGCGCCCCTCTATTCATTTTTTTAATGCAATTTTAAAATTACTGTGTGGCCAACTCTTTTTTTTTCCTATGCTTTGAAGAGCTTTTTCTATTTCAAGATTATATAAATATTTCTCTGCATTTTTGCCTAATTGCTCTATCTCCTTGATATTTAAATCTCTGATGCTCCTGGGATTCATTTTGGTGAATGATATGACTTAGGCATCTTTTTTTCCTTCAAAATGACTAGCCAGTTGTACCACCATTTATCGAATAAACCTCTTTGAATTTGAGATGTCCCCCATGGTACATCCTAAATTGGTATATACCCGACGTGTTGTGGGGACTTTCTATTGTTTCAATAATGGACCTATTTATTCTAGTCTCAGAACTACGTTATTTTCATACTGCAATTTTAAAAAAAAGAATTCATTTATTTATTGGACAGATAGAGTGAAAGAACACAAGCAAGGGGAACAGCAGAGGGAGAGGGAGAACAAGGTTCCTTGATGTGGAACTCGATCCCAGGACCCTGAGATCATGACCTGAGCCAAAGGCAGTGGCTTAACTGACTGAGCCACCCAGGCGCCCCGATACTGCAGATTTTTAATACATATTCACCTTTAATCAAACAGACCCAACACTCACACCCTGTTCTTCTCCTTGAGATTTGTTTTGCTCTTCTTGTCTATTTTTTAAAATCAAATTTAGTTCTCTATAAACACGTTAAAATAATTTTTTCAAGTTCAAGATTAATAGCATTATTTTGACAGAGCTATGTTAAATACACAGATTAACTTGGGGAGCACTAACAATATTGAACCCTCTCATTTAGGAAAATGATACAGCTTCTGTCATATCCTCAATCTAGTTCTAGTCTTCATATATGTTCTGCATATATTTATAAAGTTTGAATGGTCTTTGCTATAAAGGAAAAGTATATATAGGGGTATATCAATATAAATGTTGATTCACACACAAACACACAGACACAATCCCATTTTTATTTAGCAATAGATTTTTCTTAGCAAATGCCCGAAGTACTCTGAATTTTTTGTTTTATTTTCTTGGCTTTCCTATGTCAGTACATCACCACCAAAGAGTGATGATTCTAACTCTCCATCTGAAATATTTATAATTCTCAGCAGAGCTGATATTCCTTATCTGGTAGTTATCGGTCTGATCTACCCATCTTTAAATTTGGAAATACTTCCCTACCAATTGGTAAGGAGCGTATCCTTAATAGCAAGGTACAGAAAGCCAGTTAATGCTAGAGATTCCAATGTAACTCCATTAATTCAAGCCAATGGCTGCAGCATTGACAACAAGCCATGGGCAGTGGGCCTCCCATTAGAGGGACATCTGAGCCACTCATGTTGCCTTCCATGCCAGTCTGGCTGGTTTCATGGAAGGCAGCAAGGCTTCCTGGCACATTCTCTGAAAAGCACTCCATACTTTAGGACAGTGGTTCTCAACCTGTAGGTTGGTGACCTCTGAGGTCTCTGAGACCCTTTTAGGAATCTGTGAGGACAAAAACGAATGATACCAACACATCATTTGCCTTTTCTGCTCTTTTCCCCATGAGGGTGCGTGGAGTTTTCCAGAGGCGACGTGATGTGTGATATCACAACAGATTGAACCCAGAAGCAGACCTCAGCATCCAGCTGAATTCTATTAAGCCTGACATTAAAGAGATTTGCAAAAATGTAAAACAATGGTGGTACCCTCTCACTATTTTTTTTTTCTTTTTGGAAAACAATTATTTTCATAAACTATTTTATGATAACCTTCACCAGGTTATTACTGTTATTTTTAACCAAATAAATAAAAAAATGAAAAGTTCTCAGTTGTAAATTCTTTTTTTTTAAACGATTTTATTTATTTATTTGACAGACAGAGATCACAAGTAGGTGGAGAGGCAGGCAGAGAGAGGGGGAAGCAGGCTCCCCACTGAGCAGAGACCCCGATGCGATGAGGGACTTGACCACTGAGACCATGACCTGAGCTGAAGGAAGAGGCTTAACCCACTGAGCCACCCAGGCAGCCCTTGGTTGTAAATTCTAATAGCATAAACATATGATAGGTACCACCCACATAAACAAAAGACCTAAGGCTGCCCTAATTTTTAACTCTGTAAAAGGGTCATGAGACCAAAAGTTTGAGAACGACTGTTTTGGGAGAATTCACAATTAATTATTTGCCCAAATTATGTAATTGCCCCTCCTCTAAATATTTCAAATCTTACATTCCTCTTACAGTTAGTGTGCTATAATTCTTTGTATAACTTATCATGGTGCAGGGTTCTGATGTTTATAAACTGAAGAATAAGACATTAAAAATGAAACCCAGGGGCGCCTCGGTGGCTCGGTGGGTTAAAGCCTCTGCCTTCGGCCCAGGTCATGGTCCCAGGGTCCTGGGATCGAGCCCCGCATCGGGCTGTCTGCTCCGCAGGGAGCCTGCTTCATCTTCTCTCTCTCTCTCTCTGCCTGCCTCTCTGCCTACTTGTGATCTCGGTCTGTCAAATAAATAAATAAAATCTTAAAAAAAAAAAAAATGAAACCCAGAGTGAAGATATCGTAGAGTCTGGATAAGTTTCTTCATGTTCTCTTAAAATATTATAAACTTGAATCTTCTGACCGTGGAAGACCAAAGAAGAAATGTTAATCATGAACCATTCCTGCAACAGCTTCTTATGCTAAATGGAAACCAAAACTCGGGGCATCTTTAGATATCGCGTAAGAAACAAAGGAAAATAAAATGAAGAAGTCATATAAATGGCATGAAAACAATGCAGTTACTCCAATAAAAATAACCTGAGTGACTATAGTTAGCATGTAAGTGTTGCTCAGATGACCAGCGTGCAAATGTAAAGAACTAAATGTTGGAAGTGTGATACATTCATCAAATGGCAATTATGTTCTGTTAAAACTCATGGTTTAAATAAAGAAAAGTTCCTCTCCTCGATGAGGAAAATTGTAAGAATGTTATAAATCAGTTTCGCATAAAAAACATGGCCTATAGCAAAAACTTCTGAAAAATGTATCACAATATTGATAAAGCACATGAAAAGCATCTAGAAAATACCATCCATGTGGTTAAAACTAATTGAACATTGTCAAATATAAAATATTTAATAGAACTTTTAAAAAGAGCAATATCAATATGGGTTTATCATAACACTCTAAATTTATGAACTTGTTTGTTGCAAAATATTTATCTGCCGGTATGAGAAAACAAGTTTTTGGAAAATGTATAAATCAAGGCAGTAAAATTTCAATCATTATTGATGAAGCTTCAACTGTTTCATATAAACTAGTTTTAATAATTTACTTAAAATGTGAAATTCAAGACTTTGAAGATAATTTAATGGCTTTTGTTGATCTCACGAAGCAGGAAGGAACAACATCTGAAATAATTTATCAAAATTTATTGTTGACACATGAGAAAAATGGTTTCAATGAAAAATATTTTCATGAAAACCTTATTGGATTTTATACAAACTGGCTGTGAATAGCAAGGGACACAGTTTCCAGTTACAGCCAAAATTTAGGAAAAATTCTGAATGTTTTAATTTGGCATTGTCCAAGTCACTGAATTCAATTATCCTTGAATGATGCAATAAAATACATAAAGTGAGTAATTATAAATGTTTTCTTAAATTATTACCGTACATCATGTAATGTCAGGAAAAATTTAGAATCCATCTGAGGATTCGGGTATTGAGACCATGAAAATTAGAATGGTTGGCCAGAATGCCAGGATTACAAAAGCGATTTGAAATTCATTTCAAGTTGATCAACTGAACAAAAATTATGATGTGAAGCAAATGGTTAACAATTTCTCTTTTTTAAAAAGAGATTTTAGGGGCGCCTGGGTGGCTCAGTTGGTTAAGCAACTGCCTTCGGCTCAGGTCATGATCCTGGAGTCCTGGGATCGAGTCCCGCATCGGACTCCCTGCTCGGTGGGGAGTCTGCTTCTCCTGCTGATCTCTCTCTCCTCTCATGCTCTCTCTCTCTCTCTCAAATAAATAAATAAATAAAATCATCAAAAAAATTAAAAAAAAAAAAGAGATTTTAGGGACGCCTGGGTGGCTCAGTCAGTTAGGCTGCTGCCTTCGGCTCAGGTCATGATCCCAGGGTCCTGGGATCGAGTCCTGTATCAAGTCCCTCATCCAGCTCCTCGCTTGGCAGGGAGCCTGCTTCTCTCTCTGCCTCTGCCTGCTACTCTGCTGGCTTGTGCGCACCCTCTCTCTATCTCTGACTGACAAATAAATAAAATAAATAAATAAATAAATAAATAAATAAAATAAAATAAAATAAAAAGATATTTTACTTGGAACTAATTCATTCATTAAAATATCAATGATGTGTTTAGCTTAATAGAAAGTTTTATGAAGTATAGGGGACAATTAATGTCCCCAGATTAAAAATGTTTAAATATATAAAATGAGAGAAAAATGGAGATTTTATAGAAATAGAGTATACTCTTTCAAATAAGGTAAAGGATTAATTCAAAGAGAAAATATATTAAATTGATAAATTATCAGAAATATGTTTATTGTTTAACAAGTAATAATATTTTAACTTCATTTACCTTATTTTATTTTTCTTTAATAGATTGTGTCCTTTAATTTACTAAATTATTAATGTTGCTTTGGCCATTATTTGACCAAAATTAGCATTTATGAAGCCCATGGATTAAAAATAAATGAAGATTAATAAATGATTTTTATAACTAAATGCAGCATTATAGAAAACAAGTTTGTGGCTTATTTAATAATAGAAGTTAAATATATAAAATCCCAAATATTCTATAGGCAAAATAATTCAGCAGAAGCTGATGTGAGTCACAAATGTATACAATATTTTGGACCTTAAGAGACATGCTTTTAGGGGCACCTTGGCGGCTCAGTCGGTTAAGCACCTGCCCTTGGCTCATTTCACGATCCCGGGTCCTGGAATCAAGCCCTGCATCAGGCTTCCTGCTTAGCAAGGAGTCTACTTCTCCCTCTCCCTCTGCCCCCTACCCCTGCTTGTGGTTTCTCTCACAAATAAATAAAATCTTAAAAAAAAAAAAAAAAGACATGCTTTTAACTAAGTCAGTCACTGACTACCAATTAATGATAAATTGTGTAAAGAATTTGGTCCAATTCATGTGTCAGATTGTAGCTCAGAGAGAGCATCATTTAATTAAGATGGTTGTGTTTTACAACATTGCACCAATAGTTTCTAAAATTCAGCAAATGGTTTGGAAATTATTACAATTGTCTATCTTTTTTTTTTTTTTAATTTATTCAACAGATAGAGATCACAAGTAGGCAGAGAGGCAGGCAGGCAGAGAGAGAGGAGGAAGCAGGCTCCCCACGGAGCAGAGAGCCCGATGTGGGGCTCGATCCCAGGACCCTGAGATCATGACCTGAGCCGAAGGCAGAGGCGTTAACCCACTGAGCCACCCAGGCGCCCCGACACTTGGCTATCTGATAAAAAAAATATTTACTTATACCTTCTATTAATTGGCAATTTTATATCTTAGTTTCCTTAGAAAGTGAAAGGGACTAAATTTTGATGTTTGTTTTTTTTTTAAAGATTTTATTTATTTATTTGTCAGAGAGAGAGAGAGAGAGCGCAGAGTGAGCACAGGCAGACAGAGTGGCAGGCAGAGGCAGAGGGAGAAGCAGGCTCCCCACAGAACAAGGAGCCCGATGCGGGACTCGATCCCAGGACGCTGGGATCATGACCTGAGCCGAAGGCAGCTGCTTAACCAACTGAGCCACCCAGGCGTCCCTAAATTTTGATGTTTTTAATGAATGTGTTGGTTTATGTTACTATCTCGTTGTTAAATATTTTAAATATCGCCCATGCTTTTGGTACAGTTTATCATCTATCAATCTAACAATCATGTTAGAAACACTTATATAATGAAGTCAAGTAACATTGATGATAGAGGACCTTGTCTTCTTTCTGATTTTAATTACAATGTTTCTAGTGCTTTGCCATTAAACATAATGCCAACATTTGATTTGATATAGGTTAAAAAAATAATTATATAAGTATGATCTCGGATACATAAAGAGTTTAATATGGTTTCCCATCTTTGACATTAATATGATTAGTTATAATAATGACTTTTAATATTGAATTGACCTTCTAGTCTCATAATGAGCCTATTTGGTGGTGATATTTTTTTAAGGTACATCTGGATCCAATCGTGCTTTTATTTTTTTTAAAGAAATTTTATATCCATAACCCAAAGCATGACTGGTTATTCGTTTTCTTTTCTACGTATGTGTATATTTTATCAGACTTGAGTTTGAAAGATCTACTGATGAAGCAAGATAGATTTAATGCCTTTTTGGTACAATTCTCTGACAACCGTCTTGAATTCAGCTGTGATTTGTAGTCTATACACATTTCCTATTTCTTCTTGCATCCATTTTGGGGATACATAGTCTCATACAATAATCTAGTTCATTCAAATTTTTAATTTTTGAAGCATAGAGCACTTGCTAATTTCTATGTAATATGTGCTTACAAATAACATTTTTCCCTCTAGACCTTTGATTCAAACTGCTTTATTATTCCCAACATCGTAAATTTTTGTATTGAGATAAAATTCATGTATCATACAATTCACCCTTTTTAAAATGAAACATTCACTGATTTTTAATATAGTCACAGCGTTTACAAGAATTGCTACTATGTAATTCCAGAATATTTTCATCACTGCAAAAAGAGATCTGACACCCATTAAACTGTCACTCCCCATTGTCCCCTCCCCCTCAGCCCTTGGCAACACTGATACACTTTCTGTCTCTATGGATTTGTCTTATCTGGACATTTCGTACAAATGGGATCACACAATATGTGGCCTTTCATGTCTGGCTTCTTTCATTCAGCATAATATTTTCAAGATTCATCCACATTGTAAAATGTATTAGTATTTTATTCCTTTTCATGACTGAATAATATTCACCCTCAACGAGGGTTTGCATTGTATCCATTTTCTGGCCATTATAAATAATGCTGAACATTCTGTACAATTTTTTTGTGTGAACACATGTTTTTGATTCTTTTGGCCATACACTTAGAGGTGGGATTGATGGATTGTATGGGAACTCTATGCTTATCCTTTTGAGTAGCTACCAAACTGGTTTTCAAAATGGCTTTACCATTGTACATCACTTCCAGAAATGTATGAGAGTTCCAACTTCTCCACATCCTTGTTAACACTTTTTATTGTCTATTTAGGGTCATCCTGGCGGGTATGGAGTAGTATGTCATTGTAGTTTTTATTTATAATTCCCTAAAACATGTATTATTTGGAGAAATGCCAATTCACACCCTTTGCCTATTTGTTTATCTTCATTTGTGTTCTCTGTCGTTTCATTATTTTTAAATTATTATTATTATTATTATTAGTTTAGTAATCTCTATACCCAGTGTGGGGCCTGAACTTAAAACCAGAGACCAAGAGTTGCACGCTCCACCAACTGAGCCAACTAGGTACCTTGCCTTTTTATTGTTAAGTTGTAGAAATTCTTTATATATTCTGATACAAGACCATTATCAGATACGTGATTATCATATGATTTGCAAATATGTTCTTCCATCTTGTGGGTTGCCTTTTCAATTTCTCGATAGTGTCTTTCAAAGCATACAAGTTGAAGAAACTTTTTGGAATATGAAAATTGATTAACCTGTTTTCTAATTAACTAACCTGTTTTCACCACCAAAACTTATGATCTTGGTCTTTCTTTCTTGCCTTTGTTCAAGGCCAAGAGAAACATTGGCTACTTTGACAACCTTAAAGTGAATTCCAGGAACCTCACCTACAGCCCGACCTTTGCGATCAAATCCAGCAACCAGAACTTCATCATTTTCATCACTAAAATTCAAACAACCATCATTGAGTACAAAGGCTGTGATTTTTTTTGCCACTCTTGGTTAGCTGGACCCTGACACATTTCCTGATGGCAAAATCTGTTTGCTTTACCCCTATTTTTTTCCAGCACAATTCCCTTTGTATGGGAAGTGCCTTCAAAAGGGTTGGTCTTCAGGGCTGGGCCCAAATGGGCTTTCTTGTACTGTTTATCATGATACTTCTGACCTCATCGGTGGCCACAGAGCTTCCTGGCAGTACAAATACCTTGACACTTGCCCATCCTGCTGGAGCCATGGGTCTGAGCAAAAGATGAACTTTTAAATTTTGATAAAATTTATTGATTTTTTTCCCCCTTTGGTTGCTTGAGATTTAGATGTTCTATCTAAGAAAATAATGTTTAATTAAAAATCACAGCAATTGAAACTTAGTTTTCTTCTAAGAGTTTTCTAATTTTAGTCTGTTTTACCTGTGATCCACTTTGTGAAGTAGATCTATATGGTATGAAGTAGGGCTCCAACTTTATTCTTATGGATGTGGACAGCCACTTATGCCTGGATAATTTATTGAAAAGACTATTTGGGGGCGCCTGGGTGGCTCAGTGGGTTAAGCCTCTGCCTTCGGCTCGGGTCATGATCTCAGGGTCCTGGGATCGAGCCCCGCATTGGGCTCTCTGCTCGGCGGGGAGCCTGCTTCCTCCTCTCTCTCTGCCTGCCTCTCTGCCTGCTTGTGATCTCTCTCTCTGTCAAATAAATAAATAAATAAATAAATAAATAAAATAATCTTAAAAAAAAAAAAGACTATTGGTTCCTCATTGATGTTTCTCAGCACCCTGTGGGAAACCAGTTGACTATAGGTGTATGGATTTATTTCTGGACTCTCAATTCTATACCACTGATCTATATGTCTCTCCTGATGCCACTACCATGATGTCTTGATTACTGCAGCTTTGTCCTCAGTTTTAAAATTGGAAAGTAGGAGGCTTCCAACTTTGTTTTTCCTTTTCAAGGTTGTTTTGGCTATTCTTAGTCCCTTTTTTTTTTCATGTGAATTTTAGGATCAGCTTGTGAATTTCTGAAGGAAAAAAAAGGTAGCTGAAATTTTTTTTTTTAAAGATTTTATTTGGGACGCCTGGGTGGCTCAGTGGGTTAAGCTGCTGCCTTCGGCTCAGGTCATGATCCCAGGGTCCTGGGATCGAGTCCCGCATCGGGCTCCTTGCTCAGCAGGGAGCCTGCCTCTCTCTCCGCCTCTGCCTGCCTCTCTGCCTGCTTGTGTGCTTTCTCTCTCTTTCTGACAAATAAATAAATAAAAAATCTTAAATTAAAAAAAAAAGATTTTATTTAATTATTTGACAGTGAGAGAGAGAGAGAGAGAGAGATATCACAAGTAGGCAGAGGGGAGGGGGATGCAGGCTCCCTGCTGAGCAGAGAGCCCAATGCGGGCTCGATCCCAGGACTCTAAGATCATGACCTGAGCTCAAGGCAGAGGCCTAACCCACTGAGCCACCCAGGTGCCCCAAGGCAGCTGAAATTTTAATGTGTCAGAGATTTTTCAAAGCCCAACACATAACTCATTCCCCAGGTTCTTTTATTAAGCTTTTTTGTTTTTTGTTTGGTCTAACTATTTTCCACCACCTCGGGGAGGCAGAAAGTTAAAAAATTGCTTGTAATTGTTTTTGACAAACACCTCTAGGGAAGAGATTTCTTGCGTGGGGCAAGCACTGAATCAGGTCAAAGACAGTCCTGAACATGGACTTTTCCAAGCACTCACCAGATGGGGCAGATCATGAAAAGTGAGTGGGAATAGGCTTTGAAGTAGGTATAGTACTGCTCTGCTCCATCTTTAGCCATCAGGTTACTGGTTTTTACCCCAAAGGTAGTCTGTTAGTTTTCAAGACTACTGCAGAGCTGGAGAATGGAAGATCTGATTAAAGCAATTAAAATGCCACAAAGTTTTCTGTTCTTACTGGGATTCAGCTGTTTTTCTCGAACAAACACTTACCACATAACTGCAAGCCTTTGGTGAATTTCCAGAGTTCTGAAAAAATTGGTTCTGACCACTTTTGCCAATTCTCTCATTATTTTTATGAAGGAACGAATTTCTGGATGTCCTTGCCTTGCCATTTTCATTGACATCACCCAAATAATGTTAATTTAGCTTTTCTTTCTTATCTCTCTCTAGTCCTTGATTAGTTTTGCCAGAACTTTGTCTTATTTTTACTATTTTTAACACCAAATGTAGGCTTTATTAATTCTTGGTTTCCTTTTTTTCCAATTCATCAACTTTAACCTTGTTAATTCTTTTCTCTTTCTTTAGGAAAATCCATAAAATTTCCCTTCTTTACTTCCTGAAACATTTAGTTCATTTATTTTGATTCTTCTTTGTTTCATAGTAAATAACATTAAAAGTTATGAATTATTCTCTGAGCATTACCTTAGCATCTCATAAGTTTGATACAGTGTTATCATAATTATTTACCAGCCTGTAGTTGCAATGTTATTTTGTTTTTGACTTAAGCTTTATTTATGAGGGCATTTTTAATTTTCCAAGTGATGTTTATTTATTATTTTGCAATCCATTTCTTATTTTATTGCATTACAGTATATGAATGTATCAGTGAAATCCTACTTCTATAGGATTAATTTTTTTTTCTTGGTAACCTATGAGATCATCAAATTAAAAACTGTTCTGAGAATAATGTGTGCATAGAATATTCTATTCATTTTTCTCTCTCTCATCTATCATAATTAAATATAATATTCAGTTCCTCTATTTCCTTCTTTGGTCCATCAAAGACTGAGAATTGTTTCTTTTAAATCAATTTTATTGATTTAAACAAAAACTAATTTGTGTATAAATTACATACATTAAAATGTATTCATTTTAAGTGTACATTTTGATTAGTGTGACCCATGCTCCAGTCAGGATAGAGAACATTTCCATCATTCCAAAAAGCTTCCTTGTGGCCTTTCCAATTCATCCTCTTCCCTCTCCCTTCAAAGTTGGTCCTAGACTGAAACTCTTCCATTTCTTGTTACCAGAAATTAGATTTGTCTCTTCAGAATTTCATATAAGAGGTCAAATAGAGATTATACTCTTTTGTGTCTGATTTCTTTGGTTGGCGTAATATTTTGAGATTTCTTCAGGTAGTTGCGAGTATCACTAGTTCATTTCTCTTTGTTGCTGAGTTGTATTTCATTGTATGGATATACCACAATTTGTTTATCCACTCACCAGTTATTGGGCATTTGGATTTTTGCCAGTTTGGGTTATTACAATTAAAGCTGCTATAAATGTCTGTGTACAAGTCTTCACGTGACACATGAGTTCATTTCTCTGGGTTGTATTCTTTTTTTGAAGATTTTATTTATTTATTTGACACAGATAGTGAGAGAGGGAACAGAAGCAGGGGGAGAGGGAGAGGGAGAAGCAGGTTTCCCACTGAGCAGAGAGCCCAATGTGGGGCTCAATGTGGGACTCGATGTGGGGCTCCATGTGGGGCTCCATCCCAGGACCCTGGGATCATGTCCTGAGCCAATGGCAGAAGCTTAACAACTGAGCCACCCAGGCGCCCCTCTCTGGGTTGTATTTTAAGTGTAGAGTTAACTGCATAAAAAACTGCTAAACTTGTTTCCATAGTGGCTATGCATTTTACATTCTCATCAGCAACATGGGAGTTTCAGTGGTTTCACATTCTCACTGATAATCAGTGTTTAAAATTTGGGCCATTAAAATGAATGTGTAGGGGCTCCCTGCTCAGCAGAGAGCCTGCTTCTCCCTCTCCACTCCCCCTACTTGTGTTCCCTCTCTCACTGTGTCTCTGTCAAATAAATAAATAAAATCTTAAAAAAAATACTTAAAAAAAATGAATGCATAGTGATATCTCACTGTGGTTTTGATTTCCATTTCCCAGATGATTGATGATGTTTGTACACTGACACTTTATACATCTTTTGTGAAATCATGTTTCAATCTTTGCTCATTTTAAAAGTTGGGTTTTTCCCTTTTATACATGAGTTGTGAGAATTCTGTATTCTTTTTTTTTTTTAATTTTAAGTAGACTCCACACACAACATGTGACTTGAACTCATGACCTGAGATTAAGAGTTGCATACTCTACCAGCTGCTCCAATCAGGTGCTCCACTTTGTATATTCTTTTTTAAAAATATTTTTATTTTATTTATTTTTTTGAGATTTTATTTACTTATTTGACAGATAGAGATCACAAGTAGGCAGAGAGGCAGGCAGAGAGAGAGGGGGAAGCAGGCTCCCTGCTGAGCAGAGAGCCCGATGCGGGGCTCAATCCCAGGACCCTGAGATCATGACCTGAGCCGAAGGCAGAGGCTTAACCCACTGAGCCACCCAGGTGCCCCTACTTTATATATTCTTGATACAGGTTTTTTGTCTGATAGAGGTCTTGATTACCACAGCTATAGGTCTTGAAATTTGATAGATTGATTCCTTCCACTTCCTTTTTCAAAATTGTTTCAGCTATTCTAGTTTCTTTGCCTGTTCAGATACATTTTTTAAAAGTCCTGTGTATATCTATAAGATCTTATTGGGATTTTGATAGAAATTTCAAAATTTCATATCAGTTTGGGGGAGAATTGATATTATGTTGGGTCTTTCAAAACATGAACATAATATGTTTCTCCATATATTTAGATCTTCTTTGATTTCTTTCATTAGCATTTTATAGTTTTCAGGATATAAGTCTTCTATATGTTTTGTTAGATTTATACCTAAGTATTTAATTTTGTTTTGAGCAATTGTAAGTGACATCGCATTTTATATTTTGGTGTCCACATGTTTACTGCTAATATTTAGAAACTCAATTGACTGAGACACTTGGGTGGAGTAGTCGCTTAAGTATCTGACTCTTGGTTTCAGCTCAGATTGTGATCTCAAGGTTGTGAGATTGAGCCCCTCATCAAGCTCTGGGATGGGCGTGGAATCTGCTGGAGGTTCTCTCTTCCTCTCCCTCTGCCCCTCCTGCTTGCGCTCGATCTCTTGCAAACAAATAAATATTTAAGAAAAAAGAAATGCACTTGATTAGCATTTTTTTTTTTAACCATAGAAACTGTGACCTTGGTGAGCTCACTAATTAATTCCAGGATTTTTCTGGAGATTCCTTGGGATCTTCTACATAAGCAATTATGTCTTCTGTAACCAGGGACAGTTTCATTTCCTTTTTTCTGATTGGCATCCTTTTTATTTTTTTCTTGTCTTATTGCACTGACTAGACCTTCCAGCACTAAGTTGAATAAGATTGACATAGCAGACATCCTTCCCTTCTTCCCAGACTTAAGCAAAAAGCACTTATTGTTTCACCATCAGGTATAATGTTAGCAGGTTTTCTTTGTAGATGTGCTCTATCAATCTGAGGAAATTCTCCTATTCCTATTTTTCTGAAAGTTTTAGTCATGGATGGGTGTCGAATTTTGTCAACTGCTTTTTCGATGTCACTTGATACGATCATATGATTTTTTTTTTTTGTTTAGTTGATCACATTGACTTTTAAATATTGCATCAGCCTTGCGTTTTTTATTAATACATTGCTAAATTCCATTTAAGAAATTGTATGCCTAGAGCACCTGGGTGGCTCATTGGGTTAAGCCTCTGCCTTCGGCTCAGGTCATGATCCCAGAGTTCTGGGATCGAGTCCCGCATCGGGCTCTCTGCTCAGCAGGGAGCCTGCCTCCTCCTCTCTCTCTCTCTGCCTGCCTCTCTGCCTACTTGTGATCTGTCTGTGAAATAAACAAATAAAAATCTTAAAAAAAAAAAAAAGCTGGACATTTTAGGCATATTATGAGACTTGTATGTTACTTAAACTCTATGTTTTGCCTGGATTACTCTGACACCATCTGGATACTGCCAGGTAATGGTCGTCATCCAAATTTCCTACTGCGCCTCTGTTGATACCCAAGGTGGAACACTCTTCATTACTGTTGGCCTGCATGGGAATTCCAGATTCCCACTAGGCCTCTACTAATACCTTCCTGGCTGGAAGAGTGAGAAATGCCTTCTTTCTGCTCTCCACATGGCCTCTGTTGGTGCTAAAGGATGGCCCCGTTCTTGCTGTGTAGTGGCGGAAGTCCTCACTTTCCACTCAGCTTCCTCTGACACCATCCTACTATGAGAGGGCAATTTCATCACCTCCAGGTGGGGGTGGAAGTCTGGGATTCCCACATGGTATCCCCTGATGCAATGGAGGCGTGCCTCCTTACCAACTAGCTAGGATGAAAGTCCATCTTAGCCTTCTCTGTCACCACCCTAGTGGAAGTATTGGGGTGTCTCATTAGAGTTTGACAAGAGTGGAAGAGTCTAAGCTCTCCACTTGGTCTTTCCCAGACTGCATTATCGTGGGGTCCCAGATTTTTCCTTGGTGTTGGGATAGAGTAAAAGAGTTAATTTCTAAAAGTTTTCCATCCCCCTAGGCTGCTCTTTTCCTGGATCTTTGGCTAGAGGAAGAGAGTTCTTGTTGTGGCCTTTTTTTGCCTGCTTCCATTGGTGTCTCCACTTGGCCACCTACTCCCGCACGCAGTCTGGGATCAATGAAGGAAAAGAAAACCAAGGGAACTCACTGCTCTCTTATTCATTGAGTCTGACGTCCCTTGCCAGTCTGAAGCTTATTAAGAGTTTTCTGACTTACCAAAAAATCCCCAAACTTGAATTTTTTGATGTAGTGATTCAAGAGAATCTCAAACTAATACAAAAGGATTTCTTTTTTTTTTTTTAAGATTTTATTTAGTTGAGAAAGAGACAATGAGAGAGAGCATGAGCAAGGAGAAGGTCAGAGGGAGAAGCAGACTCCCCATGGAGCTGGGAGCCCAATGCGGGACTCGATTCGGGAACTCCGGGATCATGACCTGAGCCGAAGGCAGTCGTCCAACCAACTGAGCCACCCAGGCGTCCCTACAAAAGGATTTCTTATGAAATTTGACAACACGCATTTAAAAATAATTTTGGGGAATGCCTGGGTGGCTTAGTCATTTGAGCAGCCAACTCCTGACTTTAGCTCAGGTCGTGATCTCGGGGTTGTGAGTTTAAGCCCCAAGTCAGGCTCTGTGCTGGGCATGGAGTTTTCTTAAGATTCTCTCTCTTGGGACGCCTGGGTGGCTCAGTTGGTTAAGCAGCTGCCTTCGGCTCAGGTCATGATCCCAGCGTCCTGGGATCGAGTCCCACATTGAGCTCCTTGCTCGTCAGGGAACCTGCTTCTCCCTCTGCCTCTGCCTGCCATTCTGTCTGCCTGTGCTCGCTCTCTCTCCCTCTCTCTCTCTGACAAAAAAAAAAAAAAAAAAAAAAAAGATTCTCTCTCTTTCCCTCTCCCTCTGTCTCTCCCCCCACCACTCACACATGCACTCTCTCTCTCTGTAATAACAATAATAATAATTATAGTAATAATACAGGCAAAATAGTAAAAGATATTCTGAAAAAAGGCAATAATAATAGATGACATTTAAATAAGTCATTAAAGAAAAATAATGGAAATCATGTGGTACTAGAGCAAATTAGATCTACAACTTGATGAAACCAAAGGTCCAAAAGCCAATGATGACATGAGAGAATTTAACGTATGAAAAGGTTGTTACAAAAGTGATAGGAAAAGGAAATACCATGGAATAAGGAATTGGACAGTACACAAGTGGAGAAATTAGTTTAAGTGTACACCTAAAAATAAATTCTAGATTTAGAAGGGATCAACTAAAAGATATAGAAGACCCAGTGAGATATACAATGGTGTATTTATCATATGTGTATATATGATGTTCAGGGTTTTTAGTTATATTCAATGGAAAAAATAAGGAAAATTCCATCTACTCCATCTTCTCCACCTTTTGCTTACTCTCTGTGTTTCCTATTGGATAGTTTCTATCGTCACGTCTTCAACTCCATTAACCTTTTCCTGTACGATGTCAAATCTGCTGTTAATCCCAACTGCAGTATGTTTTATCTAAAATATTGTAATTTTATCTCTACAATGTTGATTTGGATCATTTTTTATATCTACTGTGTCTGCAATGAACTTACTCTACCTTTTCTAGCTTCTTGAATGTATGAAACACAGTTACAATACTGTTTTAGGGTTCTTGTTTACTCATCTATATCATTTCTGGGTCAGTTTCAATTGACTGATTTTTCTCTTCTTTGCTGCTTGTATTTTTAGATTTCTTTAGATTATTGGTAATTTTTAAAAAGTTTTATTTTTTTTTTAGTAATCTCTATACCTAATATGGGGCTCAGACTCAAAACCCCAGGAGAGTCTCAGGCTCTTCCAAATGAACTAGCCAGAAGCCCCCATAATTGGTAATTTTTTTTTTTAATCTCAGACTTGCCTGAATTCAATTGCCTCATGTATTCTGTACAGTTTTCTAGATGTTTATGGCAGGAGGCTTGGTCTGATTCTATTTACTCCATCATGACCAGAAATGAAAGTGTGGGTAGTATTTGTAAAGCTTCTCATCGTGAATGTCTGTTTTGTATATCACAACGTCATGTTATTTAGTGCCTAAAGTTCCTGACATCATAAATGAGAATTTTACTTTTATCAAAGCAACTTAGTCCTATCTTATTTAAAATTTTGGTTTGAATTTAACTTTTTTTCCTTTTTAAAAAATTTTTTTTTTAATTTTTAAAGATTTTATTTATTTATTTGACAGAGAGAGAGATCACAAGCAGGCAGAGAGGCAGGCAGAGAGAGAGGAGGAAGCAGGCTCCCTGCTGAACAGAGAGCCCGATGCGGGGCTCGATCCCAGGACCCTGAGACCATGACCTGAGCCGAAGGCAGCGGCTTAACCCACTGAGCCACCCAGGCGCCCCCCTTTTTAAAAAAATTTAAATGCAATTAGCCAACTTTAGTTTCAGATGTAGAGTTCAATAATTTTTCAGTTGTGTATAACACCCAAAGCTCATCACATCACGTGCCCTCCTTAATGCCCATCACCCAAGTAATTACCCCATCCTCCCACCGATCTCCCCTCTAGCAACCCTCAGTTTGTTTCCTAGAGTTAAGAATTTAACTTTTTTTTAAAAATAGAAAGTGTGTATACTTTATTTCACTATTTTAAAAAGTTTTTATTTGTTTAAGAAAGAGAGAGAGAGAGCACAAAAGGAGAGTGAGAGGGAGAAGCAGACTCTCCACTGAGCAGAGAGCCCTATGTGGGACTTGATCCCAGGATCCCAAGATCATGACCGGAGCGGAAGGCAGATGCTTAACCAGCTGAGCCACCCAGGTGTCCAATAATTTAACTTTTTATAATAATATTGTCTCTGTCTTTTGCAGACTAACAGTTGCCTTATATTTTTTTTACCCATTCTTTTACTTTAAACATTATATTTTGAGTTTGCTTTTAGAATATGATGATCTTTGTCTTTTTTCTTTTTTTTTTAATAGATTTTATTTATTTATTTATTTGACAGGCAGAGATCACAAGTAGGCAGAGAGGCAGGCAGAGAGAGAGAGGTGGAAGCAGGTTCCCTGCTGAACAGAGAGCTCGATGCGGGGCATGATCCCAAGACCCTGGAATCATGACCCAGGCGGAAGGCAGAGGCCTCAACCCACTGAGCCACCCAGGTGCCCCGATCCTTGTCTTTTTTTTTTTTTTTTTTTAAGATTTTATTTAATTATTTGAGAGAGAGAGTATGAGAGAGAGCATGAGAGGAGAGAGGTCAGTGGGAGAAGCAGACTCCCTGCCGAGCAGGGAGCCCGATGTGGGACTTGATCCCGGGACTCCAGAATCATGACCTGAGCTGAAGGCAGTTGCCCAACCAACTGAGCCACCCAGGCGCCCCGATCCTTGTCTTTTGATGGAGAAGTTTGAACTGTTGATCTATTTATTGTGATGACTAATATATTCTTAATTCTGTCATTGTCTTTTACATTTCTTCTTATTTTCTTTCTGTCTTTGGTTATAGTTCCGTATTTTTCATTTTCTCATTTTCTCCTCCTTCAGAAGTTACATGTATTCTCTTATTTTTATTTGGTTGATCCTATTTTTAAAATTTAAATTCTATTAATCTTTGACCCCTTTCCTGCTTGTTTGACATTTGGAAATCTCACTAGGCTGTGTCTAGATATATACTCCTTTAATTAATTTTACCTGCTTTTGGTGGCTGCTTTTCTTTCAAACTCATCACCACTTACAGATTTACTCTGATGTTTTTGCCCATCTTCCTTCATTTCACTATGCTCTCCGAATTCTAGGAGGTTTTCTTTTTTTCACAGCCAATTTAAATTATTAATTCAGTTTTCTTCAATGTTTAATATGCTCTTCATTGCCCCTGCTACATTTAAAAATTCTGTAATCATGGTTTTTCATCTTAAGTAAAATCGTCTTATCTCCGATGACTACCTGTTCATAAAAACATTTTCTAATCTCTTGGAAAATATACATTTTATATGAAAAAAATTTCCTTCTGTTTCTTGGAGTAAGTCTGCTTTATAGGGGAACATTTGTTCAGATTCTATATCTGATTTAATTCTAGGTGGAAGTAACAATTTGACGCATGTCCTTGTTTTACTTATGCTTCGGAGACAGGTCTCCAGACGGGTTTGCAGAGGAAGTTTGTTGGAGGAGCCTGTTCAGTTCTTTTGATCTCAGACATGGAGAAAGAGAAATTTTACGTTTCTGAAGGTCTAGTTGGCTAGTCTGGGCATTTGAGGTACCATATGCTGTAGGTCATAACTATTTGTAGGCAGTCATTTGGTAGGGAAGCGCCTTTCTCTGTGGAACATGTCCTTTCACCCTCCCTGGATATGCGCATATGGATATGCGCAGACCCAGTAACTCAAGCCATTCTTGGGATTGAGATTAGCTCTCCTCACTGCCTCTTGGCTTACCCTCAACGCTAATCCCTGATTCTAGGCATCTGGATGAAGTCTTAGGTCCCCATGCCAGTGGGGATAGCAAAAGGTTTCTACCAAAGGGCACTATGGATCAGGGATATTCAGGGTTCAATCAAACCTATCTTGCTTTTAATATTTGAGTTAGTGGCGGGGGGCACTGGTTCTTCTCGAACTAGTCTGACTATCCATCTCGACTTAGTGTACCACCTCTTAGTGTACCTCAGGGGAAAATGGGGCAAATTCAGCAGTCAAGTGCCCTGAGTATGGGCCTGGAGCAGTTCCTAAAATCTTTTGATTTGCCACTTTTGACCACCATGTGGTCCTCCATAGCCACGATTTGCTCAGAGTTTTAGGATTTTCAAGCTTGCTTGTCTTTGTTTCTTAGGTGGCTCTTTTTTTTTTTTTTTTTGTCCCATCCCTCCCTCCATCCATCTATCCATCGAGCTATCCATCTGATATTTACTGAGCAGTTACTATGTGCCCAGTACTGTTCTGGATGCTTAAGATCCAGTGGTGGAAGAAGACAGAAGTGGATCTTGCATTCTAGAGAAGCATTGTATTACACGATGTGGGAACTTTTATCTCCCTCAATCTAAGCTCATTTATATCATATTACATTAAAATATTTTTGTTTTCTAGGAATAATACAGATGTTTTGAGTGCTCTATGAGTTTGATAGGATTTGGGAGGTAGGAAGCTCAAATTATGATTATAAAGTAAAGTATCGGGGCGCCTGGGTGGCTCAGTGGGTTAAAGCCTCTGCCTCCGGCTCAGGTCATGATCTCAGGGTCCTGGGATCAAGCCCCACATCGGGCTCTCTGCTCAGCAGGGAGCCTGCTTCCTCCCTCTCTCTGCCTGCCTCTCTGCCTACTTGTGATCTCTGTCTGTCAAATAAATAAATAAATAAATCTTTAAAAAAAAAAAAAAAAAAGTAGGGACGCCTGGGTGGCTCAGTTGGTTAAGCAGCTGCCTTCAGCTCAGGTCATGATCCCGGTGTCCTCGGATCGAGTCCCACATCGGGCTCCTTGCTCTGCAGGGAGCCTGCTTCTCCCTCTGCCTGCCATTCTGTCTGCCTGTGCTCGCTCTCTCTCCCTCTCTCTCTCTCTGATAAATAAATAAAATCTTAAAAAAAAAATTAAAAAAAAAAGTAAAGTGTCACCTGCTTATATGAAAGAAGAAAGAGGAAAAACAGAGAGAAAGGGAAGGTAAGGAACTAACAGTTCATCATAGAAGTTCCTAGGGCTCTACTTCTCTCAGATAGCTCATGTGCACCATTAGATGAATTAGAAGGTCCTGGATTTGAGTGGCAGCCCCATTTCTCTACCATCCCTCCCTTTCTCATATTCTACTCTACTATGATGTCCTCTCCATCCTCGGTATAAAGCTTTTCACGTATTACATAAAGGGCAATTAAAAAAATAAATGTATCATTCACCATCATTTATGTAATAAAAATGATACATTTTTATTTAACTTTTTAATTTAACATATCAGAATCATTTTAAAATTTTCATTGTTTTCATTTTAATGGCCATATATTATTCCATTATGTTGATTTCTCAAATTGTTTAGCTGTCCCCTGTCTTTTCTTGTACTCTTTATAGGGTTTTCCTTTGGCATGGCCACTATTCATAAATGGTGTGATGAAAGTCTTTGAGGAGCTTTATTCCTGAAATTTATTTCATGAGTATGAATTCCCAGAAGAAGGACAGTTAGGTCAAAAAGTATTGATGTTGTGGGGCTCTCATTAGGTATTTTAAATTACTTTTCAAAAGGGACCAGCAATGTGGCAATTTTCCTGAAACCTCAACAACATTAGTTTGCTTTTTAAAAATCAGTTTCAAGGGACGCCTGGGTGGCTCAGTTGGTTAAGCAGCTGCCTTCGGCTCGGGTCATGATCCCAGCGTCCTGGGATCGAGTTCCGCATCGGGCTCCTTGCTCATCAGGGAGCCTGCTTCTCCCTCTGCCTCTGCCTGCCATTCTGTCTGCCTGTGCTCGCTCTCTCTCCCTCTCTCTCTCTGACAAATAAATAAATAAAATCTTAAAAAAAAAATCAGTTTCGTACCAATTTGATAATCTAATAGACAAAACTGGAGCAAATTTTATGCCTGTTGATCATTTGTCCTTGTGTTTACTTTCTCTATCTCCTTTTCAGTGAATTGTTTGGTCATGTCATCTGCTCATTGATTTGCCTTTGGGGTATTCTTACATATTTTAATGTATTCTATTCTGTCTAGATGAGGTATTCTTAATCTTGGGGTCACAGAGAGCCTTAGAAAGTCCACCAGCCCCATACCAGTATACCGACCATTTAGGTGCATCTGTGTCTATGTATGTGTAGGTCTGCATGTGTCAGTGTGAATGTGTGTGTGTTCCTGGGGGTCTTTGTATGTATGTGTATGTATGCATGTCTACGTATATATGTGAAAAGCTACTAAGTTTCTTGAGATTCTCAAAAACATCAAATTTTTAATATGAAAAGGTCTGTCTCTATAGAATCTATAGACTCTCAAAAATACCAAATTTTTAAAAATAGCTAAGAGCTCATTTGATAGCAGTCTTCTCCTTAATATATTTCTTTTCTTGGGGCACCTGGGTGGCTTAGTGGGTTAAGCCACTGCCTTTGGCTCAGGTCATGATCTCAGGATCCTGGGACTGAGCCCTGCATCGGGCTCTCTGCTCAGCAGGGGGCCCGTTTCCCCCTCTCTCTCTCTGCCTGCCTCTCTGCCTACTTGTGATCTCTCTCTGTCAAATAAACAAATAAAATATATATATATATATATATATATTCCTTTTCTTTTCCTTTTAGTTTATATTTGCATTCAGTTAGCATTGTGATATTGCTTACTCTATCATTTTTTCCCTCTTTGAATCTCTAATCTTCTTCTTCTTCTTTTTTTTTTTTTTTTTTGCTGTCTACAAGAGATTTATTTTAGACCTAAAGACACCTCCACATTGAAAGTGAGGGGATGGAGAACCATTTACCACACTGATGGACATCAAAAGAAAAGAGGATGGGGCGCCTGGGTGGCTCAGTAGGTTAAGCCGCTGCCTTCGGCTCAGGTCATGATCTCGGAGTCCTGGGATCGAGCCCCGCATCGGGCTCTCTGCTTTCTCGGGGAGCCTGCTTCCTCCTCTCTCTCTGCCTGCCTCTCTGCCTGCTTGTGATCTCTCATGGGGACCATTTCATAATGTAGAAAATATCAAATGATTTTGACGTACACCTGAAACAAACAGGATCTTGTATGTCAATTATGCTTTATCCATCCAACCTGAGGAAGGTGAGCATTTGAATCTCTAATCTTCTATCTTGGCCCATTATTATTTCTTAGATAGAGTAAACTTACCATTGTATATTTCACTGGGTCATTCATATATATATATACATATACATATATATATATATATATATATATATGTATGTATGTATTTTAAAGATTTTATTTATTTATTTGACAGAGAGAGAGATCACAAGTAGGCAGAGAGGCAGGCAGAGAAAGAGGAGGAAGCAGGCTCCCCCCTGAGCAGAGAGCCTGATGCAAGGCTCGATCCCAGGACCCTGAGATCATGATCTGAGCTGAAGGCAGAGGCTTAACCCACTGAGCCACCCAGGCGCCCCTGGGTCTTCTACATCTTTGATTGATCTATTCTAAATCTGGAATTTATTTTTAGGTGTACATGTAAACTAAGTTCCCTGCTTGTCTACTGTCCAACCCCTTTATTCCATGGTGTTTCCTTTCCCTATCATTTTGTGACATCCTTTTTTTATGCTAAATTCTCTTTTGTCATAGCCTGCATTTGGACCTTTGGCTTTATCAAGTTAATAGATATACTTTGATAGTATATCTATTGATATTGATAGTATATGAAGTACTACTTTATTTCAGGTATTATTTATTAGTGACTTATTTTATAAGATTTTATTTAAGAATATATATATATATATATATATATATATATTTTTTTTTTTTTTTTTTAAGATTTTATTTATTTGTCAGAGAGAGAGGGAGAGAGAGCGAGCACAGGCAGACAGAATGGCAGGCAGAGGCAGAGGGAGAAGCAGGCTCCCAGCCGAGCAATGAGCCCGATTCGGGACTCGATCCCAGGACTCTGGGATCATGACCCGAGCTGAAGGCAGCTGCTTAACCAACTGAGCCATCCAGGCATCCCTATTTATTTATTTTAGAGGAGGGAGGGGGAAAGGGAAAGGGAGAGAAGGAATCTTTTTTTTTTTTTTTTTTAAGATTTTATTTATTTGTCAGAGAGAGAGGAGAGCGAGCGAGCACAGGCAGACAGAATGGCAGGCAGAGGCAGAGGGAGAAGCAGGCTCCCCGCCAAGCAAGGAGCCCGATGTGGGACTCGATCCCCAGACGCTGGGATCACGACCTGAGCCGAAGGCAGCTGCTTAACCAACTGAGCCACCCAGGCGTCCCAGGAATCTTTTTTTTTTTTTAAAGATTTTATTTATTTGTCTGAGAGAGAGAGAGTGAGAGGGAAAGAGAGAGAGAGAGAGCATGAGCAGCAGGAAGGGATAGAGAGAGGAGGAAGCAGGCTCCCCGCTGAGCAAGGAGCCAGACATGGGGCTCGATTCCAGAACCCTGGGATCATGACCTGAGCTGAAGGCAGACACTTAACACACTGAGCCACCCAGGCGCCCCAGAGAGAGAGAATCTTAAGCAGGCTCCATAGTCAGCATGGAGCCTGACCCGTGGCTCGACTTCATGACCCTGAGATCACGACCTGAGCTGAAATCAAGGGCTGGATGCTCAACCAGCTGAGCCACTCAGGTGCCCCTCAAAATTATTTTTAAATGCAAGTTATCAAATTCTGTAAGAAATCCTTTTGTACTATTCTGAGATTATCTTGAATCACTAGATCAGAAAATTAGAGTATTTATATTTTTTGTTGAGAAACATGATATTTTTCTATTATTCAGATTTTCTACTATGCTTTCCAGGAAAATTTTCAGATTTTTTGTGTCCCATGTTTATGTCTGGGTATTTAATTCGTTATGTTTGATTATGAATTAGATCTCATTCTTTGTTTCCTGTCTTGTCTTTGTATTTAGTTAAGAAAGTTATTGATTTTTTTTAAGTTATTGATTTTTAAAATACTTATCATGTATCCCGAGCTAGCCAGTTATTGAATTTTTGTATTACTGCTAATGGTGGTTTAAATGAGAATATCAGATTTTAAAGGCTATAATTATGTCATCTGCAAATGAAGCTTTCTATCTTTCTAACAACTATTCTTAAGGTTTCTTTTTCATGTCTTATTACATTAGCCAGATTTATCAATATGATATTAAATAATAATGGGGATAGAGAGCTTATTTATTTTATTCCCTTTACTAATGGGAAAATCTCTAATGTTTTTCCATTAAAAAGGATGCTGGCTTGGTTTTAAACAGATCCTTGTCATGTTAAGGAAGTGTCATTCTATTCCTATTTTTAAGAGCGTTTTGACATCTATTGAAATGCATTTTTTGGCATCCATTAGGATGAGCATATGGTTCGGATTATTTAATCTATTGATCTGATGTGTCATATTAATAGATACCCTTGTGCTGAACTTTCTTTGCGTTGCTGGAGAAACCCTTTGCAGTTATGGTGTTTTAGTCCCTTAATGTGCTGCTGAACACTATATGCTGGGACTGTACTCTCAAATGATATCGGATCCTGTTTCCTTTAAAAAAAAATTCCGTATCACGGCTTAAAATCAGGACTGCATTTGCCTTGCAAAATGAAATAGCAGTTTTTTAGAAACATTTTTTCTATGTTAAAGAATAATTTATGCAACATGGAAATGCACTCTCCTGTAAAATTTGGATAGATTTCTCTAGAGACTTTAGGGTTGGTATAAATGTCCTGTTCAGGGGTGGAGTGGGTCATTCTTTAATAAATTTCTCATTCTTGGGGCGCCTGGGTGGCTCAGCGGGTTAAAGCCTCTGCCTTCGGCTCGGGTCATGATCCCAGGGTCCTGGAATCGAGCCCCACATGGGGCTCTCTGCTCGGCAGGGAGCCTGCTTCCCTTCCTCTCTCTGCCTGCCTCTCTGCCTACCTGTGATCTCTGTCTGTCAAATAAATAAATAAAATCTTTAAAAAAAAATAAATAAAAAATAAATTTCTCATTCTCTTAGAGTTTTCCTTGTTTGCTGACCTAACTTACATTTCTTGTTATACCGTTGGATTATTTTAAATTTTTGTCACCTATTGTCCGTTTAATTGATAATTTAAAATAAATTTTTTAAAGAAATATGTACAATGTCACCCCTTGAAATTTTTAATCTGCTAGATCTGTCATTGTAATCCCTTCCTCATTTCTGATTTCATTTAGGCCTGTTATCTTGATTATATTGTGCTAGTGGTTGGTCTATTTTATTACCTCTTTCAAAGAATCAGCTTTAGGTTTTATTTACTGCTTCTATATTCTTCTGTTTCTTAATTTGTTTATTCTTGCTGTTATCTTTCTTTCCTGTGTACTATTGTCCTTCCAGTTTGTGTATTTGGTGGGGGTGGGGCAGGGAAATCTGTTTTCCAAGATCTAAAGCAGTAAGCTTAGGTCCTTTTTTTTTTTTTTTTTTTTTTAAATTTACAAAACATCTAAATTGGAATTTGCCCCTAGTACTAACCAAGATGCTTCTCATGAGATTACATGTTGCGTTTTGGACCCCTGTCTGTCAGTCCAATGCATAACGTGGTATGAACTTGTAGCGGGCTGTGGTGTCATGGCGGGGGCGGGGGCGGGTAAGGGTTGGTGGTGATATGTGACCCAAACCCCAAATATGAACTCTTGTTGAGATTCTTTTATGTCTCCCTGTGTCCCTTCCTCATCTTGGGCTCCCTGGGCGACTGACTGTTTGTTGTGTTCCTGTGTTCATAAAAAGAGAATCCTTTTCCAAAAAGAGAGTGATGCAGTGTGGGACACTTACTTATTAATAAAACAGTTTCCAGGGTGCCTGGGTCGCTCAGGTCCTGATCTCAGGGTCCTGGGATCAAGTCCCACATTGGGCTCCTTGCTCAGTGGGGAACCTGCTTCTCTCTCTGCCTGCTGTTCCCCCTGCTTGTGCACTCTCTCTCTCCCTCTCGCTGACAAATAAATAAATAAAATCTTAAAAAAAAACAAACAAACCCAAAACAGTTTCCGACACCTGCGCGGGTGCTTAACTGGGGGTGTACAGTTAGAATTCAGGAGGTTTGTAAATTCGAATGGGGGAAAACTATATTTATTTTTCTTTGCTTTCACTGATTTTGTAACAGAAATACAGCATTTTTTCCCCTTTGAATGTAGGCAACAAAACACAGTCACATTAGCAGGTTTTCACAGATGGTTTTCTATCACAACACAGTTGCAGCAGACACCTCGAAATATGAGTTAGGGTCATACTTATTTCAGAATCATGTTAGCTATTAGACCTGCTGCGAGAACTGGTTATTTAATGCATTAATAAGGCAACCTATCTATTACTATTTTCCATATTTGTTCTTCTAATATGTTGAAAACGATATTTCAATATAATTGATTTTCTTTGCCATCTTAGATTTTCATCAAAAAATCATATGCACTTACGTATATATACATTCGCTCCATTTAAAAACATTATTCTGAGAGGGGATCCATGAGCTCCCCCAGACTGTCAAAGATGTCAATGGCCCCCCAAAAAGGGTCAAGAACTCTGCTCTGATGCCTGGTTGTGATAGGGTCTTCCTGACCTCAGTGGGATTTCAGGAGGATTCAAAGAACATTGTCAACTTTTTGAAAAGATATACCACCCAAAAGAGGAAGAGAGGGGAGTTCTTCCAAAATCTGACTAAAATATTGCCACTTTCATTCTTTCTCACAAAATGAAGTGTCTGCGAGGTGCCCAGCAGAGCCAGAGTCCCTTCCCTCCTAGTGTGGGCAGGACAGCAGGCATACATGGGAATCACCTGTTCCCACCTCTGCCCCCAACCTTCCTGCTTAAGGCAGATGCCTAATAACAGGGGTGACTTTTACTTTGAATCTTTCCTTCCGTTTTAGAGGCAGGCTGTGTCTCCTCAGTTCCATATCCTCTGCACCCTGAGCTGGGGGTGGTGTGGGTTAGGCAGTAAGGACATGGCTGTTCTGGGTCAGGAAATGGATCTAATCGATCTGCTTTCTGTCCTGTGGTTTCACAGGAAAGCCATACCATTTGTGTCGACCTTTACAAAACTCAATCACTTATGCCATTTTGCTTGACCAACCCATTTTACAGATGAGGAAATGAAGTTTCCGTGATGTCAGGCGGATTATTCAAAAGGACAGCACTCATTGGTGACAATGAGTCTTGGTGAAAATAACTGTTATCAGCTGAAGTAAGAGTTAAACTCAGCTCTTCTGACTCCCAGTTAACGGCTTTGTGTGCTTTGCTGCAACACTTTCTGTAAATTTTAATTTTCTCTACTCATATGTGTAACGCAATGATTATGGGAATTTTTCTTCATTTTCAATATTACTCTATTCGTGTTTTAAATGGGATGCCCAAATATGCTTGAGGCTTTTCTAGGTAATGGAGATGACGCCCACCAATCTTCTGCTTTAATCCGATATGTCTCCCCTGAGCTCCAGGGAAAATCTACAGATCTGGAAAATTCTCCCTTTGATCCGTCTTTGTTCATAGTCACAATCCTTCCCACTGGAACTTTTCTTTAGTGGAAAGAAAAAATAACTTATCACTCTTCAGGCATTTATTCAAAAATTTTAGTTGAACACCTACTATGCACAAGGCGCTCCACCTGTGATGACATATTCACTGTAGAAAAGTGTAGAAACACAGAGAAGACAGCCCGGATGTCCACCAGCAATAGAACGGGTATGTGAATTGTAATACAGACACAACATTTACCATTGCCCAGCATAAAAATGCACTAACTGTAGCCACACGCAAAACAAGGACACATTTTAGAGACCTAATCTGATTTAATGATGGCATACCCACAAAATACACACGGTATGATTTCATTTTTGTGAATTTCAAAAATAGGAAAAAAACTGATTATTCTTTTGGGATGTCTGCTCCAGGAGTAGAACTATGAAAAATAAAAACAGAGAAACAAACAGCTGCTTGTCAAAAGCAGGAATGGGGGCGCCTGGGTGGCTCAGTCGATTAAGCGTCTGCTTTCAGCTCAGGTCATGATCTCAGGGCCCTGGGATGGAGCCCCGCATCGGGCTCCCTCCTCAGCAGAGAGCCTGCTTCTCCCTCTCCCTCTGCCTGCCACTCTCCCTACTTGTGCTCTCTCTCTTTCTCAAATAAATGAATAAAATCTTAAAAAAAAAAAAAGGCAGAAATGTTTTGTCCAGCATTGAGAGGCCTAAGGGGTGACAATGAAGGTGGTCCACTTTACAATTATTTCACCTTATTTGTATGTGTGCCTAATTTCACTAAAAAAAGGGGGGGGTGTTAAAATTTCAGTTGAGAAGGAAAAATAAAATAAAGGCCAAAAAAAAAAAAAAAAGAGGAGGAGGAAGGTGGGAAAAGGAGGAGGAGGCAGCGGCTTAGGGGGAGGAGAGGAAGAAGGAGGAGGAAATTCACAAGATTCTACCCCACTGAACATTTTGGGTGTAGTCTCCCTGCCAGTTTCCCCTGAGCCTATACTGTTTTCCCTAACAAAAGTGAGATCACACTGTAATAAAATTTTGATTTCTCATTTTGTTCTCTTATCAAAGATTCTGACCCTCCCTTCCCCCAGGCGCCCTCGGACAGGCTTAGCGCACAGGGCGGGCGCTAGACGGTGGAACTGCCCTTCATCAGGGCGAGTGAAAGGACCCGCGCTGGACTTTCAAGTTGCTGAACTTGCTGCCGAAAGACCGCCTCCGAGCCTGGGGTGAGAGCCTAGGCTCCCATCCTTATAACTTACAAAGCAACTTGGACCCTGTCCCGCTTTACAGATGGAGAGACAGAGGACCAGAGAGTGAAGTGACTCGCCCAAGGGCACGGAGCAAGCAGATCGGGGGCACAGCTGGCACCCCTTCCCCCACTCGCTGAGCGCACCCTCCCCCCCTCCCGCACCCGCATCTCCAGGGGGTCAGGTCGCCTCCCGGGAGCCTGAGCCGCGCAGCCACCCCTCCGGGGAGGGAGCGGGAATGGCTCCGGGCTCCGGCCCCCGGGCCGCGCCTGCCAGGGCTCCGGGAGCAGCTGATTGCATCATCACTCACGCCTTGTCAGGTCTTATTGCTCCAACATCCCCTAAATGACAAAGTTGGATTCATTAAGTGTAAATTCAATCAAACTTGAGAGTGAGAGAGAAAATAAAAGTGACTCGGAAGAAGAGAAATGGAAGAGCCGGTAAGCGGTTGTTACTTTCCTGGGGAGAAGGGGTCGACAGCCCTGTGCTCCAGGCAGGCAGGGAGGTGTCAGGGTGGGGCTCGAGCAGGTGCAAGTCCCTCCCACCCCCGCACCCCCCCATCCCCGCACCCCCCCATCCCCGCGAGCAGCGTCACCTCCCTGAGCCTCCACCTTCTCATCTGTAGGTGGGGTACCTTCAGCCCAGCGAGACCGCATCCAGGCTAAAATGGCCTGGCGCGCGCTCGCGGACTTACATACTGGTAGGTAGGTAGTTCCCAGGTCCTCCAGCTGCTGAGGAAGCCAATAGCCTCACGTGGAAATGAGGGGTGCCTGGGCAGCCTGGGGCAAAGGGCAGCAGCTACTGGATTGCAGGATGCGGAGCTGGAATCCCCCTCGGATGTAAGATGAAACCCCTTTTACATCAGGCATTTGGGGTAGTAGACCCATGCATGCGTGTGTTTGTGGATACAAAATTGGAACAATTAATAAAATTTTAGCTGTACCATGACAGATTTATGCTAGTATTTTGAAAATCCTTTCCTCCAAACACCCACCCACGAAAGAGATTTCATGACCTACTGATGATGGTGTTGGCCAAGGTCACCTAGCGAGCTCCAGGTGAACCGGAAGGGAGCCGGATCGCCGCAGTCAGTCCGGGGTGCCTTCCAGTGCCTCTCCCTGCCCGGAATCCAGTCTGGGCTGGGTGAGTACTCATCCGAGGGAGCACCGCCTAGGTAGCCGTGGGAGGTGGCGGACAGGGAAGTTGGACAGGACTGGAAATCGCCCAGACTGGAGCTATACATTTCGTGGCAAAGCACACAGCATTTGTACCCATTAGGAATCTGATCAATAGGGGCTGAAGGACAGATGATATTCAGAGAACACCTCGGCCTGGGGTATAATCCCGGTTCTGCCATTTCTGCACTTCTACCATATGGGCTTCACTTTCCCCTTTCCGGTCGTGTGTGTGGGGTGGGGGTGGGGGGAGGTTCCATACGCTTGGAGAGGAAGGGTTAATAGGAAGTTCCTTCAGGCATCCCACGGGCCGCTTTGAAGCGCTGCCACCTACCGGTAGCTCCCTCTCATTACACCCCTGAGGGCTCTACCTTGCAAGAGTAGCTCCTGAAAATGCTTGGTCTTTTCCAAAACCCACCCATGTCACGCATGTTCTCTGAATCCTCAGAGCAACCCTGTGAGAAAAGCTGGTATCCTTATATTTACCTTACAGAGGAATTTGGGGGTCAGAGAGGTTAAGTGACTCTCCCAAAGACACACAGGATTTGCATAGGGATGCCCTGATTTCCCAGTTCAGTGCTTCTGCTGCCCATACTGGGTAAGGACCCCCAGCACGGGTGCAGATTTCTGACTGATCAGAGGGGAGGGGAGGACAGGACAGCTTATTTGGGCAATGAGTGCCAGGAAACCCTGGCTAGCCTGTCTTGCTTTGTGCACTCCAAGAACTGAGACAGAGGAGTGCTTCCAAAGCAATGTCATCTGGCTTCATTCTGTTTGAGGTGGTTTGGGATATGACAACTTCCAGGTTAATTTGGTCCATGTAGACAGCTGAACTGTCCAGCTGTCCAATAAAATGGGGACACCAAATAGAACTTTATCTCATGGGCTGGTGTGTGAATAAAAGGAGCTAGTGTATATAAAGCGTTAGAGAGTAACTGCATTGTGACGGGCACTTAATAAATATTAAATATTTTTATAAGACTTGAGAGGAGGAGTTTCAGTTACGCTGACCTGGATTAAAATCCCAACTTTCTCACTCATTTTGCAACCTTGGGCAGTCCTCCCCCTCTCAGGGTCTTCCCCATCTGGACCACCCTGCTAGGCTGTCCTCTGACTCCCGTGACATCTGGGTGGTGACCATGTGACAGTCGAAGTCCACACTCAAGGTCAGCTGGTGGGGGGGTTTCCCTGGTGTGCAGGAGGGGTGGGCGGGTTGGGACACATCTGCTCCCTTGGCTAGAATTACGCTCTTCTATTTTTCCCCCTTGGAACTATTTTATGCAGCAAGGTCAGGCAAACAGGACTACAAATCAATTTAAACAAAAGCGCTGAGGCAGGTACCCTTGAACTCCAGTGACTTAAAATAGCCTCATCGTCATCCTTCGCCAAACCCCCAGTACCTGAGTTCACTTAGCCTGTCATCGCCAACTAATAAACCATCCCCCTCATGGAAACCGACCAGAATGAAACCTTTGAATCAAAGTGGATGTGAGGCCTGCTTGGATTAATAGAGCTGCGTTGGCCTCCCCCTGTATCCCCGGGATTGCTAGCGAGGTTGATGCATTCTTAAGGGAAATGAATATCTTATTCATTAATATCAGGGAAGACCAGCCCAGCCATCTCAATAACCATCCTGGCTGCTCTGTGAGTAGCCAAGCATAGCTCGGCTTCTTTCATGGAAAGCCTCAAAGTTCTACCTTAGGAGCTGGGGTGGAATTGTTTAAAGAGGGGTTGGGGTGGGGAATGTTTTTGGGAAAGGAAAGAAAATGAACACTTCGTTCTTACTGTGGGCCTAGCCCTGGGCTAGAAGCTTTAGCTACAAGGAGTCATTTCTTCTCCACGATTACCCTGTATGGTGGATGTTTTGATACCAGCTTTTAAAATAACAGCTTTACTGAGGGCTAATTCACATACCATCTGTACTAGTCAGGGGTCTCCAGAGAAACAGAACCAATAAGATATATAGATATAAATATATATACATCTATACATCTATCTATATATACACATATAACATACATATAAATATATATTTCTAAGAGAAATATAAAAAAAAAGAGGTTTATTATAAGGAATTGGCTCCCGTGACGGTGGAGGCTAAGTCCTACAATCTGTTAGTGTAAGCTGCAGAGCCCAGAGAGCCAGCGATCGGTTCCAGTCCCATTCCGAAGGCGCGAGAACCAGGAGCACCAATGGTGTTAAGTCCTGGTTCAAGGGCAGCAAGAGATGGATGTCTCAGCTCAAGTGGTCAGGCGGAGAAAGAGAGAATTCAGCCTTCTCCCTTTTTGTTCTATTCAGACCCTCCGTGGGTGGGATAATGCCCATCCACACTGGGAAGGGAGGGGTCTGCCTACCCCAGTCCACACATTCAAATGCTAATCCCTTCCAGAAACACCCTCACGGATACACCAGAATCACGGTTCTTTTTTTTTTTTTTTAAAGATTTTATTTATTTATTTGACAGAGAGAGAGATCACAAGTAGGCAGAGAGTCAGGCAGAGAGAGACAGAGAAGCAGGCTCCCCGCTGAGCAAAGAGCCCAATGCGGGGCTCGATCCCAGGACACTGAGATCACGACCTGAGCCAAAGGCAGCGGCTTAATCCACTGAGCCACCCAGGCGCCCCAAGAATCACGTTTCTTATTACCTGGGCACCGTGTGTCCTAGTCGCATTGGCACCTACAATTAACCATCCCACCATCAAGTCACCTTTCTGAAGCAGACAGGTCAGGGGCTTTAGTACAGTTACTGAGTTGTGCAACCCTCCATGTCTACATTCAGAACCTTTCAGCACCCCACAAAGAAATCCCACACCCTGGGGCGCCTGGCTGGCTCAGTTGGTTGGGCGTCAGCCTTCAGCTTAGGTCATGATGGCAGGGTCCGGGGATGGACCCCTGTGTCAGACTCCCCGCTCAGTGGAGAACCTGCTCCTCCCTCTCCCGCTCCCCCTGCTTATGCCAGCGTGCGCACTTGGGGGCTCTCTCTCTAATAGATAAAATAAAAAAAAAGAGAGAGAAAAAAAGAAAAAAAGAAATCCCACACCCATTGCCCCTCCCCCCAGCTCCTGGCCCACTAACCCACTCTCCGTCCACGTGGAGCTATCAAATCCAGACATTTAATATAAAGGGAATAACATTGTATGTGGCCATGAGCGATGGATTTCCTTCACTAAGCGTGATATTTTCAAAGTTCACCCATGTGGTAGCATGTGTCAGTACTTCATTCCTTTCTATGGGTGAATAATTATCAATTGCATGGACATAACACACCTTATTTATCCACCTTTCAGTGACGGACATTTGCTCAGTTTCCACTTCTTGCCTATTATGACTAATGACGCTATAAACATTTACACATACATTTTTTTAAAGATTTTATTTATTTATTTGACAGAGAGAGATCACAAGTAGACGGAGAGGCAGGCAGAGAGAGAGAGAGAGAGGGAAGCAGGCACCCTGCTGAGCAGAGAGCCCGATGCGGGCCTCGATCCCAGGACCCTGAGATCATGACCTGAGCCGAAGGCAGCGGCTTAATCCACTGAGCCACCCAGGCGCCCTACACATACATTTTTGTGTGGACCTCTGCTCGCAGTTCTCTTGACATTGGGAGTAGAAGTGCTCAGGGTATGAGTTCAGGGTCATGCGGTCACTCTGTGTTTCAGTTTTGGAGAACTGCCATACTGTCTTCCCAAGGAGCCGTGCCATCTTTCCCCCACCAGCCATGTGGGAAGGCTCCATTTCCTTCAGGCCTTCAACAATGCTTGCTAGTGCCCATCCTTTTTATTGTAGGGACCCTAGAGGACACGAAATCAGATCTCACTGTGCTTTTGATTTGCATTTCTCTAATGACTAATAATGTCGTTAAGCATCTCACTACATGCTCATTGGCCATTGGCATGTCCTCTTTTGGAGGATGTGTGCATTTGAGAAATGTGTATTTCAAGCCTTTTGATATCTGATTAAAAAATCCAATTTTAATTGGGTTATTTCTCTTTTTATTGTTGAACCGTAAGATTTCTTTATATATTCCCTTATCAGATACGTGATTTGCACATAGCTCATTCTCTCTGTTAACTTTCTTGATGCTGTCCTTTGAAGCACAAAAGTTTTTAATTTTGATGAAATCCAACTTATTTTCCTTCTGTCACTGATGTTTTTGATGCCGTATCTAAGAAATCATTGCTTAATCCAAGGTCATGAAGACTTACATTTATGTTTTCTTCGAAGAGCTTTAGAGTTTTAGCTCATACATTTATTTTTTAAATTTTTTAAATTTTTTTTTAAAGATTTTATTTATTTCTTTGACAGAGAGAGATCACAAGTAGGCAGAGAGGCAGGCAGAGAGAGAGAGAGAGGAGGAACAGACTCCGTGCTGAGCAGAGAGCCCAATGCGGGACTCGATCCCAGGACCCTGAGATCATGACCCGAGCCGAAGGCAGAGGCTTAACCCACTGAGCCACCCAGGTGCCCCTAGCTCATACATTTAGATCTATGATCCATTTTCAGTTGTTTTTGGGAAAATATGTGAGGTAGGGGGTCCAACTTCATTTTTTCACATGTGGATAGCCAGTTGTCCCAATGCCATTTATCCAAAGACTCTTCTTGCTCCATTTCTTGTCTTGGCACCTCTGTTGAAAAATCAGTTGGCCATAGAGGTATGAATTTATTTCGCAGTCTCACTTCTGTGCTATTAATTTGTATGTTTTTCCTTATGCCAGGACCACACCGTCTTGATTTACTATAGCTTTGTAGAACGTTTGGACATGGGGAAGTTGTAGTTGAAGCTGTGAGCTCTCTGATTTTTTCTTTTTCCAGATTGTTTTGGCTATTCTGAGTTCCTTGCATTTCTATATGAGTTTTTGGGTTGGCCTGTCAATTTTTGAAGACAAGTCATTGGGGTTTTGCAGAGATTCCATCAATTATGTAGCTCAATTAATGAATATTACCATCTTATCAATATTAAGTCTTCCATGAACACAGGATATCTACATTCGCTTAGGTCTTCTTGAATTTCTTTCAAAGATATTTTGCAGTTTTTAGGGTATAGGTCTTGTACTTCTTTTGTTAAATGTATTCCTAAGTATTTTATTCTTTTTTAAAAAAGATTTTATTTATCTATTTGTCAGAGAGAGAGCGCAAGCGGGGGGAGCAGCAGGCAGAGGGAGGAGCAGGCTCCCTGCTGGGCAAGAAGCCCCATTTAGGACTTGATCTGAGGACCTGGGATTGTGACCAGAGCAGAAGGCAGATACTTAACCAACTAAGCCACCCAAGCGTCCTTATTTTATTCTTTTTGAAGCTATTATAAGTGAAATTATTTTCCTGATTTTCTTTTTGGATTGTTTTTTGCTAGTATACAGAAATAGAGTTGATTTTTGTATATCAATCTTGTACATTAATCCTACAACATTGCTATTGACACTATTTTACAGATGAGAAAACAGAAGACCAGATGGCATGAGTGACTGATTTAAGATTACATGTTTTTTTTTTAACTTCCCAATCTCGTTTTCTTTGCAAAACCACTTTTCGTGGTTGCATGGAAATCCTGCTCAGTCTGTCTACTGTCAGGCTCATTCTAGCTCACCCTAGGGCTGGGCTATGGCCATCTTTTCCCATCACTGGTGAAACCCTGCTGGGGAATGAAGTCACTATAGAGGAAATCACAGCTAAGAGTTGGGGAGAAAAAGAGAGTCCCGTCATCATCATTGAGCACCTGGATCCAGCCATACCTAAAGCCAATGCCTTTAGGTTTTTAGATACATTAACTATTTTTTTTAGCTTAAGATAATTTCAGTTGGGTTTTTGTCTCATGTCACATTCTTTTGGTGAAATGAATCCCGACTTATATAGCTAGTAAAGGGCAGAGTATGGGTTTGACACCAGGCTTATATGATTCCAAAGTTGTACTCACTCCACTGCCTCTCTATTGCCCCTTCCAGACACTCAAACTGGTTGGGTGAAGATTTGAGTGGCTTCCAGGAAGAAGTGGAGCTTGCAGTAGATTAGCAACAGGGAGACTAGAGTTCAAGACCCCTGAGACATGCATGTGTGAGGAAAGGCTCGGGAAACCAGGCACCAGGACAGCTGGGGTCAAAGACAGACCCCAAATCTGCCCGCCTGTGGGTCTTGGCCAGTCTCAGTCTCTCTGAGGCACAGTTTCTTGGGATCAGCCTTTTTCTGGTTGTTTATCAGGCCTATCTTGGGCACAAAGGCCCCAGAAGAAATTAGGACGGCTCCTGAAATGCCCCTGCCCCTCCTGAATTTCCCCTGAAATTCCCAGGGGAGCTCTGGGGGGCCCAGAGGACAGGTGATCTTGACCATTGTATAGATGGGGAAACTGAGGCTAGACAGGGTTTGGTGACTTATTTAGAGACTCTCATCTCCTAAAAGACTGAGTAGGGCCTGGGTCTCATGTCTTTGTGTCTAATATTCTCACAGTAAACCAGGGGAGGCAGGAGTGCCTCCTTGGGATTTGCCTGGGGCCTGAGATTTCCCATAATCCAATTAATAAATTGTCCAAGATGGAGGGCCAGCTCCCAATTAGTCCTCCTCCCTCCCTGGTGCCTCTCTGAGCTTTGTGGGTAGCAACTCCCTGGAAAGAGGAGAGGGGCCCCCACCCCGCAAGCTCCCTCCTTGGGAATGAGGGGTCTAGAAATTAGCCGATTCTTGATAAGCCCTAATTATAAATTAGGTCTTATTATCTGTGGCTCCTGAAACTACGCTGGGTGAATTAAAACTCTAGGAAAAGGAATATTTCAATTAACCATATGAACTCAGGTAATTGCCTACTGAGGAAAAGCCCTTATGAACAAGTCCTAGAGCAGTTAGGAGGACATCAGAAGGGGAAGGCCGGGGCCCAGGCGTGCGTGGTCTGCGCCCGCCAGAAAAGAGGGGTGGGCCCCTCGGAGGCAGACGTTTTCTAGGGACGCGTCCTGGAAATGGCAGGACCTGCAGGTACCTCGTGGCCAGAGTCCAGGGCTTGGGATCAGAGGACCAGGCTAGCGGTCCTCTCTCCGCCATCTGTTGCTCTGGAGATGCTGTGCCTCAGTTTTCTCACCTGCAAACGGGCAGGTCCCACCAATGAGGACCACGGGAGGGTTCTGTCGGCTAGAGAGTGTGGCGCGTTCTCTAGGCACGACGGTGTGGGTGCTGTGAGATGCCCATCAAAGGAGAAGAGAGAACGAGGGAGAAGGGATTCTCTGCAGGATTCTCACTGACTTCAGGAGGCAGGATGGGGTGATTTGAAAAGGGCCCCCGCCTCTGTTGACCTTCATTCATTTGTTTGTCTCACCTAGGTTTTAGGCACGCTCCCCATGTGCCAGGAGGGCACCAAGCTCGGTAGCTCGGGGCACGGAGGGTGGAGGAGTCAAGTGTGTAGGGAGAGAGATGGGAAGGCAACCAGGCCAGGCGCTCGAGAACAGGGTCTGCCGGCAGCCGCCCTCTGCCAGGATATATTGGACGAGGGACACTGACACCCACGATGGCCCTGGGGCCCCTCGAACAAAACAAAGATCGCATGAAGTCACCTGAGATTTTTTCCTCAAACAAAGCTCTACTTTCCCTTCCGGTTTATACACACAGCCAGGGAGCCATGGAGAGTCCTAAACTTTCTTTGGGGAGTTCCAGAAATCCCTGAAGGAGTTCCACTTCCCCTACCCCCTACATCGGCTCAAATCTGACTCCTGAGGTCTACAGGGAGAGGGAGATGCCAGTCCTGTGACAAGGTCACTCCTTGTCGTAGACACAGAAGGGACTTACTCCCCAGAGTCCTTTCCCACGCTCCTGACCACTCTCTTTAAGAAGGCACATCAGAGGGGCGCCTGGGTGGCTCAGTGGGTTAAAGCCTCTGCCTTTGGCTCAGGTCATGATCCCAGGGTCCTGGGATCAAGCCCCACATCGGGCTCTCACCTCAGCAGGGAGCCTGCTTCCTCCTCTCTCTCTCTCTCTGCCTGCCTCTCTGCCTACTTGTGATCTCTGTCTGCCAAATAAATAAATAAAATCTTTAAATTAAAAAAAAAAAAGAAGGCACATCAGAGAAGAGACAAGTCTCAAGTTTAGAATTATGTTCGAGAAGATTCAGCGTGAAGTGCATGCAGTGACTCAGAAGAGCCCGCCACATCACCAGGCCTGCAGCGATGAGTGACCAGAAAAGAGCAGAATGGATGAGTCATCTGAGAGGAGTGCAATTGGTGGTAAATTGGTGATAAATTCCCCTTATAACCTTCCTTGTCACTCTTGCTAAAGGAGGTTCCCGTGAGGGTCCCATACACAAATCTCTGTACCTTGAAAATACGAATCCCTGCTCCAGTGTTGGAATCCCTTTTATAGCTCAGCAGTTTATAAACTAGGCTTGAATACCACCAGCAAAGGGGGACTCACTACCTCAAAAAGTAGTTCAGTCCATTACCAGACGGTTGTCATCATAAAGTCCCTGTTTATGATGGACTGAAACCTCACTCTTGCTACATCGGTGGGAAAGGAGAAAGGGCCAGGATTCTTGCTGGATGAAGTTAGGAAAGAATGAAGGAAACCTCCTTCCTCTTATTTGCTGGTGCAACCAAACATTTAATTACAAAAGCTTCTCTAAGGCAATGGATGTTAAAAATTAAGATGAATACACTCATTTTGGCCAATAGCACACACTGCTATTATTCTGAAAGTCCCAATTCATTACTGTATATTGTAACGGAACATTAACACTAGCATAACGACCTCAAGACCTGTCTTGCATGCACAATCAGTATGCCCTGCCCAGTCTCCTTTATACCCAGGAAAGAAAGGAAAAAAACCCAGATGCCCTCAGAAAATTGCCTTTCCAACGGAAACATTAACAGACCTTTAATTACAAGAGCTCACCATGCGCAGGCTGACGCCACAGCTCAATCCCTGGGCCCAGCCCAGGGGTGTGGGGGCGGGGAAGGGGAGGCAGGGGAGAAGCTGGGGGTTCTCTAGATCTCCTGATCCACCTGAACACCCTTCAGCGGCTGTGTCTCCTCCACCCACCAGGGGCTACCTCAGTCTCCCTGCCCAGAGCGCTGGGAGAGCTGGCTAAAACTTAGCCAGACACCTAGGGACTGTTCTCCATTGACTCCACCCTTTGCCCCAGGAACATCCGGGTACCTTGGAGGCAAAGAGCAGCTCTCAAGTAGACCTTATCATCCTCTACTTGAAAACCTTTAATGGCTCCCATCACCGTTGGGATAAAATTCCAAATCCTGACAGAGGCCCAGCGGTGGTGTGGTTCAGTCCCAGACTAGCTCTCTGGCCTCTTCCTCGTCCCTTCTACCACTCTGGTCTATCTTCTCTATCTCTCTAAACTCTTCCCTGACTCAGGGCTCTTGCACATGCTGTTCCCTCCACACTGTTCCTCTCACTTCTGGACTGGCGAATTCTCCCTCCTTTGTCGGGTCTCAGCTTGAAGGTTCCCCCTTGAAGGGAGAGCCGGAGTGATAAGGACATATGAATGGGCCATGTTTCTCTCCAACCCACTCTAAATCAAGGCCTGTTCATCGCATCAAATCAGCCGTGCGGCCCAAGAGCCAAGTCTTCTCAAACAGGAATTTTCTTAAAAGCACAGAAATATAACCTCATGCCCATCCTAATTTGTTAACGTAATGAACTTGTGGACAACCAAGAGAGGAGGTCCTCCTCCATCCCTGTCCCATGGCACTGTGGCCAGGACATGGACCTCTGGTCACAGACAGGTTTCTTAAAATTTTTTTTAAAGATTTTACTTATTTATTTGAGAGAGAGAGCGTGAGAGAGAGAAAGCACGAGAGGGGAGAGGGTCCGAGGAAGAAGCAGGCTCCCCGCTGAGTGGGGAGCCCAATGCAGGACTCGATCCTGGGACTCCAGGATCATGACCTGAGCCCGAAGACAGATGCTTAACTGTCACCCAGGCGCCCCCAGATAGCTTATTTTGTTTTAGGTGGGACAACATTCTGCAACAGAAATGAGTATTTTAGAATAGTATTTCCATTTGCCGCTTGACCTTTCCCTCATTTCCGTCACCCAGGCTGTACTGTGTGGGGTGTGACCCCTCAGTAATGACGTCAATATCATAGGTGGCACCAGGAGTGGTGGCTAGAAAACCCCCAAAATGTGTGGGACACGAACCAGTGGGTCCTGGGCTTCACATCCCAGGGGGAGCCTTAGAGGGCTGGATCCCCAGGACCCAGAGGGGGTCACAGAGAGTAGGCTGGGCCTTAACTTTCTCCTCGACGCCCCTGCACTCAGCCATATATGCCAAAGGTGGCCCAAAAGAAGTAGCCCCTCAAGGGCCCCCGTAGAGGGGACATGGAAGTAACTTGGTGGCCCCTGGCATGGGGCCACGGCTGAAGATGGGGCACACTTGTCTCTGTCCCGGCAGGTGTCCCTAACACCTTAACACTACATAAGGGCCTTGAACTTAGAAATAGGCTCAGAAAAAGAGGGTGTAGGGGACTGGCAGGGGTTCAAGGGAGGAATTAAAGTCTGTGACATAAAAATATTAATATATATGTATTTGCTACCACATTCACTACCATATTATGATATGCATTTTATTTTATTTATTTATTTTTTAAGATTTTATTTATTTATTTGACAAAGAGACACAGCCAGAGAGGGAACACAGGCAGGGGGAGTGGGAGAGGGAGAGGGAGAAGCAGGCTTCCCGCTGAGCAGGGAGTCCAATGCAGGGCTTGATCCCAGGACCCTGGATCATGAACTGAGCCAAAGGCAGACAGTTAAGGACTAAGCCACCCAGGTGCCCCTATGATATCCATTTTAAATCAGGGGAAATGAAGGCCTTGAAGGATATGGATGCCAGCCGCCATGTACTGGACGGGTACCATGGACGAGGTACTACGTAATGATCATGGGGCTGGGTTCTGCCTCTGTCCACCATAGGATTCCCCCGCCTGGCACAGTGGCCGGCATCAAATTCGTGCTGGATATGTAATAATTAAATACACAATTGAATTTCCTGTGTGCATAATTCCTGCTATCTGATTTAATTCTCCTGGGCCCTCCATGAATTTGGATCATCAGCACAAACACCACGTCCTCTGAGAAGCCTTCCTTGATTCTCGCCCTGATCACATGTGTCATGGCCCCCTCTTTGGACCTCCTAAGGCTGACACTGCCTTGCCATCCTTCATGCCTGTGTCCAGGGTAGCCTCTCCAAGGCTGATCTGTTTATCTCTGCCCCTGAGTGCTCTGCGAAAGTTTGCTGGATGATGGATGAACCCGGAGACTCTCGCAATGGGCCAGAGCTCTGGTCTGGGGTTAGGGGGGTGGGGCGGGCAGGAAGTGGGCACTCACGACCTAGCTTCACTCCAGCAAAAGTGAATTGAAATCTGGCCCACAAGGGAAAGGTCAGGGGGCACTAATCTCCCAAGCTCACCTTAAGATGCTCTCAAAATTCAGCCTGTGGTGCTTGGTCAGACCTTTCAGGCTTGGCTCTTCCAGAAGACATCAAAGCTGAGGCCCAAACTGGCTCCCTTGCCTAACACTCCTTTTACTTGCTGCTCCCAGTAATATACTACTCCACCCATGACTTTCTGAAACAACGAAAATGTGAAATTAAAGGGCCCGGCTATAAGGAGAAAGATGAATGATCAGGACTGATAAATTTGATTTAGTATCCATTTCTAAGTAAATGGGGGAGTGTTGACATTACCCAGAACACTGTGAACACAGATTCTTCTTTCCCAAGATTGCAGGGAACAGAAGGTCGAACAGCCCCCACCAACCCTTCGTTGATTTAAAGGTTTTCCAATTTGTAAACAAATATATTTAGAAAAAGACCCCCGGTGGGAGAACGAAGTCAAATTCCTTTCGTCAAGGAAACTGTTGTCACACATATTTTTCCCTGAATCTCCAAAGCCAGACGCTTAACCTTGGCTATCAAGATGGAGTAGCTATAAAAAAACATGAATGTTAATTCTGAAAAATCCCAACCTCACCATCCTTCGGGAAGTTGGATTTGCCGGAACCGCTTTGCCCCTTGTGTCACAGTTGTCACTATACATGCGTTCATTAGCCTTCTCTCTAGACTGTCAGCCCCTTGAGGGAAGAGTCCATTAAACATTGGCATCCTTTGTCTTTCGTGATGCCTGAGTCCCATATGCGTCAGCGGCGAGCTAGTGGCCCCTGGTGGAGCACGGTGGGTGCCGGGGTTAAATGGGAGTGTCTACCCCCACCCCTGCCCCACACCTGGCAGAGGAAGGTTAGCTTGTATCTGGTGATGGGGAGAGTCAGGGTGACCAGCCATCCTGGCTTGCTGGGGACTGAGAGTTTCCCAGGATGGACAGTTGCAGCTGATCCGAGTCCTGGGACGGCAGTGATTCCCGAGTATGGATAACTTGTCAGGAATGGCGCTGGGTAATTCACATGGATTGTGCCACTTAGATCCCATAAGAGCGCTGTGAGCTGGCTGTGATGGTCTCATTTTACAGAGGCAGCAATGAAAGCTCCGTCTTATGGCTCCAGCCACTGGCTCCTTACCACTTAGAATACCGATCTTTAAACAAAGACATGAATTATTTGTTGTTTCATGGCACCGGGCTAGGTTGAACGCCTCTCTTCCTGAGGATCCTTCACTGCTCTCTGCACCCACACCCTTGCCATGTGACTTGGGTTTGGCCTTGAGACTTGCTTTGCCCAACAGCATGTGGGCAGAAGTGTCCTATCCTCTCCCAGCCCCAGGAGAAGAGCATATCTCCCAGCCCCAGAAGAAGAGCAGAAAATGCTGATCCTAGGAGCTGGGAGATACACAGAGCAGAACTGTCTCACCGAGTCGCACACTCGCAGTGAGAAGAGGTGCCCAGAGAAGCCCAGCTTAGATCAGCCAGACCCGTGCTGACCAGCAAGATGGGTAAGAGCTAAAGAAGAATTCTTTCTGGGGCGCCTGGGTGGCTCAGTGGGTTAAGCCGCTGCCTTCGGCTCAGGTCATGATCTCAGAGTCCTGGGATCGAGCCCCGCATCGCATCGGGCTCTCCGCTCAGCAGGGAGCCTGCTTCCTCCTCTCTCTCTGCCTGCCTCTCTGCCTGCTTGTGATCTCTCTGTCAAATAAATAAAATCTTTAAAAAAAAAAAAAAAAGAATTCTTTCTAAGCGCCTAAGTTTGGAGGTTTGTTATGCAGCTCTAGCTAACTGATATATCCACCATCTTGCCATAATGGTGGGGATGAGCAGATAACTAAAGGTATCTGATGAGCTAAGCTTATGCATTAAGTCTGGCTAAGTGTTCCAGATTGCTGGGTTTTTAAATTCAGGACTGTTGCTATTCCTTTCGGGGATATTTCTAAAGGTTTAGAAGGGAAGTGGAAGGAGGATGCTCACTGTGTGCCCAGGGCGGTGCTCAGTGTTTTCAAATGTTTCTTGCTTCAGTCAAGGGGTGTGGGTTCGCTGCCGGCCCTGAGCGAGCCCATCCCTTTCTGGGTCTTGTCGGCATCCCCATGGCTAGCTAGCGTTTGGCACTGGCTGTGAGAGCTGCCAGGGAACACAGAGCAGCTGTGTGTCAGGTGGATTTTGCACAAAGGTTCTAGAACCACACCTGGGTTTCTGTCCACCTGCCTGCTTTGTGTGCTGTGTGAGCTTGCACAAGCTGCTTCACCTCTCTGATCTCAGCTGTCCCCTCTGTAAGAGAGTCACTGTGAACTCTGGATGCGGTGACGTAATGAGGGGCCTGGCACGGGGAGGCCCTCAATGAGGGGCGTTTGTTATTACTAACACAGTACCACTGGTTAGTCTCCTGAAATCAGTCATCTCGAAATAGCAATCAGTTACTTTCAACAGAGTAAATATTTTTCTCCTTCTGCATCATTTCAAGCGTTCCCTCCTTAATTTTACAGTTGCACTTACAAAAGAGTTATTTACAGTGCAAAGGGACAGGATGGGCTGCCTCCTGGAAGCAGCTTCACAAATTCCCTCTGCTTCCTGTTAAGATATTAGCGCCCAGTAATTGTCGCTCTATATAAATATGGAGCCTCGGCTGCGAACGCGCGCCCTGTAGTAATTGTGAGTTGTCTTGACGCTAATTACATAGGGGAGCCTGTTTAATTGCCAGTTAAATTGACTGTGTGTGTTTTCTCTAATCTGTGTTTCCGGGCAAGTTGAATGACATCAGCTCCTCGTTGGACTAAGCCTGAATTTGGAAGACCCGGAGAGGCCACTGCGGGGAGGAAAAGTGAGGTCGGTGGAGGGCGGGTGGGGAACGTCAGCCAAATTCCACGGGACTGTGTGTGGTTCATGGAAGCCAGCCTGGGTCTCCTGGGATTGAGGAAAGGAAGCCGATCTGGAGGAAAATTGAGTTTGGGCAGCACAGGGCAGGACGCATCTCCGCCGAGCCCACATGACAGCACCCAGATCTGCCAGAGTGTTGCTGGCCTCCTCCAGGCCTCTGCTGATGCTGGTCCTTCTGCCTGGAGGAAGGGTCCCAGTCCTGGGTCCCGCATCCTTCTGACTCCACATCTGTAGTGTCATTTAATGCCACCTTTTCCATGAAGCCTTTCTTGGTTTCCCAGTTGGGAGAAAGGATCCTTCCTTTCTGGTCCAAATCTCCAGAACTTCTCTGTCTTCTCCTGAGTCCATGCCCACTTTCCTCCTTGTATTTGAACTAACTGAGAACCAAAATATGAGCTCCCTGAAGATGGGTCATGCCTCTTACAGAATAAGTGCTAAGCAACCAGAGGCAGGAATCAAGAGAGAAGGGGAGACAGGAAGAGGTGGGTGGGGGGGAGGAGAAGGAGGTGGGGGGAGGAGGGGGAGAGCCAGGGGGAGGAGGGAGAGGTGGCAAAGGAAGAAAGAAAAATTGAGGAGTAAGAATAGCAACTAATACTTTGTGGTGTGTGTGTGTGTGTGTGTGTGTGTGTCTTCGTGCACCAAGCACTGTCTTAAGTACTCGGTCCTTGTTAATTTCATTAATCTGCCCCACAATCCTGACGTACGCTCCCTTATCATACCCATTTCATAGATGAGGGAACTGAGGACTTTGAGAAGCTAGGCAACTTGTTAACAGAGCTTAAGTGGTGGATCCAGGGCTACCTGGGAGCTTTCAATTCCAAGGCTGAGATATCTTGAAAGAAGGAAGGGAGGGTAGGAAGAAGGATGCCAGGAGGGAGGGAGGGAGAGAGGGAGAGAGGAGGAGAGCTGAATTCCATAGCATGAGTTCTCCTGATGTTTAAAAACCTCTCCAGCCTTCCACACACGCTTTCTCCTTAGCTCAAAAGCTAAATTAGAGTGGATTGCACTCTCCTCACTTTAGTAATTTAGATAAAAGTAAAATTTTGTCTGAGAGCAGAAGCAATTATAGCGCGGGTTTTGTGATTAACTTGATTAACACTGTTTCACTCTAAAAATGATCCCCCCCTCCCTTTGCTGGCGTACTGTAATCAGAGCCCCGTCTTTCAACTGTGCTACAGCTGCTCTCTCTCCCCCCCACTCCCCAAAAAGGATTTTGACATAAATACTTATTAGGGAGAACTCTAGGCTCTGGCTGGAACCGTTGAGCAAGGAGGAGGGAACCATCTCTCTCCACATTAGCATCTGTAGCCGGTTAAAAGGCTGTCGCCCCGCTACCACCAGTTACTGACAAAGATCCCAATTATGCGCCAATGAAATATACATACGTGATACAGGAGGGCTTATACATTTTTAATTTTTTTTTTCAAAGAGAAAACGTTCAGAGCAAACTCTAATTAGAGATTTCGGTGCTTTAAGAGGAAAATGATATGTAGTTTCAAGAAAGATTATTTGGGGTTATCGGTGGGCAATTGTGAATCCTTCCAATCCCAGGGCTCTGCTCCTGAGAAAGAGACTGGAGCCCACTGGGGGACTGGGCTGTTATGGAAATGCTGAGCTCTTTGAGATGTGAATCCCAGGTGGGTTTGGGGTTTGGGCACCTTACTTCCTCCCCTGGGATGCTCCTCTGGGCTCCTGGCACCCACACTCTCCTCAGTCCTCAGAGAGCTCAGGTCCCTTGCCTAAGACCACAGAGTGCTCAGTGGTGGAGTCAGATTTGAACCCAGGCACACTGACTGCAGAGCCCAGCTTACTCTTCTGGCTGTGCAGACATTTGGAGAATCAGAATGTTACGGCTCAGAGCGACTGTGGAGAGGAGTGACCACTCCACTCAGCAGCAGAGGAAACTGAGGCCCCAGAAGGGGAAGGGACTCATGTCTGGCCACAGAGCCTCCAGTCTGAGGTAGGCTGGATGCCTGGCTCTGGCCAGCCTTCCTCTGTTCTGACCTGTATGAACTGGATTTTGTCCACAGCCCCCTCCCCAAATTCATATGTTGAGGACTGTATTTGGAGATCAGGTCTTTAAGGAGGTGATTAGGTTAAACGAGGTCATGAGGGTGGGGCCCTAATCCAATAGGACCAGTGTCCCTATAAGAGGAAGGGATCCCGAAAGTGTGCTCCTGCAGAGAAAAGACCATGTGAGGACAGAGCAAGAAGGTAGCTACCTGCAAGCCAGAAACCAGCCCCGCTGACACCTGGAGCTTGGACTTCCGGCCTCCAGAACTGCTAGGAAGGAACTTCTGTCGTGGCAGCTCCCGTCTGTGACATCTGCCTGGCAGCCCGACTCAGACAATGTCTAAGGCTTGCCAGCTCTAGCGTCCGCATTTGCCCCGGGTGGGAACAAACACAGGAGGGGGCTCCTTTTCCTGGAATCCACAGGCTTTTCCTAGAGATGTGTTTGCCATTGCTGGCTTCTGGACCGGCTCTAAAACCTTTTCGGACCCTCCGAGACCAGCGTGGACAGAAGTCCCCCATGTCACAACTTCCCCCTGTCCCTGTCTCTGCGGTTTATCTAGAGCCGAGTTTCTGCACATTCATGTCATGGATGGGCTCAGAGTTTTCAGTCCATCTTGATCTCCCATGTATGTGCTCCATGCAGGCAGTCACATCTGGACACCTAGAGCCTTCTCTCTGTCTTTCTCACCCCATGCACCGCAGTGGTGTGCCCCCCGGGGGAGGCAAAGCAGAAGGGACATTGGGATGTATCATAGAGAGGAGGTCTGGGGGTCCACTGGGTTCAAATCCCAGCTCAGCCCCCTCCTCAGCTTGGTGGCCTTCAGCAGGTTCATGGACATCTCTGGGCCTCAGTTTCCCCATCTAAAACATGAGGATGTTTTAGATTACATGTCTGTAATTGTACAGACCTCCGAGGACCAAAGTTCAATCAGGTTATTCGTTCAAGGCACACAGACTGGGGCACGGAGTCGACTATCCACGTAGAGCAGTAACTGTCATTACGGGCATGCCTGGGCTGAATTGGTCCTTCTGCAGGGTAAAGCTGGTAACATAGCTGTGGTTTCATATGTTCCAACCTAATATCTACCGAGCGCTCAGTAGCTAGTAGATGCTGTACTTGACAGACGCAGCCTGGGTAAGTGTGTGCGGAGGGGGATGCCCAGAGAGGGCCGGGCCGCAGCTGGTGGAGAGCAGAACAGGGATTCAAACCCAGGCCTCCTGGTCCTCAGCCTCCCGGACACACAGACATCCCCTGGCAGCGTGAGCCCCATCTGCGAGCCCCGGGTCCAGCTGTCTCCCCTGTGCCTCTCTCCTCCCTCCCAGAGGGAGGCAGCCAGCCAGCCTGTGGGCTGAGAGGCAGGGCTGGCAGAGTTCATCCTCTTCCTCTCCATCCCACCGTGGTGAGGGGCCCACAGGGGTCCATCTCCACCACTAGGGCCCTCCGGCCTCATCGGCCCCCTCCCATCCAGCCCTCAGTTGGCCTCCTGATTTCCCATCCTGTGCCACCAGCCTCCTTCCTGCCTTTCCTGGGGCGGGCTCAGGCCTGGCACCACTCCAGGACGGCTTAATCAGAATAAATCCCGAGAAAGCACATGTATTATTTATTCCAGCAAAGGTTAAATAATTTGATGAATTTCTCAGGACGCTGCCGGAATGCTGATGGCCTCTTGGAAAAAAAAAACCAAAAAAACAAACCTCACACACATACAAACAACAACAAGAAAAAAACCCAACACATTTCCCTACACACACACACACACACACACACACACACACACACGCGCACACACTTGTGCAGCAGCTATGGTCACTTGCCCCACGTTGGCTCACGCAGGACATGGGTTGGGCAGCTTGGTGACACCAGCACTGGGGCCCAGGAGAGGACACAGATTTTCCTTCGCGGTGACTGGAGATGACAACTCCGCCCCCCGGCCCCTCTGGCAGGATGCATTATCTGGAACCATGCCTTTCATTCTGCAAACAGCTAAGGAAAGCCTATTGATTCACCCACCCCAATGATGGCCTTGCCTGAAATGTATTTGTTTATGGAGTTCCTGGCCTTTGAGGCTCTGGGGCCGTTGAGATCAAGGAAGGGACTTTCGGGGAGACAGGAGAGCAAGGGGACAGCCCCTGCCTGGGGACCATGGGTGACCAGGCTCGTCTTGCTCACGGCCTCTATGGCCAGTTGGGTCACCTAAGCCAAGTGGGGAGGCCAGACTCAGAGGCAAGTTGAAGCAGGTAACAGGTATCCCCTGTTCTCATTCCTTTCCTCCCCTTTTCCGCCCCCTAATTCTTCTCCTGGCTCCCAGAGGGGCTAACAGCCACTTACCACTTACATGTGCCAAGCAGGGGGCTGAGTGTTTTATGTCCTGAAATCCTCCCAACAGCCCTGGTGAGCTGGGCACTTGCATTTAAATCTCCATTTAAGAGATAAATAGTCCTGGAGAGGTTCAGTGAGTTGCCAAAGGGCACAGAACCATCAGGGAGAGCCAGGCTTCTCGCTACCTCTCTGGGCACCAGGCCTGCACTCTCCGCAGGGGGATGGAGCGCGGGCTCTGGAGGCAGATGACTGAGGGGCAGAGCCTGTTTCCACACGGAGGTGTGGGGGCCATGTGATGCTGCGGAAAGTCCTCAGCACCCTGTCCCTGTAAAATGGAGATGCTCCTCCTCCCTGCCTCCTGGGGTTGGGGAGAGGATTGTGTGGGTTCACATCATGAACGATGCTGAGAGCTGTGACTGGCACAGACGCAGAGCAGAGCGCCACTGACCACCCTGGTCTTTGCTGCGCTGCTGTAACCAGCAACCACACCCCATGAATTTGACACATGCTTCTTGGTCACCTGGATTCATCTAGTCCTGAATTCCCACACCCATTTTCACAGACAAGGAAAGAGCCGGAAAGGTCTGGTGGAGATTTGCCCAGTTTCAGAGGACCTGCAGGGAGGCAGTGGACGTGGGGATGGAGGGTATACAGTCCTTAGGCTGCACAGACCTGGACAGGAGTCATGGCTCTGGCCAGTTTGTGGCAGGAGCAGGGGGCCTAACGTCCTAGTTCTCTGACCTTCCATTTCTCTACAGGGGAAAATACAACCTTTGTCATAGAGTTTTTCCTTCTGTGAACCTGGCAGTAGGCTAAACACTGCACAGGCGTTTCAGACTTGACCTTGTCCCATGGGGATGTCCGCCATCCCTGGTGTGTGGTACTCAGCAGATCCCGGCCGCCACTACCCTCCCGCTGAACCGTCCTCCCAGCCCACCCAAGTCTGCTGCCCTAAAAGACAGATCCCTTCCTCTGCCTCTTTGCTTCTTTGGGCCCTTAACCTCCTTATCCCATCCCCACCAATGCCCTCCCGACCACTCCCCCAAACTAAAATTTTGTTCTAATTTCCTACTCCAGAGGCGCCTGGGTGGCTCAGTTGGTTAAACGACTGCCTTCAGCTCCCGCCATGATCCTGGAGTCCCAGGATCGAGTCCCGCATCGGGCTCCCTGCTCAGCAGGGAGTCTGCTTCTCCCTCTGACCTTCTCCCCTCTCATGATCTCTCTCTTTCTCTCCCTCACATAAATAAATAAAATCTTTAATTTCCCACTCCACTGTTGCCCTTGAACTTTTCTTCTGCTTGTTCAGCCTTTTGGACCTGACCGTGGAGACTGCCCTTTGGTCTGGAGCCTGCTGTCCTCAGGGACACTGCCTTCTGTCCCACTTAGTTTAGTGCTCTGTTCCTTGGCAGAGGACAGGTGTGTCTTCCTTTGGTTTTTCCTGGGTGGGATGGGGGGGTGGTTCACGGACACTCTATGAAGCTGCTGAGCTTCTGAGGATAGAGGGTGGAGGCTTCACAAGCCTCCCCCAGACTGAGTGTTCCTCTGAGGCCAGCATGGGGTTCACCTCTCTGTTTCTGGCAGCCCTTCAAGGGACCCAGCACACAGTAGGTGTCCAGAAAATGTCTGCCAAGCCCCAAGCTAAGCCTGGACCCAGGGCCCCCAGCATGGTTCCCACAGCTGTTAATCTTTCCAAACAACATCCTGCCCTGAACACAGAGGATGTAATTTATCGAATTAGAGCCTACATTGGAGTCATTTCAGAATGCAGTTCTTCAGCGTATTTGTGTTAGTCGTGAATACTTCTGAGAGCCACCTTGTAGGGTGGAACTGAATGTTAATCCACTGGTCATGCAGTCAGAGTGCAGCTCTCTGAGAAGCATCCAGATTATAGGATGCCTGTAGAGGCTTCTTCTCCATGATCTCAATCATCGTGAAAGGTGAGAAGAAGCGGTGGAAAAGCTACCAAGATGGATGTGGGACAGTTACCAGAACAGCATTGATCCATGGGCATTGCTTCAAACTCTGGGTGAATAACATGTATACCCAACTTTCCACTCATCCATCCATACCTCCAACCACCCATCCATTCATTCACCCACCTACCCACCCATTCACCCACTAACCCATCCATCCATCCACCATCCATCCATCCATCCATCCATCCATCCATCCATCCTTCCACTAACCCACCGACCCATTCACCCACTCATCCATCCATCCATCCATCCACCCATCTACCCATCCATCCAACCACTCATCCATCCATCCATCCATCCATCCACCGACCCACCCATCCACCCACTCACCCATCCACCCATCCATTAATCCACCTACCCATGCACCCATCCACCCATTGATCCATCTAACCATCTATCCAGCCATCCAGCCACACACAAGGTAGATGAGGGGTCAGCCACAGTCCCTGCTTGCCACAGTTTATTGGCTTTAATGCTTCAAAAGGATTATAAGACCCTTGTATTAGTCTGGTTGGACTGCCTTAACAACATTCCACAGATTCAGTGGCTTAAACAACAGAGTGTCTTCCTTTGTCTTTCCTTTGGGGGCTGGAAGTGTGAGATCAGGGTGCCCGCATGGTTGAGTTCTGTTCTCTCTCCCTGGCTTACAGACAGCCCCCTTCTCTGAGTGCTCACATGGCCTTTCCTCAGCGCATGGTCATGAAGAGAGAACCTTTTCCCTTCTTCTTTGTATAAGGCCACCAATCCTATTAGGTGAGGATCTCACCCTTATGGCCTCATTTAACCTTAATTGCCTCCCACAAACCTTATCTCCAAGTTCAGTCACATTAGGGACTAGGGCTCCAACTTGAATTTGGGTGAACACAATTCAAACCACTGCAACCCTCAAGGACAGGAATACCTTACTGAGCCCTCTCCTCCCACACTCACAGCTTAGCAGGATACAAATGAAAAAATATCAGCTAGTCTGCTGTTTGGCCTTGACTAATTCTCTCCATAAGACCATGGGAAGTAAGAAGTGTAGGCTGGAATATTTTGCATCAAGCAGATGTGAATTTAATTCCAGGCTCTGTCTCTCAGCTGGATAAATGAGAGCATTTAATCTCACATTAAATCTAGAAACTAGGCATCTAGTTTCTCCTTCTGCAAAATGGGCCTAATTAAAATACCTACTTCATAAGATGAGGTCCCTTATGTTAAGCACACAGCATAGCTTCTGAAGTAGGCATTTAACAACTTGCAAAGTTGACTATTAGGAAGGGGCCCAGGCCCAGAAAAGAGCATTTCGTAAAGGTGAGAGGCAGCCGAGTATAGTGATTAAGGGAGAGAGCTCTAGAGCCAGACATCCGGAGTTTAAATCCTAGCTTTGCCTCTTCTTGTTGAATGACCTGTGGCCTGTGCCTCACTTTCCTTGTCTGGAAATACGGAGGCACTAACAGCAGCTTATCTCATGAGAATGGTATGACTTAATACCTCCAAGTTCTTAAGACAGTAAACACTAAAGATATTGGCTATGATGATCTGAGATCCAAGGAACTGTGGCTAATCTCCAGGGGACAACATTGCTTCCCCTCAGATGCACTGTTAATTTGCAATAATTTTTATTAACTTATACCCCTTGCTGGTGTGAGACATGGGGCACTCCCCGAGGCGTGTCCCCATGTCTTCCCTCCCTCTGCATCTCACCCAGTCGAGCTCTGCCTGGGCCAGGAGCACAGGCCCTGGGGCAGATTCCCTAACAGCCCCAGAGCCCACTAGATCCAGTGGGCCAGGCCCCAGTGGAAAGACATGATTGGAGAGACGACATGCTGTTCCCCCTTTTTAATTACCACTTCCTTAATTGAGTCACAAGTGGTGTTTGTGTTGCCATCAAACCCACGAGGACCTTGTTGTTTATGTGAATGACTCTCAGTGGAGTGACAGCTCTGAAATGTGAGATGTTCTGTTTGTACCAGTTTTAACAAAGTGGCGGGTGTCGGCTACACATTTCCTTCTTAACACATGGCCGGGGAGCTCATAACAGGGGCTGGTCTTCCCTTTGCAAAGGATGACATGAAACAGAACAGAACCTGGTGTCACAGGACCCTGGAGCCAGGGGACATTGGAGCCATGGAACCTTAGAGTCTTTGAGCCCTAGAAGGTCTCCCACCTGCTGCTAGATGCTCCTAGAGATGGTGAGCTTTGTATCTTCTAAGGCATCTCCTTTCCTGCTGAGCCCCCTGCCTGCTGGGAAATCTCCCTTGCTCATTGAGCTCCTCTCTGCATTTCACTGACTCTGAGTCCTCTGAAAAAGTGGTTGATGGGGGGAGGGGGGTTGGGAGAGGGGAGGTGGGGTTATGGACATTGGGGAGGGTATGTGCTATGGTGAGTGCTGTGAAGTGTGTAAAGCTGGCGATTCACAGACCTGTACCCCTGGGGATAAAAATATATTATATGTTTATAAAAAATAAAATTAAAAAAAAAAGAAGTCCTCTCTGGAGGAACAGATTGAAGGGGGCCAGGACACATGGAGACTCAGATTTAAGTCAGCAGCTACATACCAAGATTTACTAGGGACTGTGCTTATGGGGGCAGCTATAGAGAGGACAAAAGGTGGTTCCACCAGGACTCTGTCCTCGCGAAATCCCCACACAAGCTGGCAAGGGCCACACCCACGGAACCATAGTGGTGGTACTTGAGAGAATTAAGAGCAGGGTCTGGCGGCATGTATTCTACACGTAACCAGGGAAGGAAATCAGGGAAGGCTTCCTGAAGGAGGAGGGAACATGGTATGAACTGGGCCATGAGGGATGAGCACAGTGAGGGAGGATAGGGAGGAGGAAGAGCAAAGGGAACAGGCAAGGTCTCTAACACTCAGTGTGTGGAATGCAGCTATGTCCCATGCACTGTCTGTCCCCTCACACACCCCCTGAGACCCCGGCCAGCCACCAGCCCAGGAGGAGGCTGTGTCTGTGGAGCTTCCCACTTATTTATTTATTTTTTCGGTTTATGAAAAGATAATTCAGGAGACATTATTTCAATCAGACCCCTACACAGTTGAGGAATGCTAATGCTTCCTCTATTAAAAAGGTGTGGAATAATTAGGATGCTGATGAAGACTGGGGGCGAACTCTGGAGAAATCCATTACCCAGTGCTCAAGGCTTTTCCCGTCCCCTCTATATCCCCGAGTGACAAATTAACACGAAACAGAACAACGGCTGCTAACACTTAGGGCACGTTTAGCTCAGATTGGAAGCTAGGATTTTCAGAAAATGAAGATTCTCATGGCTCAACCTTGGAACAAATTGGGATCGCAGAAAGGAGCCAAAAGAGGCTGAGCAGTGTAGAGACCAAGGGCCAAGGTGGGAGGCACAGACACTCGAGGCCATGAGACCAGCACTAGGATTCGGGAAAGAGGTCTGGGTTTTGATCTTGTGGACTTGCAGTGTGACCTTGAGGTACCACAACCTTCTATTTGGGGACAGTGAAAGAGAGAGCCTCATTGGACGGAAGAAACAGGGAAGGCTTCAAAAAAACATAAAAATAATAGTTATTAACATTCATGGAACACTTTTTATGAGCCAGGCACTGTTCAAAAGTTTTACTTGTTTGAATTCATTTAACGCTCCCTACAATCCGCTGGAAGTAAGTACTGGTATTATCCCCATTTTAAAGATGAAGAAACTTGAGGCATAGAGCACATAAGCGACCTGGGAAGTGGCAGAAGAGAAATGGGAACTCAGACATAACCATGAGCAGTGTCATAGCTAGAACTGCGACTTCCCAGGATAGGGAGTGTGGCACAGCCCATGAAAGGCCTTCCAAATGAGGTGTTACGGGCTGAGTGAGTCCACCTAAAAGATTTTGAAGTCCTAACCCCCCTACCTGTACATATGACCTCCTTTGGAAATAAGGTGTTTGAAGACGATCCGGTTAGGGGCACCTGGGTGGCTCAGTGGGTTAAGCCTCTGCCTTCGACTCAGGTCATGATCTCAGGGTCTTGGGATTAAGCCCTGCATCAGGCTCTCTGCTCAATGGGGAGCCTCCTTCCCCCTTTCTCTTTGCCTGCCTCTCTGCCTGCCTCCCTGCCTACTTGTGAACTCTCTCTCTCTGTATCAAATAAATAAATAAAATCTTTAAAAAAAAAAGAAAGAAAAAAAGAAATGATCTGGTTAGGGAGAAGTCGTGAGAGCTGGCCCTCCTTCAGTAGGACCGGTGCCCTCGTGAAAAGGGAAAATTTGGCCACAGAGATAGACACACACACAGAGCAAGGTGAAGACACAGGGGAGAATGCCATCTACCAGCTGAGGATGGCCCAAGGCTCCGGAAAGCTAGGAGAAATGACAGAACATGCCCCCTCCTCACCCTCAGAAGGAACCAACTCTGCCAGCACTTTGATCTTGGGTGGACTTCCCAGGGACCCGGGCAATGGAGAGCTACTGCAGATCTCGGAGCCAGGGAATCACATACAATTGGCACTTGAAAAAGATGACTCCAGTGGCATGGAGACCTGGGATCTGGAAGGGCGGAAAAGGGGGAGGCCGAAGAAGAGCTACCACGATCTTGTATGAGATGGTGTGAGAACGAGCTGGGGGCTGCGTGGGGACCGTGGGGGTGGTGGCAGGAATCGTGGCATCGTCAACAGGAAAGGGAGAGTGTCCCCTTGCAGGTCTGTGGTAATAATGATGTTAAATAACTGTATTCACTAAATCAACTATGCGCTTTCATCGCTTCGTCCCCAGGGAAGACTGAAATGCTCTGAGTTAATATCTAAAAGAAAAAAAAAATGGAATTCAGGGATCAAACAACTTTTTTGATGAGGGAAGTGTTATTTCTACCAAGCTAAGACATCAAAGCCTGTGAATGGCACTTTTTAGGTAATATTAAAGTGGGCTCTAAATAATGTTCGACTATTTCTCTGCTTTTCCCCGGGGATCACAGATAGTCGATCCTAGAGGAAGAACACCAGTGATGCCCTGAGCCACCCTGCTCGCCGGGAGGACCAGTGGGTTTCCCTGGAATGCAACCATTGCAATAAGTTGCATTTAGCAGCCCAAGCATTAAAATTCATTGTTCTAGGCGTAACATGCATTTCTGTAGATTACCTTGTCTAAAAGCATGACAAATAATTGAACTACGTTCTGACAGTTCTATCCACTTGGATGGCCCTTGCATTATGAAATATATCTGCATTATGACAAAGTCACCTGTCGAGTGAGTTTCTGAAAAGCAAATTTCATTTCCTCATTATTAAATGGCAAAATAACTTTCCAATCTACTTGTAACAGTGAGCTTCTGCTGGGTAACAAACCATCCCAAGGCCTAGTGGCTCATAACAACCACCATTTTATGATTGCTCATGAATCTGTGGGCCGACCAGACAATTCCGCAGTCTGCTGGTGGGTTGGCTATCAGTTGGTGGGTCTGGAATGGGTATTGGTTAGAGGGAGCAGCCACCCGTCTCTGCCCATCCAGTAGACCAGGCCAGGCCCTTTCACACAGCCCTCAGAGTTCCCAAGTATATTTTGCAAGTCTCTGCTGGCCCAATATTGGCGAAAGCCCCATTAGTGGAAGCAAATCACATAACCACACCCAGTTCCCAGTTCCCGGAGACAGATATTCTGCCTCTAGAAGGGAGGAGAGGTAATATCACTTTGCAGATGGGTATGCTACAAGGATGGGTGAAGTCTGGGCCAATCTGGCAATCTACTATCCTCTTTCTCCTCGTAAAAATAAAGGAGGCTAGCATATTTTTTTTATTAATTTTATTTTTTATAAACATATATTTTTATCCCCAGGGGTACAGGTCTGTGAATCACCAGGTTTACACACTACACAGCACTCACCATAGCACATACCCTCCCCAGTGTCCATAATCCCACCCCCCTCCCAACCCCCCTCCCCCCATCAACCCTCAGTTTGTTTTGTGAGATTAAGAGTCACTTATGGTTTGTCTCCCTCCCAATTCCATCTCGTTTCATTTACTCTTCTCCTACCCCCTTAACCCCCCATGTTGCATCTCCTCTCCCTCATATCAGGGAGATCATATGATAGTTGTCTTTCTCTGATTGACTTATTTCGCTAAGCATGATACCCTCTAGTTCCATCCACGTCGTCGCAAATGGCAAGATTTCATTTCTTTTGATGGCTGCATAGTATTCCATTGTGTATATATACCACATCTTCTTTATCCATTCGTCTGTTGATGGACATCTAGGTTCTTTCCATAGTTTGGCTATTGTAGACGTTGCTGCTATAAACATTCGGGTGCACGTGCCCCTTCGGATCACTATGTTTGTATCTTTAGGGTAAATACCCAGCAGTGCAATTGCTGGGTCATAGGGTAGTTCTATTTTCAACATTTTGAGGAACCTCCATGCTGTTTTCCAGAGTGGTTGCACCAGCTTGCATTCCCACCAACAGTGTAGGAGGGTTCCCCTTTCTCCGCATCCTCGCCAGCATCTGTCATTTCCTGACTTGTTAATTTTAGCCATTCTGACTGGTGTGAGGTGATATCTCATTGTGGTTTTGATGGAGGCTAGCATATTTTAACTTAACTCTGCGCCAGCATGGTTCTGTATAAGTTAGATCTCATTTAAGCAGAGCAGTTATGTAACTTAAGATCACACACCTAGTCATCCCTGGAGTCAAGATTCAACCTCAGGACTGCTTAGATCTTGTGCTATTTGTTTCTGTCTCCCAGTGGTCAAGTTGAATTTATCATTTTTGGGTTCTTAGAGCACATTATTCAACTCTTCATTATATTTTAGTTTCTGTTCGATTTTCTTTACTGTTAGTCATCCAATCTCCACTTGCCTACCTCCAGTGACAGGAAACTCACTACCTATCCTGTTAACCTACTTAGAGTTAAGAGCCCAATCTATTACAAGCATCTTTAAAATCAAAATGAGATGCTAAAAGCCCTGGGTGGGAATGAGGGGAGTTGACAAAGTTCTGCTATAAGTTTTCTTTTCTGCTTTTGTATCTACAGTTTATCTTTCTGAGCTGCCTGGTTTTGTAATTGTGGTTATCTTTTGTTCTACATTATTTGGAAAATGCAATTTGCATTGAAAGAACGGACACAGGAAACTTTTGATTAACTAGGTGAGGATTTTTTTCCTTAAAGAAAAGAAAGATAAGAAAACAAATGTTTGAAAAGGCTTACTTATAAAACAGGAACAATGATCATCGCCTGCCTGGAACTCCTAGGGCCATTCACTTGTGGTCATCGCTGACAGTACACATTCTGTCTGGGAAGGCCAGGGCTGTGTGTGGGGGAGGATGTTCGTGGAATCATTCATTCATTCATTCATTCATTTATTCATCCAACATGAATAGAGATTACTATACTCAGGACACTTTACTGGTAAACTAGAGAGTATACGGATTATACACAGCCCTTACTCAAGGCTTTCCAGAGCCTATAAGGGGTATAAGGCAGACGGATCTGGCCTGAGCAAAAAGGTGCCAGGGCTTCTTAAGGGTACCAAGAGCAGCAGGGGCTCAGAGGAGGATGGGATTACATTGCACCGGATCATTTGTGGGTCTCTCCCCTTCATTTGAAGGCAGGAAACTGCTCATTACACCCTGCATCAAATTATTAAACTGGGCCCTTGAGGGCTACCCTTCTCTAAAAACCCCTCCAACAACAACAACAACAACAACAACAACACACACACACACACACACACACAACGTGAAGTCTCAAAAGTCAAGGCTGTTCCTATGCAAATTCAAAACTCAAAAGGACCCAGAGATGAGCAGCCCTGTGGTCAGCCTCCAGTGGGTGGAAGGAGCGGCTCTGGGTGGTGGTGATGTTGGGAGAAATCAGTCCTGAAGCCGGGGCACTCCGTGGGCTGCTTCATCTTCCCCCCTGCAGATGGTGTCAGATGTTTTCTCAATAAAAATTACCACTGGGCAAACACAAATAAACTTAACGGATTTAACTGACAGAGTTAAACAAGCAGAAGATAGGATTTCTCTTAATGAGAATAAACTACTTGCATATGAAAAAGATTTAAAACTGAGGCTCCAAAAACTCACCAGAAACTTGGAACAGATTCACAGAACTGGATGGGGAGATGGGGGGGGGAGCCCTCCAGGCAGGAAAACTCCGTCTGGAAAGCGGGTGCTGCTGAAGGACAGGGCCACGCAGCAGGAGGCAGTGGGAAAGGCACGGGTGGTGGGACATGGGCCTGTAATGGGCTCTGGCTTCCAGCCACTGACTGGCAGACTAGGAGATACCAGTAAAGGGTTTCAGCAGGAGGGGGTTAAATGAAGTCTGTGCCTTTGAAAGATCACTCTGCTCCCCTGCATAGACGGGGAGAGGCGAAGAAACGGGTCAGAAGTGGGTTGTCAGGCTGGGAGATGATCCAATATCAGGTTTAAGAGTAACGTCAGAACCTGGCCACTGCCACTGCCTAGCTGGTGAACTTGGCCCTTACCTTATCACAGCGCTTTAGAGAACAATACCTCCCTAGCAGGGTCTGTATAAGGATTCTAGGAGGTAAGACTCATGTACTATTTTAACAAATATCTCCCTAGAACCTGCCACAGGTCAGGTACTGTTCACGGCACCGAGGGTGCAGTAGTGAACAAGACGGATACAACCCCCTTGGGGTGCCTGGGTGGCTCAGTCCAGTAAGCGTCTGCTTTGGCTCAGGTCATGATGACAGGGTCCTGGGATTGAGTCCTGCATCAGGCTCCTTGCTTAGCGGGGAACCTGCTTCTCCTTCTGCCTCTCTCCCTGCTCATGCCCCCCCACCACTCTGACAAATAAATGAATAAAATCTTTAAAAAAAAAAAAAAAGAAAGATCGATACAGCTCTGCTCTTGGACAGTTATGTTCTCATGGACCTTCGATTCTAATGCAATTGTCTGAACTTTTTGTTTGCCATGAACAGAAACACAACTTGCTCCGGGAATGGACTGGCTCGGAGCATCAGGACTAGCCCACTGAAGCCGAGGAAGGGCTGAAGGGACCAGGGTCTTGGCATCTGGAACTGAGGACTGGGTTCTGGACCACCAACTGTCCCTCTGCAAGTGAATCTTGTCTCTGCCTTTCCACACATCGGCTTCTTTCTCTCCTGGCCCAGGACGCCATCCTGCTGGGGTGGGGACCTGACCACCAGCAGCCCCAGCTTCCCAAGCCCAAAAGAGAAAGTGCTTCTGTCTCCTGGCACCTGCATGGCCATCCCAGAGAAGGTCCCTCTAGACCCTTCTTGAATCACCTCCCCCCACCCCCAGAACTAATTAGTTATTGTCGCCAGGACGATGAAGAAGCACGATTGGCCAGTGGGGGTTTCCTGCGTACCGCCATCAGTGGTTCCACCAGAAACACATGGAGACGAGAAGGAATGTTCCCCCGATAGAAGGGAAGCAAGGGGACCAAACAGCAGATGTCATCTCATGAAGTACATTCCCCAGAGTATGTGTGATAAGGGGTGGCCTGAAGTGGCGATCGTCCTTAGAAAGCACTGGGAGAAAACTCAGGTTGTCTTTATGTTTTGCTAATGGAAAAACTAAGGGCCCAGAGAAGGAAAGGACCGATCTTAGAAGAGGGGATGCAATCTTCTTCGGAAAGTCCAGTCTGGGATCTCGGATGCTCCTCTTTTTTTTTTTTTTTTTTAAGATTTTATTTATCTATTTGACAGACGGAGATCACAAGTAGGCAGAGAGGCAGGCAGAGAGAGATGAGGAAGCAGGATCCCTGATGAGCAGAGAACCCGATGCGGGGCTAGATCCCAGGACCCTGGGATCATGACCTGAGCCGAAGGCAGAGGCTTTTAACCCACTGAGCCACCCAGGCGCCCCTCGGATGCTCCTCTTTAACCAGCTGAGTCACCGGTGGAGAGGGGCCACCCACTGGACCTCTGGATCTCAAGCCCAGAGGGGGTCGCTGAGAGCCCCCCGGGGGTGCTCACGTGGCCGCCATAGGATTAAGTAAGAGGGCGAGAACAGCACACAAACACAGGGCAGAAACTGAGTCCTGGCAGCTGCAGCTGAGTCTGGTCCACAGATGTTTTGCTTGGCTCATCCAATGTTTGCAAAGAGTTGAGCCAACATTTAATAATTGGAAGATTTTACACTAAAAATGCAGATTTCTGGCTCCTCTTGAAAAAAAGTCAAGAGATCTGACAGCAGCAGATCTGAATTCCCACGTGGCAGCCATCATTCGAAACCAAGTCGTGACTGTCCCTTTAGACAGGGCCAGTGCCCGCCACTGCCCCCCACTGTCCCCACCACTCCCTCTTGTCTCTGTCACTGAGGTCAAGACATAGGCACTGTTTTTCACTGTGCTTGCACTGTTGTTTTTCCATAGTGGAGAAATGTATCTCTTTCAGAATGCAAAATCAAATAGAATTGGGGGGGGGTGTCACACGATGTTTCTTATGCCCAGCGCACTTCTATTCCTGGCCCTCCTAGGCATTTCAGCTTGCGAATATTGTTGTATGGGATTATTACTTTTATTTTATTTATTTTATTTTATTTTATTACCAAGAGAACAACAGGCAGGCATGACAGTAACCTTTCTAGAAATAACAATAGCAAGCAATTTCTCAGCATTCAAATGCCAGACACCATTTTAAGCCCTTTACATACAGTATTTCAGTGAATCCGCAAAACAACCCTCTAACATGGGTGCTGTTATTCTTCTCATTTATAAATGGGGAACCTGAGGCACAGAGAGGTTAAGGAACTTGCCCAAGGTTAGCGTTTCAGGGATTTGAACCCACATCACCGGGTCCCAGAGTCCAGGCTCTTAACCAGAAATTCTATCAAGATTGCCAATGGGGGGGGGGCGCCTGGGTGGCTCAGTGGGTTAAAGCCGCTGCCTTCCGCTCAGGTCATGATCCCAGGGTCCTGGGATCGAGCCCCACATCGGGCTCTCTGCTCAGCGGGGAGCCTGCTTCCCTTCCTTTCTCTCTGCCTGCCTCTCTGCCTACTTGTGATCTGTCAAATAAATAAATAAAATCTTTAAAAAAAAAAAAAAAGATTGCCAATGGGGACACCTGGGTGGCTCAGTTGGTTAAACATCCGACTTGGTTTTGGCTCAGGTTATGATCTCAGGGTCATGGGGTTGAACCCCACATCAGGTCCACACTGAGCATGGAGCCTGCTTGAGACTTGCTCTGCCTCTGCCCCTCCCCCACATTAGTGCATGCTTTCTTTCTCTCTCTAAAATAAATAAATCTTAAAAAAAAAAAAAAGATTGCTGATGCATGTATGTGTGGGCGGACAAAGACTGTGTGTTCTTGCATCTGTATACAAGTGTAAGTCATAATGCTGTAGGTTGTACAGGTCGGCCCACAGGATGGCTGCACGGAAAGGACCAAAATATCATGGAGTTGAGAGCCGAATTCCGCTCTGGAAAGCAGACTGCCTGGATCTCAGGCGTGAGTCCACTGCTCACTTGGGCAATCTCCCCATCAGTGTGGGCTTCAAATGTTCCATCTCTATAATCAGGTGAAGGGTTTGGATTAAATGATGTCTAAATAGTCTCTTGGCTCTACCGTTCTGTGCTTCTCTTCCTTTCTCTCCTCTCTTTCAAACTGTTACCCAGAGATGAACCGTGGCCAAGTCGGAGCCATGTGTCAGCTTGGAAAAGGCAGGGAAGCTCTGTCCAAGCTGGTGTCTCCATTCAGGCTGTGCCAGCGACAGAGTGTGCCATTCACTCCGGGTGAGTCCTGCCACTGCAGATTCTTAGCATCTGCAGCCAGAGACAGCCTGCCAAACTTCCAGCTGGCTTGCCAGCTTCTCCCCTGGGATTCCTTGGAAAACTGGAAGATATGTTTCTTAGCTACTTGGCTTCTGGTGGCAGGGAATTTTCCAGATTTTGAAAGAGTGATGGCCTGGCAGCCTCGAGACCTGAAACCTACTTCTGGCCCTTGTAGGGTGCCCTGAGGACCTGTTGCGGCTCTCATTCCTCGTGTGACTCGCCCCCTTTGGCCTTGTTTCCTCACCTCCCTTGCTTTAGCGATTTCAGCGGGCTATACAGGAAGAAGGGATAATTGACCTTATTTGCACAGAAGCCGATTTCCCCTTAAACTGGCTGGGACCCTGGACTGCAGAGAGACCTCTGAGAAAGGGTGACTCTGAGGGGATGGAGCACTGGGCCCCCTGCTAGAGCTTGTTGGGGAGACAGCAGTGAGGAAGACTGGATTCCTGCCACTTCCCTCAAAGAGGGCAAAGTGACCCCCATCCCCAAGATAGCCACCCTCCATTCACTAGCACCTGTGAGCGTGTTCTGTTATAATGGCAGAAGGGACTTTTAAAACAGGGAGATGATCCAGGTTATTCAGGTGGGCTAGTCCAGCCACAGGAGGGCTTACAAACTGAGAACTCTCTGGCTGGGCTTGGAGAGATGCAGAAGAAGAGAGAGATGGGGGGGGGGTGCTGATGGAGGGAACCACATGGAAAGTAGCCACAAGGAATGCAGGCAGCCTCTGGCAGCAAAGACCCAGCCCCAGTGGGCAGCCAGCAGGGGGAACGGGGACTCAGTCCTACAACCACAAGGAACCGAATTCTGCCAACAACCCGAATAGGCTTAGAAGTGTAATCTGCCCTGGAGCTTCCCAGTGAGAGCCCAGCCCCTCCCCCACCAGGTGAAGCCCTTCAGCAGAAGACCCAGCTGGGTGTTGTGCGCAGACATCTGGCCCATAGAACTGTGAGATAATGAATGGCCGTGCTTTTCAGCCACTTGTGGTAATTTGTTACGGAAGCACTAGAAGGTGGATACAGACCTCTTGTTGAGGCCATCGGTTGAGACCAGTGGGAAAGAAAATGGCAGCACACGGCTTCATGAGGTTCTGACTGGGTCGGGAAGTGGGCTCAGAAAGGGGCAGCAAGGCATCCATATCGGCAAAGAAGAAGTCAAACTATCACTCTTTGCAGATGATATGATACTATATGTGGAAAACCCAAAAGACTCCACTCCAAAACTGCTTGAACTTGTACAGGAATTCAGTAAAGTGTCAGGATATAAAATCAATGCACAGAAATCAGTTGCATTTCTCTACACCAACAACAAGACAGAAGAAAGAGAGATTAAGGAGTCAATCCCATTTAAAATTTCACCCAAAACTATAAGATACCTAGGAATAAACCTAACCAAAGAGGCTAAGGATCTATACTCAGAAAACTATAAAGTACTCATGAAAGAAATTGAGGAAGACACAAAGAAATGGAAAAATGTTCCGTGCTCCTGGATTGGAAGAATAAATATTGTGAAAATGTCTATGCTACCTAAAGCAATCTATACATTTAATGCAATTCCTATCAAAGTACCATCCATTTTTTTTTTTCAAAGAAATGGGACAAATAATCCTAAAATTTATATGGAACCAGAAAAGACCTCGAATAGCCAAAGGAATATTGAAAAAGAAAGCCAAAGTTGGTGGCATCACAATCCCAGACTTCAAGCTCTATTACAAAGCTGTCATCATCAAGACAGCATGGCACTGGCACAAAAACAGACACATAGATCAATGGAACAGAATAGAGAGCCCAGTAATAGACCCTCAACTCTATGGTCAACTAATCTTCGACAAAGCAGGAAGGAATGTCCAATGGAAAAAAGACAGCCTCTTCAATAAATGGTGTTGGGAAAATTGGACAGCCACATGCAGAAAAATGAAATTGGATCATTTCCTTACACCACACACGAAAATAGACTCAAAATGGATGAAGGACCTCAATGTGAGAAAGGAATCCATCAAAATCCTCGAGGAGAACACAGGCAGCAACCTCTTCGACCTCAGCCGCAGCAATGTCTTCCTAGGGACATCGCCAAAGGCAAGGGAAGCAAGGGCAAAAATGAACTATTGGGATTTTATCAAGATCAAAAGCTTTTGCACAGCAAAGGAAACAGTTAACAAAACTAAAAGACAACTGACAGAATGGGAGAAGATATTTGCAAACGACATATCAGATAAAGGGCTAGTGTCCAAAATCTATAAAGAACTTAGCAAACTCAACACCCAAAGAACAAATAATCCAATCAAGAAATGGGCAGAGGACATGAACAGACATTTCTGCAAAGAAGACATCCAGATGGCCAACAGACACATGAAAAAGTGCTCCATATCACTCGGCATCAGGGAAATACAAATCAAAACCACAATGAGATACCACCTCACACCAGTCAGAATGGCTAAAATTAACAAGTCAGGAAATGACAGATGCTGGCGAGGATGCGGAGATAGGGGAACCCTCCTACACTGTTGGTGGGAATGCAAGCTGATGCAACCACTCTGGAAAACAGCATGGAGGTTCCTCAAAATGTTGAAAATAGAACTACCCTATGACCCAGCAATTGCACTACTAGGTATTTATGCTAAAGATACAAACGTAGTGATCCGAAGGGGCACGTGCACCCGAATGTTTATAGCAGCAACGTCTACAATAGCCAAACTATGGAAAGAACCTAGATGTCCATCAACAGACGAATGGATAAAGAAGATGTGGTATATATACACAATGGAATACTATGCAGCCATCAAAAGAAATGAAATCTTGCCATTTGCGACGACGTGGATGGAACTAGAGGGTATCATGCTTAGCGAAATAAGTCAATCGGAGAAAGACAACTATCATATGATCTCCCTGATATGAGGGAGAGGAGATGCAACATGGGGGGTTAAGGGGGTAGTAGAAGAGTAAATAAAAGAAGATGGGATTGGGAGGGAGACAAACTATAAGTGACTCTTAATCTCACAAAACAAACTGAGGGTTGATGGGGGGAGGGGGATTGGGAGAGGGGGGTAGGGTTATGAACATTGGGGAGGGTATGTGCTATGGTGAGTGCTGTGAAATGTGTAAACCTGGCGATTCACAGACCTGTACCCCTGGGGATAAAAATATATGTTTAAAAAAATAAAATTAATAATTAAAAAAAAAAAAAAGAAAGGGGCAGCAATGGCCACCAGCTTAATGGAGCGCACTCCTCAGGCAGCAGAGCTGGAGGCTATGGTCAGATTGGGAGACAAATGAGCAAGGGCAGCTTCCTCAGGAGGGAGGATTTTGCCCAGTCCTCAGAAAATACCCACGTCGGTGCCATGGAGAGCCTCTGGGGGCTTGAATGACCCTGCTGAGCAGACAGAGAGGGGTGTATCATGGGAGAGCAATCTTTAGATGCCGGAAGCATCCCTGGGTTCGTGAACGTTCCAGGGAATCAATACCCTTCTTCAATGAACATGATAAATGATTGCACTAATAGTTCACATTTTCCCTCTATTACGTATTTCCTTCATGTCTGAAAGGCCATAGAATCAAAATCAGAAATGGAAATGACCAGAAACAGAGGATGTTTGGAGGATGAAATTCTTCCGTGTAGTCACAAAATGATGATAAATCGGGGCCCTCCACCAGTTCCTCCTTTGTTGCCACTTTTATCCCACAAAGTCTAGGCTGAAAGGGCTTTAAAGGAACAGGAAGGTTACAGACTTCTCTGCTGACTCAGTACAGGCCAACAAGCATTTATTTCACACCAGCTGTATGCTCCTTGCTCTGCAAGGAAAGAAGTGGGATAATGATGTCTTGAAAATCATGGTGGAGTGGAGGTTTTGCCTGAAGAGGGGACTCTCACTGACCTGGTCTCATCATGACCAGTTTTGTCTTAAAGTAGATTAGCGAAGATGGAAACAGCGCTGTACTTCCTAGCATTCATACATTCACACATCCTGTTCCTGTCCCCAGGCTTCTGCTTCCCTACTCAGACCTTCTGCTCCAGTTGGAATCCCATCTGTTGGGACTGGTGGTCTACAGTTTTTAAAAGTCTCAACATAGTACTCACCCTTGGACTCTGCAATTTACCTTCTAGGAATTGATCTTTTCTTTTTTTAATGAAGATTTTATTTACTTATTTATTACAGAGAGAGAAAGCACAAGCAGGGGAAGCAGCAGGCAGAGACAGAGGGAGAAGCAGACTCCCCCTGAGCAGGGAGCCTGATGTGGGGCCTGACTCCAGGATCACAACCTGAACCAAAGGCAGACACTTCACTGACTGAGCCACCCACACGCCCCTAGGAAACGATCTTTTAGAAAGAATGCTAGGTATGCACAATGATGTCTATCCAAAGTTACTCATCACAGGTTGAAAACCACCTAGACAGCCATTGATAGAAAACTGGTTACACAAATTATCATGTATCCATAACACAGAATATCTATGTGGCCCTTCAAAATAGTGTAGATGCATGTTTATCGTTACGGAAACAGAGTCATCTTGCAATGCCAGGAGAATCCAGTCTCCAGAATAATACAGCACTATCAGTTTTCCAAGACCTAATGTTGATTTACCCACAGTGGAGAACCTCTCCAGGATAGTAAATCAGAAATCTCTTCTCCATAAAGAAACATCCATAAATATGTTCCAGTTCGGAATATCAAATGGGTCTCTGGACGCCAAGCACCTGAAATTTTCAGTTTTCTCGGAATTTCAAAGATATCTGATACCCAGCCACAGTTTTCAAGTATCCCGTCTCCAAAATATAAAGGAAGGGCTATATGCTGAGTCTGCAAAGCCAAGCCACGGGCCAAGAGCACAACCATAGGTTATACCAAGAATCGGGAAGGAGGGAGCCTCCTTCCCTCTGGCTTCGGAGTTTATCAATGAGAAGAAGAGAAAGGCAGGATGTGTCAGGATCTCCGGCAGAGGAAAAGCCACAAACGAATACGTCCCCAGACTAAGTGCATCTTTGGGGAAGACAATAGACTCAATTAAGAACCAGACTCATAAAAGTACGCAAATTTCCCAAACAAAACATAATTGAGCGGAGAGATGAGACCTGATCCCATAAATAACCCACCGTAATTAGAACATATCAACAGTTTCTATTAAAGAAACATCAGGCAGTCAGTATTGGAAGTCTGGGAAAATTGAGTTCTTAATTAAATCCTCATCAGAATTACTAGTCCCCATATCTTCCACATCCCATCTCCCCAAGTCTCAAGTGTAGGTGCAGCAGAAAGTGGCTTGGTTCCGTGTAATCACACGAAATGAATTCTTCCCCCTTCAGTCCTAACAAGGACCAACACAGAGGCACTGGGTCCTAAATCTTGAAATACTACACTTTAGAGAAATCTGCCTGAATCTCAGTATTCCCAGAAAGGACCCATGCATGCAGTCATCTTTGGGGGGAAAAAAAATTTTGTCTTCTCTTAATTACACTCCTCTTACTCAACACCCTGCCTTGGTTCCTTAATGTCTATGGAGTATAGTAGGAATTCCTAGAACTAGAAATTCCAAAGACTGCCTCTCTCTCCCTTGTTCCTGTAACATGGCTCATTCTTCATTGCCCCCCCCCTTTTTTTCTGATCGTGTCTCCTTAGCCTGGAGTGTTTTTTCATTCTCTGCCATCGAAATCTCACTAAGATCCCACTGACCTTGACATATCAAGGTCACCTGCCATGTCCACTCTTCAGCCCCTCTGAGCAGCATCTGGTTTGGGTCCTTCTTGAAAGATTCTCTATGTCTGTGACTCTCTTCCCTCTTGGTTTTCTTCTGTTTCTCTCTTGAGGCTCCTTTTATGCTCTTCCTCCCCTCGCCCAATCTAAAGAGCTGTGGTTCCCTGGGTTCTCTCCGTCACTGCCTCAGTGGTGTCCCCCATACCCAGTTTCTATGTCCACGACTCCCCAGCCTAACAGGTAGGAGTGGGAGTCCTGGGGTGAGGTGTGCTCACTTCTCTGAGGATATCACTGCCTCTGGACCTCCTCAGTTGACAGATCAAGGAAACATATGGCTGTTTCCTAATGCATGTAATACACATATCTGTAACTTTTTCAGTACGTAACCATCTGTATCTATGTTAAGCTGACCACGAGTTAATACTGATCTTGTCTTTATTGTATTGCTCTAGACTCGACTTAGGAACCAAGTTCAATGTGGAAAGGAGCAAGTTTCAGGCATCCATTTGCCTTGCAGATTTGAGCAGAGGTGAGATAGGTCTAGAGCAGCTTCAGGGCGTGGCAGAGGTGGCCTTCTGCTGGGAGCAGAGCCAGCATGTTTCTGAATCCAGTGTGCTTCCTGTGGTGACAGGAGCAGTAGCTCCCGTGGTGGCCCAGTTCTGCCATGTGGCTCTAGAAGCTGTTTCTCCACACCTGTGCTAGGCTTCATTTCTCCATTAACTGCGCAACAAAGCTCTTTCTGTTTACAACTGGCTACAAAGGATTTGATTCTCTGCAGTGGAACCATGACAAACGCACTTTGGGAAGCATGGAAAGGAGAGATTCAACACCTTTTACTGTAGATAAAATCAAGTCTTTTTTAGGTCTAAGAGAACCTGGAGAAGGTGCAGTTACTGAATGATGTCATCAATATAACAAACGTACTTGAAGGACTGGTTGAAACACTGAAACGATTTAATCTGGCCAGCCCCCGTTTCCTTACCTATGAAATGGGAATGCTAATGCTGGCTTCATAGGGTTATTGTAAGTATTAGATGAAACAATGAATGCTTAGTCTCACATCAGAGAGGGTGCTCAGTCAAACTTTCAGGAATTAAAATTTATTTACCTTACATTTGGGTATACTATTAGGTGTTAATAATTTGGCCATTTTATTCATTTTTGGTTGCTTTATTTTTTTTTTTTAAAGATTTTATTTGAGAGAGAGACAGTGAGAGAGAGCATGAGCGAGAAGGTCAGAGGGAGAAGCAGACTCCCCACGGAGCTGGGAGCCCGACGCGGGACTCGATCCCAGGACTCCGGGATCATGACCTGAGCCGAAGGCAGTCGTCCAACCAACTGAGCCACCCAGGCGTCCCGGTTGCTTTATTTTTAATGGTCCTGAATAAGATTTCTGGATGGTTTAAAAAAAACCTGGTGAAATTTTTTCAGTATTACTTAAAATTATTTTTTAATCAAGGACAACATCAACTAGAAAAAAAAAAAAAGAGGGTATTTGTGAAGGTGGGATCAATTCCACAGTGGTGAAATCTTAAGCAGGAGAGCGCTAATCAAAGCCACTGCAATATGAGGTCAGCAACAGCTACTGTTTCAGCCACGAACGGTATTTTGCCTAGAAGTGTTTTCCACTCAAGTTTTTGAGTGTGTTGGTGAGGCTTTTTTTTTAAAGCAACTTTTGCCAAAAATAGTATCATTTGATTCATCATCTTTTTTGACAAATATATAATGGAACAGGAAGTAACTGTGAAAGCCCTCTTAACTGCACTGCTACACATTTGTTTAAGCTGTGGTGGGGGAGGGGTGCTAGATTGAAGAAACTACTGAGAGAATACTGGGTCCACCCACAAGATCTGAGAAGGCCCAGAGGGCGGGCAGCCCAGAGCAGCGCCCCAGGTCAGAAGGCGTCCACAAAGACATTCCCAACATGGCGGACCAACATGGCGGCCGTGCAGACTCTGTGGCTTGTACAACTGACCTCAGTGACATAGGATCCGTGCGCTGCTGTCACTGTGCTGCAAGACGCTGGATATCGCTCTGGTGGCCTCTGCCATTTGCCACATGGAATTTCTGCCAAGTCTCTAATTCTTTATATTGCTGCTTTCTAACTCAAAGTCCGGGGTTATGCAGGTGAATCTCAGAAGCTGGGCAGCATACCTCTGCCCTAGCTGCAAGGGAGGCTGGGAAAGTGAGTTTGTCTTCTTCCAGCAAGAGGTGGCCTCTGTCTCCTAAAGATGGAAACCCTCGGGGCGCCTGGGTGGCTCAGTGGGTTAAGCCTCTGCCTTCGGCTCAGGTCATGATCTCCAGGTCCTGGGATCGAGCCCCGCATCGGGCTCTCTGCTCGGCGGGGAGCCTGCTTCCTCCTCTCTCTCTGCCTGCCTCTCTGCCTACTTGTGATCTCTGTCTGTCAAATAAATAAAATCTTTAAAAAAAAAAAAAAGATGGAAACCCTCCAACTATGTAAAACAGGATGGGGAGTGCAGTTAGGGCCCCGAAGAGAGGGTGAAGAGTTAGCACTAAGCACTCCGGATTCTAAAGAGCCGGGAACAACTGGGGCGCGGCACTCCGGTCAGGGTCTATTTGAGAGGCGGCAGAGTAGGCTCTGTCCCGCCCACACCTAAGGAGACATGGAAGCTGGAGAGAGAGGCAATTAGTGAACTATCTACAGGAAGGACAGTGTGTTTCCTCTCTCTGACCACCATCTGGGGGAGAACAGGGTGCCACTCTTTCCTCCCTCAGGTGATGTGAAAGGCTTCAAGAAATTTGCTCCTAGAGATTGAGAGTGTAAGCAAAAAGACAGGTAACTCATGCCCCCGGTTGGTATTTACTCAGCAGAAGACTTGTTCATCTGCCCTTTGGTCCTATTTGAGCAGGAAGAAGAGAAGAGAAGGTAGGGTGGAGAGAGAGAGAGCAAAATTTCTAGACCAGGTAGATGCTGGCCAGGGTCTTGCCATCTTGCCAGGACCCCAGTCAAAAGATCTGCCTGATGGCAAGGGACCCTGGCAGATGCAGGAGGTTGTGGGGTGGGGGTGGGGGAGCTGAGGGAGCCAAAGGGATTGCCCTGGAGCTGGATCTAAAGCATCTGGGGTGCTGTGTGCACCTGCTGCCCAGAAAGACACTGACCTTCAGCAGGGCTAGCTGGAGAAGCTGGAACAGCCAACTGAGACAGGACCAAGCCAAAATAACTAAGTGAAAAGAGCATTCATCCATCTCCCCTTCTCCTCTCAGCCCACAGCACCACAGGCATGAGGTCTAAGAAGGAGGAGTAGGAGGAAGTCTCTACCTTTCTCCTCCACACTCTGATGCTGGAGCACGAGAAGGAGGCAGCAGACTCCGTGGCCCACTTAGGGTCCACGGGCCACAGGTCTGGCTGCTGGCATGTGGCAGAAAGTGGGCTTGGACATGGGCTGACTTCTGATGGCCACAAGGGTCCCAAAAGCCAGCGGCACTTTCTGAAGGCCAGTAAGGGATTTGCCAAGGGGTAGGGGACTCCTCATCGGGGGAAATAAACCCGCTGCCCATCCGAGGTACTCCAGACACCAGTTACAGACCAGAAGAGCTTCAGGTACTGGAAGACAAAGTGAATGAAAACTGCCTCCTACAGTCTTAGTTTGTCCTACAGACAGACTTCAGAATAAAGGGAGAGGGGATAAAGCCCTTGGAAATGTGGTTCGCAGATATTTAATTTCTATAAATATCCAGCAGATTTTTTTCGGGGGCTGGTCCCTCTCAGACAACTGCAATGCAAACCAAATAATCTACTGCCTGAGACAAGTCTGAGAACTAGATGAGCGAGCGATCTGTCCTCTCAACAGGACGAGGCTGTCATCGAGAATTTTCTTTTTTTTAAAAAAAGGGTATTTATTTAAGTAATCGCTACACCCAATGTGGGGCTTGAACTCATGACCCCGGGATCAAGATCTACTCCCTCTACTGCCTGAGCCAGCCAGGTGCTCCTGAGAATCTTCTAAGGTCATCTTGAGAACCCTGACTGTACCATGCACCTTTCTACTACTTTCTGAGACTCTTCCTTTGCAAATCACTGATGGGGCTTACAGAAGTAAAATTAAAAATCGTTGAATTCACATATTCACCGAGTGAGGATTCTTAAAATACTGTAACTAAGAGAAGAAAGCTGGTCTGGAGTCTAACCTGCTGAGATGTCATCACACTTCCGGGCAGCCCCTTTCCCCGGCAGTGCCAGACTCGGGCTGTGGAGGGCACTGTTCCCATGCTTGGGTTTTAAAGTCATCCAGGCTTGACTAGGAGCCCTACTTTGCCACTTTCTACCCAGATGACTTTGGGTGCAAGTTACAGAAGAGGCAGCAAGCTCTTAGCATGATAACTGGTAAACAAGTGTCTATTAACCAGCAGTTGCTGTTTTTTGTTTTGTTTTGTTTTGTTTTTAAGATTTATTTATTTATTTGAGAGAGAGAGGGCACACATGCAAGCAGGGGGGTGGGGGGAGGGGCAGAGGGGGAGACAGAAGCAGACTCTCCGCTGAGGGGACCCTGAGATCAAGATGTGAGCCAAAGGCAGATGTTTGACTGTTTAACCTTAAGGGGCTGAGCCACCCAGGTGCCCCAGCAGTCACTGTTGTTATGGAAAGTGACTCCCCCATTCACCTGTGAGCCTGCAAGGAAGACTCTGGGGTTGATTTTTGGTTTATCCCTAGCTGGGAACCATTTTAAGCACTTCCATGTTATAAACACAAAATAGTATGAAGTGGGGTGCAAATCGCATTAATTTTTAGCCTCAGGTACAAAACTCAAGACGCATTTCACCGCTGTGGGCATTGCCCCCCTGCTCCTGTGGGGGAGGCAGCTGTGTGGGTCAAGTTCTTTCTCCCTTTCCTCAGCCATCAGGAAGATTTGAGAGACCAGTCTGCAGGGCGCACTTAGAGTTCTTAGGATGACCTGCTACCATCGCCTCTATTCAGAGACAAGGAACAAGAGGCACTGAAAGGTCAAGATCATCCAGCTGCAAACCCTTTTGATCCATCCCAAGGCACTTTCCGTGGTGCAGTGCCTCTCCCTCTGTTTCGCCACCCCTGCCAGGGCCTGTTCCAAAATTTGTAAGGTCAGAGGTGATCCTTCGGTCAAAATTTACCAAATGCTTCCCCTTGCATGTCTGAGATGTTAAACCTCAGCTTCCCCCCTTCTCTTGAACGTTCATTTCTTTCCTGCAAATAAGCAAAACACAGTCTTTTCCTTGAAATTCTGCATGTTCAGCCGGATATTTTGGGGCATTGAGGTGGATTGTAATGCAAATGCCCTTGATTTTCCTGGGACTCTCTCTCTTGTGAATTTCAGTGAGTGATAGGCCCCCTTGAAATAAAAGCGCTTTTGAGAGATGAAAATTCCCTTTTCCCTTGTGAAATGTGCTTGGCCGCAGGAATTTGCTTAACAACACAGAGTCCCGCAGGGCTCAGCCCAGCACACCTGGAAGAGGAAGTGAGGACCCAGGGTTGGGACCTGGAGACGGCGCCTGGGAAGAGGGTCTGGAGCTAGAAACTCAGTTCTCCCCATCAACCAAGAGCCAGGAACGGGGGTCCCCTGGAGGTGATTAAAGGGGTGCAAAGCACAAGCTTAGGGTCAAGGTCAAAAAAGCGGGGAGAGGGATACAGATGAGTAGAACCCGGGAGTGGGAGATACCAGGGCCGTTTTATTCTGCCCTCTGTGTGGAAGCCGCAACTACCACAAGGGCCCCAACATCTTGCCCCGAGTGTGATTATCTGTCAGGGTCCTTGCTGGAGAGCAACCTGTGGCCATCTCCACCGCAGTCCTTGGGGGTATGAGCAGCACCGTGTGGTGGTCTTCAGCTCCCCCAGAGAAACGTCTTTCAGATTTGTCAATGCCTTCCAGCATCATGGGCATCTCACAGGGTCGTCATAGTCAAGGGACTTGGCGACATTAGCTCAGAGAGGAAAAGGTCGAACTGTGCTGAGTGGAGAACGTAGGGAAGCAGCTTTTAGCTCATTATAAGGAAGAATTCTTCCCTGGTCAGAGCAAGCCAGGCTGTCAAGGAGAGAGGAGCTGCTGTCACCAGAGGTGTGCAACCTCGAGCAGAGCTCCTGTGCAGAGCTGGGGTTGCACAAGCTCACCAGTGAGGTCCTTTCTACATCAGGTCTTGCCTGCCCACGTCATACCCCCGTGCAACACTCTTCCATAGCTCCCTGTGGCACTCGAGGGCATGATCTGGTTCCTGCCACTGCCTCCAAGTCTCTCTGTGACCTGGCCCAGCCTCCTCTTCTCATCTCACCATAATGCCAGCTCGCCAGGTTCCATCTTGAGGCCCCGGAAATCATCTCAGGTGCTCCATTCCCTCCTGCGTCTGGGCCGTGAGTCCTTTGCCCGTGACACTCACCTGCCTCTGTCTTTCACCTGGTTAACTCCTTTTCCTCCTTCAAGACCCTCCTCCTGGAAGCCACCTTCCCTCTGCCCTAAGAATGGATTCCGCATCTCCTCTGGGCCGCTCCTGCCCCTCCCATTTCATAACACTTCACACCCTGCTCTGGAAGGGACTCAGACCCTGGGAGCTACCAGCAGGCAGGGAAATGTCTGACTGTCCATCTTTGAATCCCCAGGGCCCAGCACCTAGTGAACGCTCAATGCAAGCCTATTGACTTTGAAATGGTTCAGTGTCTACAATCTCTGTCCCCCCAGCCCTTCTGGTCAGACCTTGGGCTGCCTGACAGAGCGCAGACATTTGGTCTCGATGGCTGACTTTGGAACACTGGGGTCTGAAGTTTAATTAAATTTTTTTAATTTTTAAAAGTTAAAAAAATTTCCCCCACATTCATCCTAGGAGTATGAAGATTTTTTAGAAGGTTAATTGAGGCAGAAAGAGAGAACATCTGTCTCTTACTCTCAGAGAGAAGACAGCACGCCCTCCACAGAGGCAAGTTGCTAATGAACAGAACACTTAGCTTGGAGAGACCAGGACTCTAATTCTGGCTCCTCCATTAACCTGCTGTGTGACCTTGGGCTAACGGCCTACTCTCTCTGGGCATCACTCGTTTGACAAATATTTATTGGAGTCCTACCATGTTCCCAGCACTTTGAAAGTTACGAGGTAGGGAGACGTAATTGAACATATTCCCAATCCTTGCCCTCTGGGGATTTACGATCTAGTGGAGAGACAGAAAATACATCAGCAAATGACCAAAAAATAAGTATCTAAGCATAAATTGTGATAAGAGCTACAAAGGAACTGAGTAATGTAGAGTAACAGAACAATGGAGGTAAGGATGGAAAAAATCTTAGATGCTGAAGAGATGATATTTAAGTCTTAAGATATTAAGGATACAAAAAAAGCCAGTGATGGAATGTTCCAAACAGATGGGTAATGGCAGGTGCAATGGTCCTGAGGCATACATAATTAAGAAAGAGCAGAGGGGTGCCTGGGAGAGTTAGTTGGTGGAGCATTTGGCTCTTGGTTTCAGCTCAGGTCATGGTCTCAGGGCCTGAGATCAAGCCCTGAGTCAGGCTCCACACTGGGCCTTGGTCTGCTTAGGATTCTCTCTCTCCCTCTGCCCCCCAGGGGACTGATAAGGGAGAATCACCTCATGTATGAAATGAGTATGGTGATGTCTGCACTAGCTACCTCTTGGGACCTTAACAAGGGCAGGTGTTGGGTCAGAATTTTCCCAGTACCAAGCACATAACAGTTGCTCAACCAATATCAGTTGAATAAACAAATGAATGATCTCATGCTTCCTTTGCAAGAATGAAAATATTTGAGTTGGCAATTATCAGCCAATTAGGACCACTCATGACATTCATCAATAATTTTCAAAGCTTGCATTTGGCCTTCAGGATTCCCAAGGATAAGAACAGCTGCTAGAATTCCAATTTGTCTATACATTCTCCTAAAAACTTTGCAGAACAAAAAAGAAGAGCGGATAAAATTACTCTTCGCCCATGTCCATGGCATAACCACAAGTCAGAAAATACAGGAAGCTTCAGTTTATTTGTAAGTGGGAAAACCAACATCTGCACCCAGTAGAGTTGAATCTGAGTCCACAGCAGAGTATAATTCCAGGGACAGTCCGCATGGAATAGAGAGCAGGGCAGCAAGGTCCTAGACTGATAGAACCCGGATGACACCAACCAGATCTCACTCCCAGAAAGAGAGGTATTTCTCCATCCCGAGTAAGAAAGCACCGCTAAGAATGGGTCTGAATCCTGGCACATTAAATATTAGCAATAGAAAGTCAAAAGGAGAGATCCATGAAGTGCGGCATCTGGAAGTGGCAGCCTTAAGTGACTGCTTCCAGGAAGAGGAAAGATTCTTGGAAAGGAGAGTATAACTTGGCTTTGTGGTAGTGAAAAGGAAGAAAAAAATAACCCAAGATACTCAAGCAAAATATTATCGAAGAATCAGTCTAAGTCAGATAAAAAAGACCTGATTTATTAAAGATTTATTAAAGAATCTGCCTTTATCTGTAGCCACAAAGGAAGGGAAACTTCAAACCCAGAGTCCAACAAGACACTCAAACTCCTCCATCCTCTCTTTTTGCTTACCTGGTAGGAAGGTCCAACCTAAAGAAATAACAATAAACATTTTTTAAAACCCACAGAATCCACACTAAGTTTAAAAGGAAATTAGAAAATGAGAATCAGAACTTTTTTTTTTTAAGATTTTATTTATTTATTTGTTAGAGAGAGAGAGAGCATGAGCACAGGCAGACAGAGTGGCAGGCAGAGGCAGAGAGAGAAGCAGGCTCCCCGCTGAGCAAGGAGCCCGATGTGGGACTCGATCCCAGGACGCTGGGATCATGACCTGAGCCGAAGGCAGCTGCTTAACCAACTGAGCCACCCAGGCGTCCCGAGAATCAGAACTTTTAAGCCAATAAACACACACACACACACACACACACACACACACACACACAAATACATGACCTGGAAGAAAACTGTAACACAACACTCCAGCAGAAGCTAAATATAATTCCACAAGAAATTCTAGGTATTTAAGATCAACATTTTTTAAACAAGTTCAAAACTAGGAAAAGGAATTGTATAAATAACAGGAAGACAGGAAATGGAAATTGGCTAAACTCAGGAAATACGTGGAAAGAAGAGTTAAAATCACAGAGAAATGATGTATCCAGGAAAAAACAGATGCAACCAAGTGGATGGAAATGAGAAGAGACAAGAAAATAAAACCAAAGGAAAGAGTTATAAGGATCAGAGAGAAAGTGATAGAGAACATAAACAAAGAGCAATATGTATATAACTGGGGTTTTTGAACTAAAAAAAGAAAACAATGAACAGAACTCTCCATTAAAACTCTAACTCAAGCAAACTTCCTGAAATAAAATACGGCATAAATTTAATATCAAAAAGCCTCCCTGTTTGCCTGAGGAAATTGACCCAGAACAGTGGACACCAAGTCCTATCTTAATGAAAATATTAGACGTTCAAGTAAAAGAAAATGTCTTCTGAGCTTTCAGAACTAGAGAGCAAGGAAAAAAATAATCTTGGCATGGAATTTCTCAATAAGAACATATAAAACTTGTCATCAAAAGAGTAACACATTCAAGAAACTCAAGTATATAAAATCATGGAAAGAAGGAATTTTATATCCAATCATCGGTTCTTCACTATTAAGACAAAGAAAAATAGTTCTGCATATGCAAAAATTCACACAATCTTGTATTCATGAGTCTTTCCTGAGGAATCTACCAGAGGAAGAGCTTCATCCAACCCAGAGATGATGAGAGAAACACTGGTCAAAAGACTGATTTCGGTCATTGGATTATTCAACCACAGATCTGTGACTAAAACTTAGATTTCCATAAGTGTGGGAGAACAGTATGCAAACATCATCTGTTCTGAGAACGATGAAATTATATAACTAAAAAGGGGAAAGGAGAGAGGAAAAGCAAAGTGGAATTAGTTCATTATTGCTGCATAGCAAATGAATACCATTTAAAGTTAATACCCAAATAGTAGAAAGCACAAGGAAAGAGAGGGGGAGTCAGGGCACTAAATGAAGGCATTAGTGTGGACAAAACCACTAAAATAAAACTACAATCCTTTCTAAACACCAAAAGACACATAAACAAGAAACAAAACAGAAAAGGTTAAGAAAATAGAGTCCATATCAAAAGATACATAATAAATGTAACATAAAATAAGACAGAACTGAGTCTAAACAGAAATCCTATCAGTAAATGTAGATGGGCTTGACTCATTGTATTACTCAGGTTTCTCCAGAGAAACTGACTTAATAGCATATACATAGATATATAGGAAAAGATTATATGTGATCTTAGAGGCTGAGGAGTCCTGTGACAATCTGTCATCTGCAGGGTGGGGGTCCAGGAAAGTCAGTGCTGTAGTTCCAGTCTGAACCCCACATCCTGAGAACCAAGGGAGCCAATTTTTATTTTAATTCATTTTATTTATTTGACAGAGAGAGAGACAGCGAGAGAGGGGAACACAAGCAGGGGGAGCGGGAGAGGGAGAAGCAGGCCTCCCACGGAGCAGGAAGCCCAACGCAGGGCTCGATCCCAGGACCCTGGCATCATGACCCGAGCCGAAGTCAGACACTTAGTGACTGAGCCACCCAGGTGCCCCAGGAGTCAATGTTTTAAGTCCCAGTCTAGACCCAAAGGCCTAAGAATTGGAGCTTTGATGTCTGAAGGCAGGAGAGGATGATGGATGTCTCCGTTTAAGCAGAGAGAGAATTTGCCCTTCGTCCATCGTTTTGTTCTCTTTAGGCCCTTAATGCATCAGATGCTGCCTCCCTGCACTGGGGAGGGCAGCTCCTTTACTCAGTCTATTGACTCAAATACTAATCTCTTCTGGAAACACCTGCACAGGCACATCTAGAAATAACGTTTTACCAGCTCACTGGGCATCCTTTAGCTCAGCCGACAAGTGAAATTAATGATTGATTACAAGTATTTCTATCTTCATCTGTTCAGGTTGCTATAACCTGAATTCCAGAGACCGGGTGCCTTTTAAACGACAGAAATTTATTTCTCATGGTTCTAGAGGCTGGGAAGTCCAAGATCAATGCACCAGCAGATTCAATGTCTGGTAAGGCTTTCCTGGTTCATAGATGGCCATCTTCTCATTATATCCTCACACGGCCAAAAAGGCAAGGAAACTCTCAGGGGTTTCCTTTATAAAGACACTGATCCCATTCACAAGAGCTCCACCCAAATCAACTTCCAAAGCTCCCCCCGCCCAATACCATCGCATCTGGAATTAAGTTTCAACATGTGGATTTTGAGGGAACACAAGCATTCAGTCTGTTGTACTTACCTACTAGAGGAAAAAGGTGTTCAGATCAGCTTACAAACAGACTTGAAAGTAGGTGACTCAAGAAAGCTAAACATAAAGGACTGGGGGGGGGGGGGGGGGAAGGAGTGCCAGGCAAAAAAGAAAACAGGTACTCTGATCTAAAAATAAGCTAAATAAAATTCAGGCCAAAGAAATTAAGGGAGATAAAGCAGAACACTTGATAATGTTACAGGCTGCAATTCAAAATAAAGATGTAACCGTCATGAATATCACTGCACCAAATAACGCACAGCAATCTCCATAAAGCAGACACTGTAGGGGATGCAGAGTGAAAGGCACAGAAGCCACTAATGAAGAGAGATTTTAGCACATCACTCTCACTCCAAGAAAGATGAAGTGGACAAAAGACAAAGATGGATAGAACTCCTAAACAACATTAATCAATAAGGTAGATCTGATGTATAGCTATCAAAATGTATACCCTGATTAATAACAGAGAATATGCCTTCTTGTCAAGTTCACATGAAACTTTCACAAAAAAGAAGAATAGATTAGGTCACAATGGAGACCTTAGTAAGTTCCATAAAAAATAAAACACACAAATATAAAAAATTAAATAAAAAAATGAAAGCTAAACAGATAGACAACTAAGCCAGGAGAAATATGCAGAAAGAACAAATACACAAAATAAGGTTATAATTCAAAGGAAGAAATAGCTATAGAAACAGAAGAAATTCTTTTTTTTTTTTTTTAAGATTTTATGTATTTATTTGACAGACAGAGATCATAGGTAAGCAGAGAGGCAGGTAGAGAGAGAGGGGGAAGCAAGCTCCCTGCTGAGCAGAGAGCCCAATGCGGGACTCAATCCCCGGACCCTGGGATCATGACCTGAGCCAAAGGCAGAGGCTTTAGACCATTGAGCCACCCAGGCGCCCCAGAAGAAATTTTTAAGAACTTTTTGTAGGATTCTATGCAAAAACATTTTAAAGCCTAGATGAAATTTTCTAGGAAAAATGCCATTTACCAAAATTGACACAAATGAGGGTAGCTTATATAGATAAATTTTCACAATAGAGAGAGAAAGTTATGAAAGAGGCAACTCCGTAAAATTTCCAGGCCTGGATGTTGTCTACTGTTGCTTTGAAAATCAGATAATCTCAATGCCCTTTAAACTGTTCCAAATAACAGAAAAAAGAATGCAAACTTCTGAATTTTTTGCATAAAGTGAAGATAATATTGATACATAAACCTGACAAATATTATGCAAAAAGAAATCTGCAAACCAACGTCAACCTTATCAATGGCCATACAAAAATCCCAAACAGAATTTTGTTAACAGATCCAACAGCACATTTAAAACAGGATATATGACTACTTTTTATTACAACAATTCAAGGATGGTTCAATATTAGAAAATAAACACAATTCTAAATATTAATAATTCTGATAATAAAAATAATGTGATCATCCCCATAGATGTTCTTCTCAGGTAAGACAACTTACTCCATCCAAAGGTAATAAAAACAGGCTATCATGGTAAAAATACTAGCATTTTTCTTTTTTCTGGAAAACGACAACTTGAACTTAAAGTTCATATGGAAACAAGCAAGAGCATCCAGAAAAACACCAAAACCTTAGAGTAACAGCAAGAGGAATTAGTTTTCTTAGATGTGAAAACATGTAGGAAAGCCTCTGAAATTAAAATAACACGGTATTGGGGTGCCTGAGTGGCTCAGTGGGTTAAGCCTCTGCCTTCAGCTCAGGTCATGATCTCAGGATCCTGGGATCGAGCCACACATCGGGCTCTCTGCTCAGTGGGGAGTCTGCTTCCCCCTCTCTCTCTGCCTGCTTCTCTGCCTACTTGTGATCTCTGTCAAATAAATAAATAAAATCTTAAAAAAAATAACATGGTATTGACACATAATGTGACAGATACATTGATGGAATGGGATTAAAAGACCAGAAATAGACCCACTACAAATGGAAAGCCGATGCTATTAAAGAAGGAATCTCATCCTTGGAGAAAAAGGGAGTAAATGATATAACACAACTGGACAGTCACCTGGAAACATACAAAACTGGATTCTCACATCATCCCTAGATGAATTCACGGGTGAATGGAGAAGTAGATGGAAGGATAAATATGTGGTTAGGCACATACGGTAAAACGGGAGTGGTAGAATTCAGGTGCTATGTAATGTTCACTGGAAAAATCTTTCCAATTTTCCAGAGGCTTAAAATTTTCATAATATATGTTAGGAGAAAATGAGGGAGTTTTTGTTTTTGTTTTTGTTTTTAAGGCACAGGAGTTGGCTTGAAGGGGCTCCCATTTGCCAAATTAGGACAATCCAAGCATCAAAACCAACAATGAAAGCAATGGGTTCTAACAGAAGATATGAATTTAAACATCCATGAATGCTTAGCGAATATGGAGAGAGAGCGAAAGACTCAGATGCCAACACTGAATGTGACACTTACTCCAATTCCTTACTTGAAACTTGGTATTAAAAGGGAAAGAATTAAGCCCTGCTTGATCATTTTAGGAAGATCTATAGTCTATGCCAGCTCGTTCATGGAAAATGAAAGGGGTAGACGAAAAAGTTAAGTTATACTGGAAGAAAACTTCAAAATGTGGCACATTCTATGAAACAGAGACCATGGATTTCCAAAACTCAGGGAAGGCCTGTGCGTGAGAAACAGTTTAGATTAAAAGAGACAGAAGTGGGGCACCTGGGTGGCTCAGTGGGTTAAGCCTCTGCCTTCGGCTCAGGTCATGATCTCAGGGTCCTGGGATTGAGCCCTGCATCGAGCCCTGCATCGGGCTCCCTGCTCAGTGGGGAGCCTGCTTCCCACCCCCGCCGCCTGCCTCTCTGCCTACTCGTGATCTCTGTCAAATAAATGAATGAAAAATCTTAAAAAAAATTAAAAGAGACAGAAGAGCTGTGACAGTCAAATGCAGTGTATGGATTTTGAGGGCTTCTTGGTTAAGGGGAAACTATAAGAGATATTTTGGGGACAAGTGGGGAATTGTACTGAGGACTGGATATTGGATTACAGTATAATATTAATATTGATGTTCTTGGGTACAGAATGGCATTTGGTTATAGATTTCTTATTTTTAGATATATATGAGGGATAAAGAATCATTGTGTCTTCTACCTCCTTCAAGTGCTGTAGCCCCCCTCCCCCAAAAAGGCCGATGTTTATCTAGATCTAGAGAGATAAATAGGTATGCAGTAATGGATACATGGGTGTACAGATAGAGCCAGGTCGACAAAGTATACACAGCCAGATGTTAACAACTACTGAATCTGTGCCGTTAGATACACAAATATTGCCTAAAATTCAGATTTCATGGTTACTGAAGTCCTACTATGTGCTCGGCACTCCTGTATAAATACATTTGTACTGAATCCTCCTTAATGCCCTATTAGGTAGGTATTTCTCTAATTTTTTAAAAAAAGATTTTATTTATTTATTTGACAGAGATAGATAGCAAGAGAGGGAACACAAGCGGGGGGAGCTGGAGAGGGAGAAGCAGGCTTCCCGTCAAACAGGGAGCCCAATGCCGGCCTGGCTGGGATCATGACCTGAGCTGAAGGTAGATGCTTAATGACGGAGTCACCCAGGTGCCCTGGCATTTCCCTATTTTATGAATAAATCAGTGGAACTACCAATTCTTCATGACTGTCACAAAGTGTAGCTCAAACCCACATCTGTCTGACCTCAAGTCCAATGTTTGCTAAGCTGCAGCCTTATCTACAAAGGAATGAGGCCACATTAGGAAGGCAGAAGCTTAAACACAACTCAAGAGAATCATATAGAAAATAATAAATTAAAATACTAAAAATCACTCCAAGTATTCTTCTAAGTATTCCCAACAGAGGGCATGGAGTGAGCAGAGGCAAGAGGCCTGGAAATGGGGTATGCTCTAGAATAACAGTTGTTCCCAGCTTTGGGAGTGTGTTGGAAGAGAGAAGCTCAGTTAGAAAGGGTAGTTGGGCAAAGTCATGGCAGGTCTTGAATGCCATGCTGAGAATCATGGGCTTTCTTTGGTTGGCAATAGGGAGCCATGGAAGGGGTGTACACAGGCAAAGGATGTGGCCGGATAGTGACGTGTTCACTGCTTTCTTCCTCCCCAGAGGAAGAATATACTAAAACAAGCACAAACAAAACCTAAGAAGGAACTGGAACAAATTTCTGATGTTTTATGTATGAACTGAGCATTGGTCAAGTGAAGAAGAAAAAAAAAAAAAAAACACCTTAACAAGATTAAAAATTGATGTACGAAGAACCACTCAGTGGCTTGTAATAGCCCTTAGTAGAGAGGGAAAAATGAAAAGCTATTTCATAAAAGATTGAAACTCCAGGGTACTCAAGGTTTAAGTGCAGGCAGAAAGCTCTCTTGGCACCATAGCTCTTAAATAAATGGAGTGTTTCTAGGATGGGAAGTCTTCATGGGGAGTAGACATTTTCTGTGCTGGTTGGGGCCCTGGCCACTGTCCCAGGGTGTCGGGAGGACCAAGCCTGGGGAGGACCGTCCTAACACTCTCACCACATCACTGGGCCAAAGGCCAAGGTTGGAGAGTCCTTCAGGCTTGGAAAGGCTACAAAGTTTCCAGCACCCTCCATCTGGTTCTTTGAATCTACCCTCATCATCCCCATCAAGGGATTACCTGCATTTTCTTCTCAGACAAACAAGCAAACAAAGCATTTATTGTTTTATTATTCATTCATTTCCGATGACAAAACTAACACATGTTCACTGGTAATTTGGAAAATATGAAAAGGTACAAAGAGGAATATAAAAGTCACTTATCGCTCTAGCATCCAGAGACAGCTAGTTTTATACATTTAACAAAACGTAATATGCTATTTTGTAATGTGTTTTTCTCACTTAATAATATATTATAAAATTTTATTCATGTAAACAAATGATCTTCTATGATACCACTGAAAATCACAATTTTACGGGCGGATCAGTCAGTTGAGTGTCCAACTCTTGATTTTAGCTCAGGTGATGATATCAGGGGTCATGAGTTTGAGCCCTACATCGGGCTCCGCAACGGGCATGGAGCCTGCTTAAGATTCTCTCTCTCCTTCTCCCTCTGACCCCCCCTCCCCCACCCCGTTTACTCACTCTCTTACTCTCCAAAAAAAAAAAAAAAAAAGGAGGGGTGCCTAGGTGGTTCATTTGGTCAAGCATCCAGCTCTTAGTTTCAGCTCAGGTCCTGATCTCAGGGTCATGAGATCGAGCCCTGCATCAGGCTCTGCATTCAACATGGATTCTGCTTGAGATTCTCTTTCCCTATCCCTCAGCCCCTCCTGGTCATGCTTCTCTCTCTAAAATAAATGAATCAATCTTTAAAAAAAAAAAAAAAAGGAAGAAAGAAAGGAAAAAAAGAAAATCACAATTTTACTAATCCCCCTTTTGTTGAACATTCGATTTGTTTCCAATTTTTTTAAAAAAAATTAGAGGTTACCTTTGAACAATATGGAGGTTAGAGACATCAACCCACCATGCAGTTGAAAATCCAAGTATAATTTCTAATTCCCCCAAGGCATAACTACTAATAACCTACTGTGCTTTTTAAAAAGATTTTATTTATTTATTTGACAGAGACACAGAGAGAGGGGAACATAAGCAGGGGGAGCAGGAGAGGGAGAAGCAGTCTTCTCACCAAGCAGGGAGCCTGATGTGGGCCTCGATCCCAGGACCCTGGGATCATGACCTGAGCCGAAGGCAGCCACTTAACGACTGAGCCACTCAGGTGCCCCTGATAGCCTACTGTTGACCAGAAGTCTTCCTGATAACATTGGCAGTCAAATAATTCATTTTTTGCATGTTCTATGTATTATATATTATATTCTTATGAAAAACTAAGGTAGGAAAAAAGGAAAAGTTATTAACAAAATCGTAAGGAAGAGAAAATACATTCATACTACTGTACTGTATTTATCAAACAAAATCCGCATATAAGTGGACCCACAGTTCAGACCCATGTTGTTCAAGAGGCAACTGTATACACAGTACTACAACAGACACCCTTGAACTCAAATCTTTTTGTGCATTCTGGTTAATCCATAGAAAAATAACTTTTCAAGATGGAAAAGCCCATGGTTTTCCCTCTCTGTGAGTCATGGTGTCTTGTAACTCCCCATCTATTAAATCAATGGCCTTGTGGCTTCATGGAGGAGGCCTGGGGTACCACCCACAGTGTAGATCAAGGATGTGATGGCCCAACGTCACATCAAACTAGAGTTTTGAGGCAAGATAGTAGCTTTGAAAGACAGGCTTTGTTGAAAAAGATTAAAGTCTTTACATTCTAAATGTTCCTTTACTATCAGGAACAGAGCCCAGTCTACGGCCATACCACCCTGAACGCGCCCGATCTCGTCTGATCTCGGAAGCTAAGCAGGGTCGGGCCTGGTTAGTACTTGGATGGGAGGAACAGAGCCCAGAGGTGTCAGATTATTGAATTTTTTCATAGTCGTATCATAGAAGATGATCAGTATCAATGCGGTAAGTTCCCATCAGAGGGAGAGGGGAAGGGGAGGAAAGAAGTGGAGAGAGAAGGAGTTATATGGACTATGGATGAGAGACTCAAGAGTCCTGGCTCCATTTAGCCTACAGGATGAACTACAGAATCTGGAGATAAAATAGTCCTGGGGCAAAAATGCACGGGATATAGTACTAGGTAGAGCCATTGGAGTGGGGACTTGGTTAATAGGGGAAAATGGCTGAACTTCCTGGGAACAACCATGAAGCATTTCCAGAACACTGTCCTTGTAATGAAGTGCCTTGTCTTTCCTGTTCATGAAGTCTCTGTCCTTAGCTCTCTTCTTTTTGAGATTTAACTGGCACGTAACACTGTGTAAACTTAAGGTGTGTATATATTGATTTGACACATCTGTACTGCAACAAGATTGCCACTGTAATGTTAGCTAACACCTCTCCGGTCAATCTGGTAATTATCCTTTCTTTTAGTCCTTAGCTGTTAAGGTGCCCAGTCGGATATAATTCAGGGTCTGAATTCTCAACACTGGAAATGCATTCTCCACTTACCAGTGGGGACTTGGGGGTGTTCCTTGCCACTGGACACGACCACGGAAAACAGGGGAGAGAAGCAGCTTTCTCTTGAGAAACTCACTGCCCCCCAGAGAAATGGACTTCATCTTTGCTTATAACAAAATGTTCTTGCTTAACGTTAATGGGCTTTCCATCATTGCCCTATCCCTGGGTTCCAGATAAAGTTTCACAAATATAGTTTATTTCATATGTCAGCTCCATTCAATTTGGTGGGGAGAGTTTAAGACACTGTGTTGAGAAGGATTCTGAGGTTTGGTCTGGCTCTCTAGGAAAATGTCTGTGATCAATTAGTGTTGTTTGTTACAGACTTGAGACGGGTGTGGTGGCATCGGGGCCAGTTACCTGCAGTCCCGGCTCCATAGAAAGCCACATAAAATAAAAATAATCTGGCGTTACATACCAGTTCTGCAGTTATGAAAAACTGGGCTTACTTTCCTCCTGCCTTCTGTTGTCCAGGTTCAACACCCCCGGATTTTCCCTTGCCCCCTCAGTGACATGGTTTCCAGACTCCTTGCTAGCACTGGACCGTTTATTCCCGTCCCCACCCCCCATAAAATGGGGCACACAGAAACAAACAGAATCGAGCTGTAATACAGAGACTTCACACACTCACTGAGCATTTTTGAGAACCCACTGTGTTCCAGATCCTCTCGTCAGCACAGTGTGAACAGAGACTGGTGCCCTGACCTGTTCCTACGCTGCAAGAGATGACCACCTGTCATGAGACCCAAGTAGGATCAACACCTGGAATGACCATCTGTTGACACCCCTAAGGTCTTCGCATGCCTGCTACTGTGGCGCTCCGTCCCCCTGACTGGGGACCTCTACTCTGGGCTTGGAACTCAGGACGGGGCATGCCTTCTGTCTCCGTCATTTCCATCCGACTCAGTCTGACCCATCTCTCCTGGCCGTTGAGGTTTCTCTGACTCAGCATTGCCACTCCTCATGTGTGTTCTCAGGCCAGTCCTCATGGACACAGAGGGGCCCGAGGGGGCCCCAATTTCCAACAAGATGGAAAAAGCAAAGCCAGCCCCACCACCAGGGGGGCCTCGCCGCAGAGTGAACGCTCCGTCATCCCTGGCCAACTGTCCCACGCGCTGGGTTCCTCCCTCAGTGTCTGGCAAAGTTGGGAACCCACAAGCATGGGATACATTCCGCGTTTGTCAAAGAGTTTTTGCACATCTGCTGTGTGCCAGGCGCACGTGTGAGTGTGCAAAGATCCTAGCCCTTGCAGAGCTTATGTTCCAGCGGGGGTGGCAGGGTGGGGAGACAGACAGGACACCTAGTGAAGCATACAGTGTGTCAGAAGGCAATGAGGATGGGGGGAAAGAAAATGCAGTTTGGAAACGGGCACGCTGGTGAATGGACTGCAGCGTGCATCATGGCAGTCGCGCGGCCACTATCGAGAAGGTGACACCAGAGCGAAGACTTGAAGCGGGGGTTGGGGGGGGTGTGAGTCACGCGGATATATGGGTGAAAGGCAGAGGAAAACAGCAAAGTCAAGGTGGCTGAAGCGAAGCAAGTGTCACAGAGGTGGCCGGGAGGTGAGGTCATGGAGGTGTGTGTGGTCCACGGGAAGATCTCGTTTCTTCCTGGGGTGAGACGGGCAGCCGAGTCAGGGAGACCAGAAATGGAGCCCAGAGACAGGCTCGAGGGGTCCAAGGTCACACAGAACATAGGGATAAAAAAGCAGCAAGAGGACCAGTTCTCCCCAGTGCCGCTGCCCAGGGCTCTTCACCCCCAACCCCCACGGCACCAGGTGCCCCCTGCCGACAGCCCAACAGTCCGGCGGTCAGAGGAGCCTCCAGCCAGTCCCCAAAGCCCGAGTGAGGCTTTCATGAAGACATGGCGAGAGCAGCTCTGTGATTACAGCCTTAATTTTGCTCTGATTCAACACAGCTCTCCCCTCCGGCATGATTAGTCAGGTACCATTACCATTTTGTAATGAGATTAATGAGAGAATTCATTCAGAAGTCATTATCTTACCTAATAATGACCTTACTGATTGCTGTATCTCCTTCAACTAGGTTACTGATTTTGATGAAAATATAATAAATATAGCTTGCAGCACCTGGAAATTTGTTCTCTGCCTGGAATAGTTCTGAGGTGAAGACTTATTTTTAAGAATTTCTTGAAAGTGATTAAATATTTTGGTTCTCCTGAGGCGGTATTTCTGTGTTTTCACAGATGACATTTTTGAAATGTATGAAATATTTGATGATAAAATATTTAATAAGCCTGGCGTTCATATTTTTCAGACATCTGTTTCTACTTTGAGACTGTCTGAATGTGATTTTACATGAAATTTCTATTTGCATGTTGTGTTGGTTTAAGAAAAGGGCTGTGCAATGCATGACATATGCGTCTCATAAAATAATGAAAGCCCGCGCCTCGCGGTCCAGAAGATATTGTACAAGCAGCATTATGGTCTGCATATTAAAATGCATCTAAGCGAATCATTAAATAAAAACAGAACCATTTCCGGGGGGGTAATAATGCAACTCAACTCTGATTAATTGAAAACCTACTAGGTACAAAGGTATTCTAGAGAATAAGGGATTAATTTGACGTAAATTTTGTCCTCAAGATTCAGGTTGAGTAAAGGTTTCCTGAGCTCCTACACAGAGTCTGCTGTGTTTAGATGTGTCATTTCATTTATGAGATAAAGTGGTATAAGGATATAGGTTTCTGGACTCAAATACAAGGGTTTTGAAGGCTGCTTTAGTTCTTGGTCCTTATGTCACCTTGGGCAAGTCACTTATCTTCCCAGGGCCTCAGTTTCAAGATCTGTAAAATGGGGATAGTAACAAACTCCTTGGTTTATTGTAAGGATGAATAACAGAAGGAGAAAACAGATTCTAAGGGGTTAAAAGACTTTCTCAAAATCACAAGTCTAGCTGGTAGGGAAGCTGGGAGTCCCAGCCCCTCTGACTTCAAGCTTCCAGGCCATTCTATTGCGACATCCTGTCTCTTATCCCTGAATTTCAACCTTGCCGTGAAAACAAAACAAACTTCAATTTGGGGACCTGGTGAGAGCTCTTATGTGATTTTCATAAATCTAAATAGTTATTATCTGATACCCACTCCACTCCCTGTTCATCTTAATCCACGTGTCACCTGTAAAGATGGATGCATAATTTGGAAGCTTGATTGATGTGGGTTTTGCCTTATGACTTTCCTTGAAGTTAATGGGAGCCATGCGGTCCCAGATCCATGAATCACCCCAGCTGGAAATGCTCCATTAGAAGGGAAAAGAACAAAAGATCAGAATGCTGGGGAAATAGTCACACTCGGGGCTAAAAAACTCAGGGTAATAAAACTTGGCATTTGGAAGGATGGTAGGGGTGCAGTGAGCACTGGAGCTGGAGTCAGATCTGGTCCCAACTGTGCCACCATTCCTGCCGTGGAATCCTGAGTGCAAGTCATTTCTCCTTCTCGAGGCTCGGATTCCTCTGCTTCCCAACGGGATTGAGGAATTATAACATCCCCGACTGTGATCGAGGGCCTCATGTGCTTATCTCATTCGATCTCCACAAGGACCTTCTGAAGCATTATTAGCCACATTTTGCAGACGATGAATCAGAAGCACAGAGAGGTTAAACAAGTTGCCCAAAGCCACCCAGCTCGAAAGCAGCAGGGGCAGGATTTGAATACAGGTGGGCAGACCCCGGAGCCCTGGCCCATAGCCTCTCCTTATACTGTCTTGCAGGTATTAAAGTGCGGGGGGGGGGGGTGCCTGTGTGGCCTGCTATTACCATTAGCTGCCATCCACCGTATCCTGATTCAGGTTCTTAACGAAAAGGGGAGCTCCGAGAAAACGAAAAGAACTGACTTTGTGCAACAGTGAAAGACAAGCCACGGAACAAGAGTAGCACAACACAAGCATCAACACGCAGCTTCCTGGTTATCCAGCGAGTGAAAGAGAATGGACAAGATGAGCAAAGTCTAGGAGAATGGCCCTGCGGGAAAAATTTATGAAAACAAGAGCCAAAGCTCACGTAGATATAGATCCACCTTCATCCTTGAGTTTACCTGCCCATACCCTCCTATGCAAAACCCAACGGGAAAGCTTTGGGACGGCACGAGCAGGTGATGTCTTGCTATTCAAAACCTGCTCTGTCGACCAACAGTGACATCACTCAGGGCTAGTTGGAAATGCAGACTCTCAGGCCGCAGTCCCAAACCCACCGCATCAGAATCTGCATTTTCACGAGACACCCAGGTGATTCCTTCGCACACTGCAGCTGGAGAGGCCGTGCTCTAAAACCCCAGGTTGGCAGTTGGGGGATCACGCTGTCAATCAGAGGCGGAAACTGTGACCCAGGAAGCAGGCTCTGTTTGAGGGATGCCTAGTTTATGTTTTCTCAAAAGCAACGGACACAAAGTCATGGAAATGAAGCCACTGAGAGTAGACACACACGTGGGGCTGAGGCTTGGGTAAGCTCCGGGGGGTTTTTGGGGGTAGTAAGTCTGAGCGTAGTCGGTCCAGTAGGAATCAGACTAAGTGGGGTCTCCTCTAAACCCGGACATCGCTGCCCTGTGAAACTTCGGGAAAAGCCAGATTACATAGTGGACAGCTGGACAAGCGCCCAGGGCACAAATCCATGAGGGGAGCTAATAGATCATTAGACTAAAAGGGGGAGATAGTGCAGGGTTCCACTTCCACCAAAGCTTCCACACAGCGCCCCCCAGTGGAAAATAAAGATAAAGCGTTCTTCCCAAGCGTAGGCATCTTTAGGGCACAGGTCACGGTGGCCGCTATTCTGTAAAGCTCTGTTCCACGGAGCTGGGCTGTTTCCTGGGAACAAGTGGCTTGTTTCATTCTCTCAATATAAAACCCTTTAAGATACCCATCAGAGAGCTGTACAGTTCAGCAAATTACAAAAGGAGACAGAGACGTGTAAGAACCACAGGATGGTGGGAACGCTTGGCAGGTGTTTCTCAGAACGTTGATACCACTTCTGCCAACGGAGGCAAATTAGCAAGTGAATTTCTTTTTCTGCACAGTTTCTGCACAGTGTCTCCTTGTCCTCTTGAAACAGATGCTAGACAACTATTTAAGGACATCCGTTGGAATGGTTACCAACTAAACCACCAGCCTGAACCAGTCATGGACCTTAAACCCTCTGTGCCCCATCATGTCCCTCCCTCCTCATGGGGAGTAGGAGGCTCAAGGGAAAACGCGGATTTCAAGTAGGCAAAGTGCCTCACACCTTCAAATCCAACGCAGGACCCTCCCCAGGGAAGAAGAGTAGAGAATGTCCCCGGGAAGCATCACCAGCTGCTATTTCCTCAGTGAACTGTCCTGGTACAGAAACCCCAGCTGAACGTGAGATGGGGCCAATGCAGGGACAAACGTGAGCCAAAGCAGCCTGGCCTTTAGACCCCACTGCCATGAGTCTCTCAATAAATAACCGGAAAGCAGGGCAGGGAAGGGGGAGATATTTTACTCACTGTCTCCCTCAGAGCACTTACAAGCTACTGGAGCCAGTGACGGAAAGCCAGAGTTTAGAACTAGACAGGGCCTTGGCTGCAAAATTCTCTGCCGCCTAATGTCGAGGGGAGCCTTGCAAGTTGGGGGATTCTCACAGTGCTGGCTTCCTGGTCTGTGACGTGGCAAAACGGTGCCTCTTGTTAGGGATTGCTTTGGGGGAAATTTCATTCCTCTCACCTCGCATTTCCTCGGTGATGGAAGACCCGGGAAGCAAGTTCTGGCCTCTTGCCCCGCACCTTCTCCTTCCGCCCCACAGACGACGACCGGGCTGCTGCATGTGGAGCAACAGCCTTCGGACCACACTCCTTAAGGGCTGGGGCTAATTCATTAAAAGGCTATGAGACTGGGGCATATTTTCTTGCGTGGTCCCCCTGCTCCCCACTAGCGCAAGGCCGGAATGTTGAGTACGTGGGCGACTCTGAAGTCCAGTCTTCCCCCCGGGGGGCTGTTCCAGATCCAGAGGGGAAAAGTGGAGGGTGGTAAGCCCTTTGACCACAGATAGGAAGCTGCGCTGTCCAGTTTATCCATTAAAAGCTCACGTTGCTCTCCATTCAATGGTCTCCTGGATCTGATTTCCTTTTGGTCCTCATTTTGGAAGGGAAAGAGAGAAGTGTTTTTATTGAACCCCTAAAAACCCGCTAAGGGCATCATGGGGAGAAAACGAGATACCTATATGAAGTATCTGCTTCTAATAGGCATCAATAACAGATCAGTGTAGTCATTCTGGCCCAGTTAGTAGCCCACAAAGGAGGCTTTTTATTTACACCTGAGGAAGATTAACATTATCATATGGGATTCCATGAGGAGGTCAAGCATATAAATTGAGCCTTGAGAGATGAGAGATGTCAGGGCATTTAGACAGAAGACTTACAGGAGTAAAGCTATGGATGTTTTATTTCCTCAACATGCTTTGCCATCTGTCCGTCTTTGATGTCACCCTCTCCCTTACTGGACTTCTTCATGGTCAAGTCCATCTTCCCCCACTCTGGCTGGTCCTTCTGTTCTCACTGCCATCATCCACGGCCAGCCATTCTCCCATATTCCCCTTCCACCCATAGTGATAGAGGCTTCCATGCCTCCCTTGCAGCTGGCCGAGACCATGGGAGTCAGTTCTGGCTAATGGGATGCCAACAAAAGCGACATATGCAACTTCTCGGTCATGCCCTTGAAACGGGAAGAACCGCCCTTCCTGCTCGCCACCATTTTGGAGGGCTCATCCCAGCTCCTCCTCCTGTTCTTCCTCCAGCCTCCTCACCCCCCAGAACAGTGCCAGCGAGCCATCTTGGACAGTGAGGACAAAGGATGTGTCTTCAAGATGTAGAAAAATCTAGAAGGAATCTCCACTACAGACAACTTTTAAAATCAGAGCCTCTGTGCCAATGAAGTCTTTCAGGTAAAACCTGCTAACCACTATCTGATGTAAGCTACTGTTACTTGGTGGGTTCCTATACTGCTAAACTGGTCCTGCCCCTTATCAGCTGCCTATCACTGGTATATGTGGAAAGGCCTCTGGGAGGAGGGAAGAGCAGGGATGTGTCTCCAGGTAGAGGGCACAGCACAGACACAGACATGAAAGCTGGAAGAATTCTCAGACCTGCAAGTACCTGGGTGTGTCTGGGGGGTCAAGAGACCTCCATTGAGGGTCTCCTCCCTAGGATGGAATGGCCCACCTGCCCCAGGAGACACATCCCACTGTCTTCTCCAAGATCCACCACTTCACAAGAGCAAACCCACAGGCCAAAGAGGAGCTTTGATTTCAGCTGCTTGTTAAGAAGAGGTTTCTCCAGAACTCTGGAACTAAATATCTACCCTCCTCTATATCTCAACGCTAAAATAAATGAATTTCTGGACCCTTCAGAGCTATATCTCTAGCTGATGGATTATCGTTATTTTCATTTCTAGATCACTGAGTTGATCCATATAAAAGCCAATGGGAAATTTTCAAACAAGGCCATGATTCATTGTTCCCTCGTTGTTGGGCCTCCCACAACATGAGATGTTTGTTCTTCAACCTTCGGCTATCACCGGGGGCATGTGATCCTCCGGTGTTCCTTCATTTCTGGAATCCCCTCAGTGCCTAGGACAATAAGTTACACCCCACAGAAATTCCATAAAACTTGGTCAAATTGGATTAGGCTAATCTATGCCTTAAGCTTCTAGTTAGTGAGGTTTTATCCAACTGGGCATTACAGTTTTTCATCCAAGTTCATATATATATGCCTACAAATATTATAATTGGATGGAATCATGGTTTTTCTGGGAATTACTTCTATCCTCTGCAGAGCCACTTCTTTACCCTCATAAAACATGCTTGACAGAAGACAAGGAAAAGTTCCTTGTTATGATGATTGGTGCCTTATTTCTGTGTTTTCCCAGAAACCAAAATCAAGATAGATGCTTGGTGTATTTATACAATTTTGAAAGGAACAACGGTAGCTTTGTCAAAGAAGCCAGACTTGGGAGTACCGTCCCCAGTGTGTGGGCTTGCCTTAGATATGTACAGTCATTTTTAATCATTTTAGGCTAATTTCCTCATCTATCAGGGTGAAGAGTCAATAGATACTGTCTCAGGTTGAAAAATAGTTTAAAGTTTTAAATGATGGCAGACCTTTCACAATGTCAAGTCCGGAAGACATTGTTCATTATGCCTTGTCTTCCCCAGACACCTCTCAGCCCCCTCCAAACCCACGGCAACAATAAATAGAGAGAGAAAACTAAAAAGACACAGTCCAGCTCAAACACAAGAAGCATGTCCATAGATGAGACATGAAAAGTGGGAGGGGGGCTGTAATATGAACCTCCAGGGCTCTGGGCTGGGAAGTGAGCAGAGGGAGAGGTAATCTGGCTCCTAGGTTGGGGGCAGGTGACAAACAGCCTCCAGCCGGGAATGCGGCACTGGAGCCACAACAAGGGTTTGACTGGGTACCCGCCCCTCTCCAAAGGGAAGCTGCTGAAGTCTTTGGACAGCTTCCCAAGGTTACATCTCCTATGAAAGTACAAGCTTAGGGAGACAGAGGAAGGACAGAATCTTACATCAGGACCTCAGTCAAGCTGCTGACTCAGTGAGATCTGCCATATGCCCAGACCGAGGTCTGTGCTAGAGCCCCGGGCTGCAAATGCAACAGCTCATTCTGAACTAAAGGTCCCAAGGAGTTGGGTAGAGAGCTCCCCATGCCTGCCAGGCAGGGAGGAATGCAGGGAGAGAAAAAGAGAACTCCTACTTAAGATGAGCCTGGAGGGGCGCCTGGGTGGCTCAGTGGGTTAGGGCCTCTGCCTTCGGCTCAGGTCATGGTCCCAGGGTCCTGGGATCAAGCCCCGCACCAGGCTCTCCGCTTGGCGGGGAGCCTGCTTCCTCCTCTCTCTCTCTGCCTGCTTCTCTGCCTACTTGTGATCTCTGTCAAATAAATAAAATTTAAAAAAAAAAACATCATTATAAGATGAGCCTGGAAACCAAAATTCAAAAACCAGATGAACAAGTAGTATCAGTGAAAACAGCTGAGGAAGGACTTCCAAAAATTCTCTTTCATAAAAATGAGAAAACTTAAAAAAAAAAATTCAGAAGCAACTTTTTCAGAAATCTGGGAGTGACTCAAAGGCTCGTGGCCAGCTGAGGTACAGTTCTTCAAGAAAAACAGCTAAATGTTGGTAAGGTCAGCAAGTGTCACGGCATTTTAATTTGCCCTATTCCTGTCTCATGTTACCCAGCTCCATGGTAGCCCTGAACATCAGCAGCCCAACATCACAATAAAAGCCAACACTCTGATGGCCACCAGAGAACAGAGCCAAAGCTCCTTCACATTCCAGAGACTTGTCATTATCTGACCTGTTTCATGGTGACCTGAAAGACCCCACCTGAATGGCTGTCTTGGGATGCCTGGGTTATGGCTCAGTCTGTTAAACATCTGTCTTTGGCTCAGGTCATGATACTGAGGTCCTGGGATGGATCCCCGAGTCAGACTTTCTGCTCAGCAGGGAGCCTGCTTCTCCCTCTGTCCCTCCCCCCACTCATGCTCGCTCTCTCTTTCTGAAATAAATAAATAAAATCTTTTTAAAAAATACGTGTGTGTGTGTGTGTGTATTTTAAAGTCTGTCATTACATGACCCAACTCATAGCTTACACAGCTTACACTAGCCACCAACCTAGATTTCTCTACCCCACTGAGCCATCATTCCAGAGGGAGGGCAAAATACTGTTTTCCCCAGATGTACCATTTACTATCCACTGACCTTCGCATCAAGAAGAGGTGTGAAACTGAAGAGGAGAATGCAGAGAAAATGATGAACGTAGGAGTTGATCAAATATGGCAGCTTAAATCAGTAATTAAATTATTACTGATGGCATAATAATCATCATGCCATTTCCTGTATCTGGACAGAAGTGAAACTGAAGACCCAGACTGTGGTCACGAGAAAGATTGGTTAACAAATATAGGAAAAAGTGTGCCAGCATCCTCAACCTGCCTCACAGAGGAGTAGACATACTGAGTAAGTGCAGATTGTGTTAGAATAATTAGGCGTTGAATACACACATTCATTTCAAGATAACCGCCAAAGGAGTACAAATAAAATTTAAGCTTCCTAATTAGCCAGGAGAAAAAGGAGGAAGATATACAGAAAACTTTATTAGTGCAACAGAAGGCGGGAAAGAAGAAAAAGAAAGAAACAAAGGAAAATAATAAAAATGTTTAAAGATGGAAATAAGTCCAAAACCCAGGGATCAAATAAGTATAACCCGGGTATATTGACTTTAACACCAGAGACTATCAGATTTCACAGAAAGACAAATAACAATGGTTTTGACCGCTTAAAGTTTTTCAAACTTTTTCATACCCCTTAACTTCATTATTTAAAATTTATTTATTTGTTGGAGAGCGAGCGAGCAAGCGAGCATGTGCTGGAACTCGATCCCATGACCCTGGGATCATGACCTGAGCTGACAGCAGAGGCTTAACCCACTGAGCCACCCAGGCGTCCCACATCCCTTAACTTTAGACAAATCTTCAGCAACCAATACTGCTTTTCCATAGAAATGTTTATTTGAAGTCTCGTTCTGTTTCTTTCTCTGTTGTTAAATTTAAGCATAATTAAATTCAATGATTTCAACTTTAAACTAGCATGGACAGTATAAAGTTCTCATAAGATTGTTTATTTCTTTCTTTTCTTTCTCCCCCCACATCCTCCCTCCTTCTTTCTTTCTGGGCATATTCACAGGCAGAGGCTGAAATGGCCAGATGTCACCATCTGTTGCCTGGCCTTGTGGGAAGCCGTGACGTTTGCACTGGGCTAATCTTGAAGTAAGAACCGAACGTACTTTGGGTCTATCATTAAGAATTCCACTCATGCCAGGGGCACCTGGGTGGCTCAGTTGGTTAAGCATCTGCCTTCTGTTCAGGTCACGATCATGGGGTCCTGGGGCTCCCTGATCAGCGGAGAGCCTGCTTCTCCCTCTCCGTCTGCAGCTCCTCCTGCTCGCGCTCTCTTTCTCGGTTAAATAAATAAATAAAATATTAAAAAAAGAAAAGAAAAGAATTCCATTCATTCCAAAGGATTTGTGAGCTGAGTAGATGTTGCTGGCGTTTTGGTAGGAGAAACAGAGACAGTGCTCACTGCACACGACAGCACAAACAGTTCAAGGAATCCCCTCCATCAGACAGAGCCCCAGCCAAGTCCTCCTATGGTACCACGGTCAACTCAGAAGGACCACTGTTTCCCTGGACCCTTCCCTTCCTTCTCAATCATCCCAGCCTGCGATTCTAGCTTCCTGCCCCCTGTACTCCTGAGCCCCTTTTCCTTTCTTGAGCAGGGTGGCCCAACTTTGCCCCTCTTACTCCCCATAGCCATCACCCCACTTAGCCACGTTACTAAGGACGATCTCCCTCCCACTCCCGGTACCAGGATGCTTTCTCATTAGAAAGTCACAAGGACTATGAATACAGATTAACTTCTTTCCTTTCACATAAGAATTGGCCTAAGTGATCATCCAACAGGCGCCAAGCTGGAGAGAGCCCACATCCATCCGCCGATAAGTGGATAGAGAAGATGTGGTATAGGGATACATAAAGGAATACCACTCAGCCCCCAAAAAGAACGAAATCTTGCCATTTGCAACGACACGCATGGAGCTAGAGAGGACCGTCAGTCAGAGAAAGACAAACGCCGCATGATCTCACTCACAGGTGGAATTCAAGAAACTAAACAGATGAACATATGGGAAGGGGGAAGAGGAAAAAAGGAGAGAGGGAAACAAGCCATAAGTGACTTACTGAGAGAGAACAAACTGAGGGTTGTTGGAGGGAGGTGCATGGGGGGTGCGCCCGGTGAGGGATGGGCAGTAAGAAGGACACGTCATGATGAGCACTAGGTGTTGGATGTAAGTGAGGAATCACCGAATTCAACTCCTGAAGCCAATGTTGCACTCTCTGCTAACTACCTACAATTTAAATTAAAAATAAATAAATAATAAAATAGAATAAAAACCTCTTTAAAAAAAAAGAAGTGGCTGAAGTGAACATAAAACTTAAAATTTAAGTTCATCTCTGGCGTTTTCAGTGAAAGAAAAACTGCTGAAAGAAAAAATCCACACAAGATACTTAGATGTCTTCTTTCAGACAACTGGGGGTAGGGGGGGACAATAGCCTTAAAGAGAATTTCGAGTAAAAAATTCTACCACCGCTGTACAACATTATTGTTACTGTTGTTGTTAATTACTATGTTGCAATTTCCCTTAAATTTCCTCAGGTTTTTAATTCAATTCACCTCTGGTGAGTTCCCTAAGAAGAATTTACCTACAATGTGACCTTGAGTTAAAACCACCAACCATCTTGGGTGCCTGGGTGGCTCAGTTGGTTAAGCCACTGCCTTCAGCTCAGGTCATGATCCCAGGGTCCTGGGATCGAGTCCTGCATGGGGCTCCTTGCTCAGTGGGGAGCCTGCTTCTCTCTCTGCCTCTGCCTGCTGCTCTGCCTGCTTGTGCTCTCCCTCTCTCTCTCTCTGACAAATAAATAAATAAAATCTTAAAAAAAAAACAAAAAACCCACTGACCATCTTGTTCTTTCTTGCCATCTTTTTAGCATCTTAGACTGATCAAATCATCAGCATTCCATAAATGATACTTTCATCCTTTAGGACATCCATTCATGTCTTGCTTGACCCCGTAACTCTGGTGATGGAATTCTCACGAAGGAGCGAGCGAGAGGAGGTTTGACAAGTTGATTGTACTTAGTGTCTTGGGTACCACTGAGAAGTGTGTTAGAAATATTAAATTTTGAAGAAAGGATCTTTAACAAACAGCCTAACAAGTCCTTAAATTATTCAAAAGTAGATTAAAAAGGAACGAATTCCACACACAAGAATAAAAACAATCCCATAATCAAGGATGGCACAAACGTTTAAAACACCTCTTCAAAAACAGGAAATTATCCAAAGGACCCTTAGACAGTGGATAACAAATACTTAACATGTCATGTCAAAAAATGATAAAATGAAAAAGAAGATGATAATGGAACAGACGCAAAACACCTAAAGGGAGAGGGGTGAACATTTGGGGAACTGGTTATTAGACGTATCGATGATGGGGCAAAGTGGTTTTCGGGAGATTCGGTCTGTTAACGTTTCAAACTAGTCACAATCTGAATATTCATTTCATGTTCTATTTCCTCCTCGTTTCACATGATATCTAAAGCATTTTCTTCTTTGTCACCATTCTTTATAAAATTAATTGCTATTTCAATGACATTTTTTCTGATTATAAAGGTAACGTGTTCATTATAGGAAAGCCGAAAAATACATAAAAGTGTAAAGGAGAAAACAAAAATCGACTCTAATCCCCATCATCAGGAAATAACCATTGCTTCGTTTTAATGAACACCATCCTGGTCTTCGTCGCGTTGGGGAGGGCGCTGTACGCCTGTCCTCACTATTTTTTTTTTTTAAGATTTTATTTATTTATCTGACAGAGAGAAATCACAAGTAGGCAGAGAGGCAGGCAGAGAGAGAGGAGGAAGCAGGCTCCCTGCTGAGCAGAGAGCCCGACGTGGGGCTCGATCCCAGGACCTGAGATCATGACCTGAGCCGAAGGCAGCGGCTTAACCCACTGAGCCACCCAGGCACCCCTGTCCTCACTATTTTTAATGTCAGTTTGTGATTCTCTCGTCAATTGTTCTGTAATTCTATCAGTTACTTCCAGTTTGTGGCTCATTTTTTCACTTCTGCCTTTTGCCTCTATAGAAAACACTACAACTTTCTGCTTTTGTTGAATTTTCCCTCTGGCGGGGGGGGGGGGGGCAGGAATATTCCCAAGTGTTAGATTATAGGATCAAATGTTCTTATTATGTAAAATTTCAACACCCCTCCACTCCTGGATTGCTCAAAAGATAAGATTGAGGTTCAAAGAGGAAAAGGACTAAACTATGAGTAGCCCAGGCCCCATGTCTCCCAACTGCCCATGGTTTTGAACCCCTCCGCCATTTAGGATGGAGACGCATTCCGGATACGGAGACTGCATTGTTGTTGGAGGGCATACTCTTTGTTATTCTTCTCCCATTAAATTAAAGAGACTATAAAAGTTTTCTAATAACCAAATCCTTCAAAATGAACTGTTTGAAGGCTCTGAAGTCTCACCCTGGGGCAAGACATTTACTAGACTAAAATAAATCTCTACAAAGCCTTTATAGGAGCCTTAAAACCCGATTCTGCAACAAAATGCTTGTTTTTATTATAAATTGAGTTTTTATTATCAGCACGAATGCAAACCGTGCTGCCACCACAGTAAACAAGCATATGAGCTGTCATAAATATTCACACACCTTTGGCGGAAGCAATTGTTACCTGGAGCAAGGGATCTGGCCGCGTTCTGATGGGTACTCCCGGAGAAATGAAGATTGCAAATGTGAGGCCACCCCCTGCTCCCCCCGCTGGAAAGGGCAGAGGGGGACAAAGATGGCAGCAAGCGCCTGGGTGGCTGCTCTGTGGGAAACACCAAAGGTCCGGATGGAGGGATCCTGTGTGTGCAGGGTCCCCAGATGCCGCGCAGCATGAGATAGGCCGCTGGACACCGCGACAAGCCCACCCCATTCTGCTTTGTTTCTATGTCCATAGAATTCACCGTTCTAAAGCATATCATTCGATAGCTTGTAGTACAATCACCATGGTGTGCAACCATCACCTCTGTCTACTTCCAAAACATTTTCGCCACCCAGAGGGAAACCCTGCTGTCTCTAAGCAGTCACTCACTCCCCATGCTCCCGTCTTCCCCTTCCCCTGCCCTTGGCATCCACTCATCTGCTTCCCGTCTCTACGAACTTGTCTGTGGGGGCCATTTCCTGTCCATGGAATCATCCACTGTGTGGTCTGCTGTGTCTGCCTTCATTCACTGGGCCTCATGGCTCCAAGGTTCATCCATGCGGGAGCAGGTGGCAGGACTCGACTCTTCTTCATGGCTGAGTAATATTCCATCGCGTGGCTCTACCATCCGCCAGCTGGTGGACATTTGGGTGGATTTCACCTTGTGGCCATTGGGCATAGCACTGCAGTGAGTGAACATACATACACGTTTTGCATCACTACCTTTTCCAGTTCTTTCGGGTCTATTCCCAGGAGGGCACCTGCAGGGTCCCAGGGAGTTCTGTGTTCAGCTTTTTGAGGAACTGCTAAACTATTTTCCACAGGGGCTGTACCATCTGACATTTCAACCGGCTGTGTACAAGGGTTCCACTTTCTCTACATGCCCACCCACACTTGTCACGTTCCATTGTTATTATAATTCTTGCTCGGTCAAGGGTAAGGTCGGCTCTCCTGGTGGTTTTGTATTTCCTTCAAAACTAATGATGTTGAGCATCTTTCCTGGTGCTTGTCGGTCACTTGTAGGCCTTCTAGGGGGAGATGTCTCTTCAAGTCCTTTGCCCATTTTTTTTTTTAAGATTTTATTTATTTATTTGACAGACAGAGATCACAAGTAGGCAGAGAGGGAGGCAGAGAGAGAGGGAAGGAAGCAGACTCCCTGCGGAGCAGAGAGCCTGATGTGGGACTCAATACCAGGACCCTGGGATCATGACCTGAGCCGAAGGCAGAGGCTTTAACCTGCTCAGCCACCCAGGCGCCCCCCCTTTGCCCATTTTTTAATCGGGTCTCTTTGTTGTTGGGTTTTAAGAGTCTCTGATACACTTTCCTTATCAGATACAGGATTTGTAAGTATTCTCTCCCATTCCACATGTTGTTTTCCACCTTCCTGCTAGTGTCCTCTGACGCATGAAAGCTTTTAATATTGATGAAGGTCCAACTTTCCTATTTTTTTCTTTTGTTGCACCTATTTTTGATGTGCTAGCTAAGAGTCATCACCAAATCCATAAATCGTGGACATTTATACCTATGCCGTCTTCTAAGAGTGGGAGAGCTTTAGCTTTTACCTTTAGGTCTTTGATCTCTTGTAAGTTAATTTTTGTATATGGCATGGAAAAGGGTCTAAGTTGATTCGTTCACATTTGGCAACTAATTGTCCCAGCACCTTTTGCTGAAGAGACTCTTTTTTCCTTCTGTGCATGCTCTTGGCCTCCTTGTCAAAATCAACTTACCACAGATGTGTTGGTTTATTTCTGGACTCTCAGTTCTGGTCCATTGATTTATATATGCATCTTTTGGCCAGCAACACAGATTCCTAAAGCTTTGAAATTAGCTTTGAAATTGGGAAATAGGAGTTCTCTGATTTTTTTCAAAACCCTTTCTGCAATTGTATATGAATTTGAGGATCAACATTCCCAGTTTTGCAAAAAAGGCCAGTGGGAATTTGATAGGGATTGCACTGAATCAGTAGATCATTTTAAGAAGCACTGACACGTTAACACTATTAAATCTTCCAATCCGTGAACAAGGGACGTCTTTCCATTTATTTGGATCTTTTACGTTTTCTCTCAGCAACATTTTATAGTCTCCAGCGTACAAGTTTTGCATCTCTTTCGTTAAATTTACTTCTAAATATTTTATTCCTCTTGATGATATTTTAAATGGAATTGTTTTAATTCTCTTTTTAGGTTATTCACTGCTAGCATATAGAAATGCAACTCATTTTTGCATGTTAATCTTTTATCTTACAAAGTTGCTGAATTCATTTATTAGCAGTAATAATTTTTTGTTGATTCTTTAAAATTTTCTCTAAGATAGTGTCATCTGTGGACAGAAATAATTGTACTTCTTCCTTTCCGATCTGGATGTCTCTTAATTCATTTAAGAAATTGCCTCGATGGCCCTCACCATTAACTGTTGGATGTAAGTGGCAAGTGTGGGGATTCTTCTCCTGTTCCTGATATAAGGGAAAGGCTTTCTGTCCTTCCCCCCTAAGTGTGATGCTTATCACAAATGCTCTTGGTCATGATGAGGACATTCCCTTCTTTCCCCAGTTTGTTGCATGTTTTTTATCAGGAACACCCTGGTTCTCATTCACTCATTTCGCAACACCTACAAGCTGGGAAGTGACAGCCACGGTGCCTTCCTGTTCCCCGCTCACACTGACATGGCGATGATGAACACATAGACAATTATACTACAGACTGTAGGTACCTAAATAACAGAAAAATAGAAAGGCATCTACCCTTGTCTGAGTGAGAGCAGGAGCTTCTTGGTTTGGGTCCCTTGAAAGCAGAGCCTGAAGCAAGGACTTGGGAGCAGGGAGTTTATTTGGGTGGCAATCCCAGGACACAACAGTGAAGGCACGGGAGTATTAGACAATAAAGGAAAGCCACTGAGGGTGTGGAGTGGGACGGGTACACTTGGGGGTAACCAGGGCTCAATTCAAGGGGATGCTCTGAGAAACTGTTCAGAAAACAGCTCAGCATTATCCTTCCAAAGGATGGGAGAGGGGGCCAAAAAAATCAGAGAGCCCCCGCAGGCCCTTGAGGTGGAAGCCTGGCCTGGTGGCAGGGGTGATGTCCTCAGGAAGTGCCCGCCGGGGGTTACAGTTGCAGGTGTAGGGGGCAAAGGGTTGCGGGGTGCAGGAGGTGGCATGAAGTCTAACAGCATTTCCTATAAGGAGTCAGGGGAGCTCTCCAGCCCGAGATGATTGGTCTTATGGTGGTGGCAGCCAAGCCATGGAACCAGATTTGCCAGCTGCTCAGAGGGGCGGCCCCATAGCAGGGGGCCAATGGACTGCAGAGGGAGTGAGGCAGAGGAAGTCACGGCATCCCCCCCAATTTTTGGTCTTGGCTGTAAGGTTTCCAGGGGTGCCGCTCATGAGGACAGAGACTCCAGAAGGAGAAGACCAAGTGATGAAGTCCACTTGGGACAAGCAGACGTGGAGGCACCTGGGGGAAGCTCCAAGGGGGAGGGAGGTCCCCACAAGACAGCTTCAGCCTCATCTCACCGCCCTGCAGAGCCGAGCGGGTGTGCTTTCCTTCTCAGTGAGGACGCAAGAAATCTTTGCGCGTTGAATCAAGGAGCCGCTGGCAGCTGGCCTTCAAAGCTATCTTGCTCACTTTGTTCTGTTCCCTTCGTTTCTTTCTTCCCCTCTCCTGTTTACCTGGCCCATTCCATTAAGGGCCACCTGCTCCAGAAGCCGCCCTCTGTAGTCAGTCTACAGACCTCCGGGCAGGAACCACAGGAGCCCTGGGGCAGGGGTGGATGACACACATGCGGCTGCTTCATTGGGAGGCAGTGATCAGTGATCGGGGTGCAGAAGGGATTTATGCGCTCCCCTAGCCTAGATGTAGCGACGATGGAGGGCTTCCAGAGCAAGGCGCAGGCTCTAAGGAAACCTGTTCGGAAAAGGCCAGACACGCTGGGCTGATTGGGGAACGCGGAGCCCTCTGGCTGAGACCGTTTCCTGTCTGCCCACCCAAGCATAAGCCTCAGTGATGGCAGCCACAAAGCCAACAGGCCCTGCCAAGGCGGCTGGAATGGAGCAGGCACTCGCCTGTGATGTGGGTCAGTGTGTCAGACTCAGAAGACAGGAGGGAGCCAAGAAGGATGAAGCAGGCATCCCTGCTCTTGGGGCTCAGGGACAAGCCGCGGGAGTGTGGGGGGGGGGCAGCAGGAAAGGCAGTGCAGAGGCCCTGCCAGCTTCCCAGGCCTAACGCATGCCTGCTGGGCCAGTTGGCTCCCTTTCCCCAGGATACCCCGTACACTTGGCACTGAAGTCCCACATCCCTGCCTTTGCTTCTGCACAGCTACCACCGTGATGCGTTTCCCTGTTCTCTCTGCCATCCTCAAGTCAAGGAGATGTTCATTCCTTAGCGGTCACTTCCTTTGATTCGGGGCCACCTCCCCAGGGGAGCCCTCCCTGCTTCTTCCTGTCCCTCCCAACCTCCCCTCCCAGGGGCACCTGTAGTCCTTCATCTGAGGCAGCCAGTTGTGAATAGAGACTAAAAGTCCAGACTCTGGGTCCAGCACTTAAGATCCGCTCACAGCTCAGCAAATGACCTACCCTCTCTGCGCCCTGGCTTTCTCACCCTCTCACGGGTTAGCTAGTGTTAATAGTAGTTTCTACACCACGGGCCGGGCCGTTGGGGGCGGAAGCGGGCAATGCCTTGTGAAGTGTTAGCACAGGGCCTGGCAAGTGAGAGGCTTAGCAGCCACTGTCGCTAGGGAAGTCCGCATTTCCTGGACTTTTCTCTGTTGCGCGCGTGTGTATGCATGTGTGTGTGCATGTGTGTGTGTTTGCACGCACGTGTGGCAGAGCTCCTCTCTCCAACAGTGGGTTCCTCCAGGAAATGCAACGCTCTATGCTTCCAATGCAGTTTATAAATAAAATAATCCTGCGTGTTGCTTTTGATGAAGGTCAAGTGATAGCAATCAGAGAGAAGTGGACGGCTGAGAGGCGCTCACTCCCCAACCGGCCTGAGGGAGAGCCGGGCTTGTGGGCCCCTCGGCCCACCCCATCGTGTGCCCCGCTGACCCAAGCCAGGGGGTCTCAGGAGGTTTACCAGCTCGTCCTCTCCCTTTGCATCCCTTAGATTAATCAGCATGCATCAGCAAGCTCCGGGGCGCAGGGACTGGGTCCTGCACACCCCGCAGCGCCCCCTGCAGGGGCCGGAAGGAAGCCGGCGAGCGGTAAGCACCGCGCGCCAGGGACCATCCCGAACATTTCAGGTACGTGCTCTCTAATGCTCACAGGGGTCCCTTGACATGATATGATCCCCTCCACTTGAGAGATGAGCCATCTGAGCTCATGAGGTTAAACAGCCAGCCTAACATCATCATGGCACCGTTTGCTCATATGTACTTGCAGGGGAGCGCTGGGCTCCTCCAGCCGTCCTCTTCCACCCGCCCATTGCCCGGTCCTAACAGTAGCGGGGAAACCCCTAAAAACACGTTTAGAAGGCGCTCCTTTGGACGCAGATCTTGGGCCCGCAGAGGAATTCCCGTAGGGTACCAGGTGGCCCAGGGGAAAGGACTCACTGCAGATACCTTACATGTGGAGCCAGCGAGACCGAGCGGCTGCTGCACGGGGGCACACCAGCCAGCTCCTCTGCGCAGAGAGGTGAGCCTTTCCCCCACCTGGGGCAGACAGAGGGAAGGCAAAAAGCATTGCAATGAGGCTATAGAGACTGTCCCCTCATTTCCAAACCCCTATTGGTTTCCTCTTTCTTAGACCCTATGTCCCTTAACCCTTCACCCCCCAATCCAACCAGGGAGAGTGTATAAACACCCCCCCCCCCCCCCCCCCCGCCCAACGTGATAATCTCTGTTACAGGTAAACTCATGGGGCTGAGAGATGAAGACCTTGGACTAACCGAGAGCCTATCAGGCTTGGATTTGAATCCACCTGCCAGCCCTGTGAACTTTAACAAGTTATCCTACTGGTCTGAGCCTCAGCTTCTTCATCTGTAAAATGGGGATAATGGAGCACATTTACACGGTTCTGGGAGGGATAAAATGAGATACTGTCTGCAGAGACGAAGCGCCGGTGCATCGCCCAACCTCCTCCTTCCAGTTGGGGGCGCTCATGTCCTGGGGCCACGGGCAGATTGGGTTCTCGGCTCAGATTCTTTCTGGGAATATGTCATTCCACCGGATAGGGGGCGGGATGGCGGCAGGTAGCCAGTGATTGGCCTGGGCAGGGGGATGAAGGCGCAGCATCCTTGCCTTGACTCAGTTGGACCAAGAGTCAGCCCTCAGAGCGGCCAGAGGGAGGGGCTGAGACCTCTGTCGCACTGAGGCTCAGCTTGTCTGTCTGCTGCTTGCTATTTTCCTCACTCCCGCAAGGCTCTGTTTCTGAGAGCACTCCCCACAAACCATCCGTGCACAGCGCTCCTGCTCAGAATCTGCTTCCTGGTGTGATGGTTAATCTTACATGTCAACGTGCCGCAGCACCCAGGTAGTCGGTCAAACACCAGTCTGGACACATTCATTAGGGTATGTTTTAGATGAGATTAATATTTAAGTTGGTAGACTGTGAGTAAAGCAAATGACCCTCCCTTATGGGGGTGGGCCTCATAAAATCAGTTGAAGGCTTTAAGAGAAAACAGGCTGAGATTCCAGGAAAAGGGTATTCTGTGCCCAGACTGTCTTCAGACTTGAGGCATAGCATTAGCTCTTCCTTGGGGCTGTGGCCTCTGGCCTGATCTACAGATTTTGGACATGCCAGCCCCCATAACCTGGTGAGACAATTCCTTAAAAGAAATCTTCTACAACTCTATCTCTATATCACGCATGCACGTGTGCACACACACACATCCTACTGTTCTGTTTCCCTGAAGAACCCTGACGAATGCACCCTGGAGCCCACCCCGAGATGTACAGAGTGCCTGTGGGAAGCACTCCCCAGATGGTCAGTTATATCAATTCACTGAAGAGTTGGGGGGGGCTCTGTATCTCTGTGGGACTTTGTCTTCTCATCTGTAAGTGGGGACCCTATCTTCACCGTCTCTATCAGCTCCAGCACGGTGTGGAGCCATGCAGCTGCTGCTCGCTAGTCTGAAATGGGACCCTTGAGTAAGACCCAAAATCCTTAACTCAGGCTCCCTGCAGTGAGATGAACTTTGGGGGAAGACTTTCTATCTCGAGACTCTAACTCATGTTTTCCCTTTGATTTCCTCTCTGGTACTGTATTTTGACATTAGCCTATGTTGAATAAAAATGGTTTATGACAAATTAAAATTTTTTTCCCAGTGAGTACAGTGTGGCGAGCAGCCGCCTTCCCGCCTGGGTAACATCTGATCACCATCATTGGGTTTTGGTGTCTACAATAGTTTCCTATAAATAGACGTTAAAAAAGACATACCCTAAGTCTTACTCTGCAGTTATGATTATGAACATCTGTTCATGTTTACAGAAGACCCAGATTAAGTTAGAAAATGTCAGAGCAAAGAATGTACAAGAAAACACCCACACCCTTAAGCTTTTGCTTTCATCCACAAATGTGTTGGGGATACTCAGAGCACAGCACTCCTCCGGGGGTGAGTTCACCATTGTCAAAGCACGAAACCCACGGGCGCCTGGGTGGCTCAGTGGGTTAAGCACGAAACCCACATGCCAAACGGGCCCGTTATAGCAGCGGTCCTCAACACAGAATCTTTCCAGGAGAAGAAGGCTCCCGTTGAAAGGCTGGACCTTCCCCAGGACTCCAGTGTGCCCGGATGCACAGACCTCACCTAGGAGCACACTCCAACGTCTTCAACCTCCCCAAGCAAAAGAGGCCAGGCTCTGGCGGGAGCCAGCGCCCCAGAAATGGCTGAGCTGGCTTGGGGTTTGGAAGAAAATTATAGCCTCTGTCAAATGATGTCATCTGGTGGGGCAGCTCTGACGTATGTGAATAATATTTTGAGTCTAATCTTGAAATGCTTGATCAGCTTCTGGCCGAGGTCTCCCTTTCTATTTATTGATTTTATTAATTTTTTATTTCGTCAAGAGGAGAGGAAAGCTGACTCTCAGAACAATTTGGCCCGAAAGCTAGTTTTCCTGGTGCTTGAACTGAGAACAAGGTACGCCTTTGCAGCCCCCCCCCCCCCCCCCCCCCCCGGGAATTTCTGTATTTGTCAAAAATGAGCCCCTTCTCATGATGATGTTTCAATTGTAGGACCCTGCATGCAAGCGTGCTGGGCATTTCCTTATCTGTGTTAATCTCTTTTTTCAAAGCGGTTACGCCCCTTTCTCATTTTGTTTGTGTCCTTTCTTCCTTTGATTAGGTTTGCCAGACTTTGTATACTTGATCGTTCTTTTTAAAAAAGAGCTAGCTCTCGGGGTGTGTTTATCCATTCCAATGCCTTTTTGTTGCTCTCTCATTTTTTAAAACTTTCATCTTTATTATTCTATTATTCTTACCATTTCCTAGTAAGTAAATCTTTTTCTAGTAAGTAAATCGGGCTGCTTTTCTCTTTTTGATAATAACATTGTTAAAATTGTCAATTCCCCTGTAAATGTCCTGCATCCTGCAAAATCTTCTGTTCATTGTTTTGATTGGTCGAGATCTGGTTTTCTAGACATAGGAGATATTGTCGAGGAAAAATCATGATAAGCAACAGAACAATCAAACAAAAAAGAAAAAAAAAACCTGAAATCACCAGAAATCTCATTTCCCAGAAAGATATGTTGGTATTTTAGTACCCACTTTCTAGGTTGGTTTTTTTTTTTTTTAATCTTTACAAAATGGCGTCACGCTTAACACCATTTTGCAATATGCTTAATTTATCGAAGTAATAAAATAAGAACATCTTTCTTTGTCGTTACACTAGATTTACACTATGGATTTTTTTTTTTTTTAAGATTTTACTTATTTATTTGACAGAGAGAAATCACAAGTAGGCAGAGAGGCAAGCAGAGAGAGAGGAGGAAGCAGGCTCCACGCCGAGCGGAAAGCCTGATGTGGGGCTTGAACCCAGGACCTGGGATCATGACCTGAGCCAAAGGCAGCGGCTTAACCCACTGAGCCACCCAGGCGCCCCTACACTATGGATTTTTTTTTTTTTAAGATTTTATTTATTTATTTGACAGAGATCACAAGCAGGCAGAGGCAGCCAGAGAGAGAGGAAGGGAAGCAGGCTCCCTGCTGAGCAGAGAGCCCTATGCGGGGCTCGATCCCAGGACCCTGAGATCATGACCTGAGCCGAAGGCAGAGGCTTTAACCCACTGAGCCACCCAGGCGCCCCTACACTATGGATTTTAATAGCAGTCAAGGATTCATTCCTTGGGGCAGATATTCCATAATTTACATCCCCAATGGCCTATTATTAGACATTTAGACTGTTTTCACTTATTTCATCATCCTAAAAGACACACGGGCTGCACTGCATATTTTTGTTGTGGATATTTACAGACCTCTGTGATTATTTCCTCTGGATCAGGGAGTAGCAAAAAACCCGTGGGCTCAAGGGGCAAGTATGGCTTAAACTTTTTCATGCTTCGTCATTCATTTTTCCCTAGAACGGCTGTATGTTTCATTTTGGACTACTGGTGGGGGAAGAAATGGTGATTTTAATCTGAATTTATTTTACTATTCAATCTTATTATTAGCAAATTAAGAATTTTTTTATACATTTACTGGCCCTTTGTCTTTCTTGGATTGCCTTTTTTCCTATCCCTGACCCTTTTTCTTTCATTCTAATTGATCTGCAGAGGCTTTTTGCTCTTTATCATGTTTATTACAAATATTCTGGTCATTGTATTGCTACACATTCAAATTCATTTAGGTATTCCTGCCCTAGGGAATTTTAAAAAGTTCCACTCAGTTGAATATATCAAACTTTTTCCTTTCACGGTTTTCATCTTTGCACCTGTTTCAAGAGCTCTTACACAGTGAAGATCATATTATTACTCATTTGTTATGATTTACTTGTTTACATTTAAATGTTATAAGCACATGAGATTTATTTTAGTGAGTGATACAGAAGCGGATTTTATTTTTTCCCCAGTAGCCAGTTGGTCTCGGTCATGCCCCATCCTTTCCCCCGTGGAAATGCCCTTATCATATAAAAAAAAAAAAAATCTACACAGATATACACAAAATCACACCCTTACATCTTTCAGTTTTTGCAACATTGTCCCTTATTCACAGGGCCAGCTGCAGGTCACTGTAGGGGCAGAAAGGGCTAGCCCTGGCCCCATTTTGTCAACACTAGAGCCTGGCCCCCTCACAAACGCACAGACCTGGGCAAGTCACTTAAACTCTGCACTTTGGTTTCCTCAAGGGTGGTTGTGAGAATTAAGGGAGAGGCTACGGACAGGGTTCCTGGCTTGGTACCTGGCACTTTTCCAGGATTCGAGAATGTGGATGTGACTGCTGTTGACACAGACCTGTGGAACCCAGAGGTCAGCTGAGTACCCTCTCACCCCTCCTGGGAAACTTGGCTCCATCCCCCAGAGTGGGTGGGAAGAGGGAGCCGTGAAAACCCAGAGCCCACTCAAGATTCCAGCACGTTCTGGGGCGTCCCTGCAGATCTTGACCACTCACCCCAGTTGTGAAGGTCTGTCCCTGCTTAGAGCTCCTGCCCCATTAGATCTCCTGCCCCATTAGATCTCCCCGGCACGGCACTGATGACCACAGACTCTCCTAAGTCCAGGAAGTGAGGGGTACAGAGGAGGCACTTAGAAAGGTGGGCAGGAGGAGCAGGAGCCCCCCCCCAACCCCCCGCTTGGACTGTGGGTCCGGCTCGCACCTACCCCTCCATGGGTGTCCCTTGCCTTCTTCACTGCCCTCTCTGCGTACCCTCCCCTCCCCCACTCCTTTCCTAACTCCCAGAATCAAAACCACAAACACCTCTCATGCCTCCAACATTGCAGTGTCCCCATCTCTGAACACCGCCCCCCCACCGGCTCCTGCCAAGCCCACACCCATGGGCTCTCCTCCCCAAGTGGACCTCACAGGGCATGTGCCCAAGCAAGGCCAAGCGTGTGCCTTCCCTAAGAGACATGCTCCTAAGATGCTGGAGTGGCCTTCTTCTTGTTCTATTTCTACTACTGCTGCTGCTAATAATCATGATAACACCCCCAGGCATTCTGCGCTCGCTGTAAGCCAGGCGCGCGCCCTGCATCACGTCTTTCAAACGTCATAACAATTTTACGAGGCAGCCATTGGGTGCAAATGTTATGGGAGGAACGTGATCGGGGTTCAGAGAACACGAGACTAGATGGGGCCACAGGAAATTGTCCATGGGTGCTCTGCGTGTGCACATGCCTGACTCCAGAACCTGGGCTCTCACTTAGAGCCTGCGCACCTGCCTTCTTAAGGCTCTTGATACATATTTCTAACTTGTCCATCTGGAAGTTTCCACTGTCCAACGTGCATGATAGAAAGATCCTTCTGGCTACAGTCAAGAGGGTTGGGGGATCGCCTTGCCCGCCATCATGCCCAAGACTCTGTACATGGCATGGATTCGGGCAGCATATTTAAAACAGCATTTTTTATCTTCTGCCCTGAGTTTGCATCTCTGTAAAACAGGGTCTGGGGTCTCTGCTTTCATACCACTACACCTAGATGGTGACATAAAAGCTAGATTCACATCCCGAGTAACAGCCACAGGGGAAAGTTAGGCAGGTATCCTATATCCACTTTATAACTGGAAGGACAGTGAGGTACAGAGAGGTTAGGTGGCCAGGAAGGTCTGTGCAGCAGGTCTCTGGCGGAGCTGGGATAAAATTCCAGACCTCTCAGCACCGGGACTGGTGACACCTCCCTGAGACGCACCGCTTCCTGCTACGTGGTCTCATAGCCCCTGGGGGACCCCAAGCTCTGCTTCCAAGGACAGCTCCCATGTCTTCTTTCTGCCCAGAGCGCTGATCTTGCTTCCTTTGGTTACATGGAGTCTCTCGGTCCAGGCCTCTGTTTTAGGGGGCTGAATTGCCCAGAACCAACCCTTACATGGTCAGGATCTGGGCTGGTCCCTAGATCTTCAAGACCACCAGGAGAGGGAAATGAACATTCCTTGTGTTGGGGCTGCCCTACCCCCAGCAAGCACCGCTGCCCACAGCCCTTGCTGGGAAATAGAGCTGGGGGCTCCTTCGTGCAGGGCCAGCTCTGATTGGTCCAGGGAGCCACTTGGCCCACAGAGGACCCACTCATAGACTGGCCTCCTATGACAGGTTGGACCCTGCCGTTCCCTGCACACATCAATGCATGCATGCATGTAGTCTCCCATTTTTCCTGTGGACATTCTACCTGCCCCTCAGAAGCCATTACAACTACCCCTCCTCCAGGAAGTCCTCCCTGATCTCCCTACACTCAGTTCTCTCTCCGTCTTCATCCCACAGTTTGCTCCGCTATCCGCAGTGGTAGGTCATCTCTGTCTCTAACACTGCCCAAGAGCAAGCAGGGCAGAGAGACCCATCCCATTTCACAAACAGGGAAGTAAGCCTGCAGGAGGAGTGGTGTCAGCCAGGCCCCAGACCACACTGGCCTTATTAAAAAGTTTTGTTTCCTGGACTTGACTTTGCAATGCAGATTTCATGCAAACGCTGGGCAGTGAGTGACTCCAAATAAATATTTACAGGTTTGTCAAGTGTTGCAATGAGCCCGCAGATCCCTGCATAAAGAGACCTCATGAACACCAATGAAGTCACACTTCCCGCACCCAGAGTCCCAGCCTGCCGGAGGCGCCAAGCCCGTCCCTCCCAGGGTGAGGTCCCGCTGAATATATTCACACACAACAGGCCTGCCGGGGCCATCCGCTCCTGCCCTGAGGCACAGAAGCACGGGCCATTTGGAGGCCCCACATCACCACTAAAGCCAGCTGAGGGAGAGGAGTGAGGGACGGTCCTGGGTCTTGGAATAAGCTCGGGGCAGGCACTTTCTCGCTTGCTGGGGAGACCTGGAATTGGGGTTCTGGAGGTTGCAACTGGGCCCCTCCCATGGTCTTCTGCTCTCTCTGTGAGTCAGTCATGAGGGTGAGTCATGCAGTAAAAATTCTCAAATCTCCATCTCTGACACTACAAATGTTTCCTTCTTGCTCCTGGAAATCTGCTGTGGTCCCAGTAAAGGGACTCCGTGTATCATACAGCCTGCTTTGATTTCCCGGCTCCTCGTCCATCCTGTCCCATGAGGTCCCCTCCCAGATGGCTGTGGGAGAGGAGAGAAGCCAGGGAACTCAGGGAACTGCACGGGATTACGGTGGCCTGAAACTGCCACGCGGCGCTCCCCTCAATGCTGCGCACACCAGAAAGAGTTATGTGGTCCTGACACCAGTAGGAGAGCTGGGGAGTTTCCTGTGCCAAGGGAAAAGGGCATCTGGACATTTATAATGTCCATTATGTGCTTTCCAGGGACCCAAACATTATGGGTCTTTCCATTTTCCCTCCATTCTTAAAGATACTCATTTGAGGGGGCCCCTGGGTGGCTCAGTCGATTAAGCGTTTGCCTTCAGCTCAGGTCATGATCCCAGGGTCCTGGATTGGATCCCGGTGTTAGGCTCGCTGCTTGGCAGGCAGCCTGCTTCTCCCTCTCCCCCTCTGCCCCACTCGTGCGCACTACCCCCCTCTCTAATAAATAAATAAAATCTTTTTAAAAAGATACTCATTTGGAGACATGCAGTAGTCAGCTAAGGCTGCATAACAAAGCATCCCAAACCATAGTGGTTTATAAAGATAAGCATTTACTTCTCCTTTTCACAAGTCTGCAGAACGACTACCATGGCTGTGCCCCAGGTTCTAGGCTGGCCTGGCTTGGCTGCAGGCACTGAGTTGGACTCAATCTGTTCCTTGGATCAGAAGCTGCTCTGGGTATATTCTTATCCTGGTGGATCAGAGGAGCACAAAAGGCCAGACCATGCAGCACATTTAAGGCCTCTGCACATATCACATCTGCTAAGAGTCCACTGGCCAAACCCAAAGTTAGGGATGGGGAAGTATCCGCCATGAAACCGTGGCCAGCAGAAGGATCTATAATTCTCTTAAGGGGAAAAGCAAAGATTTGGGAACAATGATCCAATCACCATGGGAGCTCTTTGGGGAAACCATGGTGGTTTGAATCCCAGCTCTATCCTGAACAAGCCTCTCTAGCCCTCTGTGCCTTAGCAGCCTCTTCTATCCATGGGGCTAAGATCTTTCTCTCAGATTTCCAGCGTGATGCAATCATCACAAATAACAGTTGCATGCCCAGCACATGTCAAGCACCAGGGAAATGTTTGTCCACCAATAGCTCTTCAGCCCTTGAGGGCACCCTTCCTTCCCCCCATCACTCACACATTTGTGCAGATTAGTGTGTGGGACCTGGGAGTGCAGGGATCCACCGGAGCAGAGGGAAGGGTGCTGAAAGGAAAGCAAGAAAAGATCTGAAGGTCAAAGACACCAACTTCACAAATCCTGTGACTGCTGTCCTAATGGATTTGGAAGGGCTGAGGGTTCAAGGGAGTGGCACTGCCATATGGATCCCTTCTTACTCTTGCTCAGGCATTCTTTCTTTCAACAAATGTTGACTGAATGCCAGCCCTTTGCTAGGCTCTAAGGATGGGGAAACTGAGGCACCAAGATGTTTTCACCCGCACCTGTTCTTATGAAATGTACAGTGTATATTAGTCAGGATTCTCCAGAGAAACAGAAGCAGTAGGAGATATAAATATGGAGAGACAGAGCAAGAGATTTATCATAAGGAATTAGCTCAAGTGATTATATGGAAACCAAGAAGTCCCAAGATCTGTAGTCAGCAAGCCGGAGACCCATGAGATCCAATGGTATAAGTTCTATTGCCAAGCCAGCAAGTTCAAGACCTAAGAAAAATCAGTGTTTTAGTTCAAGACCAAAAGCAAAAAAGGGAGGAAAAGAGCCTATGTCCCAGCTCAATCAGTCAAGCATCAAGAGTTCCCTTCTACTCAAGGAGGGTCAGCCTTCTTGTTCTATTCATCCCTTCAGCAGATTAGATGAGGCCCACCCACATTAGGGAGGGCAATCTGCTCTGTTCAGTCTACCAATTCAGATGTTATTCTCGTCCAGAAACACCTCAAAGATATACCAGAATAATGCTGACCAGGGGCACCTGGGTGGCTCAGTGGGTTAAGCCTCTGCCTTCGGCTCAGGTCATGATCTCAGGGTCCTGGGATCGAGCCCTGCATCGGGCTCTCTGCACAGCAGGGAGCTTGCTTCCTCCTCTCTCTCTGCCTGCCTCTCTGCCTACTTGTGATCTCTCTCTCTCTGTGTTGAATGAATAAATCTAAAAAATAGTAATAATAATGTTGACCAAATATCTGGGCTCCCCGTGACCAATCAGGTTGACACATAAAATGAACCATACACAGCCTAACAAGGAAGAGAGAAACTGAAGGGGTGAATACAAGTGGGACAAGGATGAGAGAGAAGAATCAGGCTCTGTGAGAACTCACAGCCAAGGGTGCTTGCCTGGCATGAGCACTTTGTGCTCAAATGATGGAAGGAGAAACAGAGGCACCCAGTGGAGTTCCCGGTGTCCATGAGCAGGTGAAGGGGGACATTTTCAGAGCTGGAGAACTTTCTCTCAGCCCATGAATTATGCAGGCCATCAAGCTCTCTATGGTGCTTAGAGGGGAAGGCAGTAATATTAAGATTTCCCACCAAAATCAAAATTCTTACAGGTAGAAAAATTTGACTTAATGTGGCTCATCTGTGAGAGGGTTGTCAAGATTCAACAGTAATATTTGTCACCTCAAGGAAGGGTCCTGAGAGTAAGGTTTTGCTAGTCCTTGACTTTTTTTTTTTTTTTTTAAGATTACCAGGTTTCTTCTCAGCTCTTTTTTAAAAAAATTAATTCATTTCATCCTCACAACAATTCTCCAAAAGGGGGATTATTATTTCCAATCCTTCTTTTCAGAGAAGACCCCAAGGGGTTAAACGATTGACTTAGCTTCCCCCAGCCAGGGAGCCAGGCCTCAGGGTTTATGCTCCAACACCAGACCAACATGTCACCTGGTTTTGTCTACCCAGAATTTCAGTGTCTATTTCTCAACAGCTGGATGACCTGTGTCCTCCCAAGAATCCCCTCCTGGGGGACCTTCTGAACCAGACTGGGTTAATGGTGAATCTGAGACAATCCACATTCATTTGCTACCCATTCCCTTCTGTGAACATCCCACTGCTGAACACAAACACATGGGAGGGAGGTACCTGCCTTCAAAGACCCCCCCAGATTCCTGACATCCCATACCTCCACCTTCCTTCCTTGGCTAAAGGACTCAAGGCCTCTTTAACGGGAGAGTCATGCCATTAGGCAAGTCTAACCAGCTGCTGTAACACGACCCCAAATCACAGGCTCCGTCGTGGCTCTGAGCACCTGCTAGAACAGTTTTTCTGGAACAAGAATGGGCTTGAGGTCCTCTTGGTTAAAGGCAAAGCAATATTTGCTCTTGATTTTGAAAAAAGGAGGGGATCCAATCGGCCTGTCCCAGCTGTGCCTGGCAGAAGTTAGGAGAAGGTGACTTTTCCATTAAAAGCCCAGCTCATGGGACGCCTGGGTGGCTCAGTTGGTTAAGCAGCTGCCTTCGGCTCGGGTCATGATCCCAGGATCCTGGGATCGAGTCCCACATCGGGCTCCTTGCTCGGCAGGGAGCCTGCTTCTCCCTCTGCCTCTGCCTGACACTCTGTCTGCCTGTGCTCCCACGTGCTCTCTCTCTCTCTCTAACAAAAAAAAAAAAAGCCCAGCTCATGTTTTATGTATTTCCAAAGAGCCACAATTTGAACTTAATTCCTCCTCCCTTTAAGAAAAGAACCCCCAAAGTGAGTATTTAAAATGTCACATGCAGCCAGCGACCTCCGTGGGTCATGGAGGGCGGGACAATTTATAGTGGGAAGTAATAAAATTGACGCCAAATGACTTCAAGACCCCGAGAGTTGCCGGAGAGGTTGGGAAGAGAACACTTGAAACCAAACCATGAATAAATCTTAGGAAAGCTGAGAGCAGAGCTTTCAAGAAAGGAAGCTGGTAAATAGGCTGAGTTTTAACTTTGAAGATTTTATTTATTTATTTGACAGACAGAGATCACAAGTAGGCAGAGAGGCAGGCAGAGAGAGAGGAAGGGAAGCAGGCTCCCTGCTGAGCAGAGAGCCCGATGCGGGACTCGATCCCAGGACCCTGAGATCATGACCTGAGCCGAAGGCAGCGGCTTAACCCACTGAGCCACCCAGGCGCCCCTGAGTTTTAACTTTGATTCCATGTTATGGGGGTTAGCAAAAAGTGGTGACCCCTAGGCTGGCAAAGAATTGTGGAGGGTCCCTGTGGGCCCCTCGCCAAGGTCACCTCTCCTGGAGCACAGTGTCCTTGTTTGCCAACAAGACCACTGAGACCCGGGGCCATGGAGCCAGCGACAGGCAAAGCTGGTGTGTGAGTCCAAGTCTACCTACATTCATGTACATGAGGAACTTGGCACAGGGCTGGGCGCTTGGGAACCGCAAGATCCAACAAGATCTATAAGATCCACAAGATCCAACAAGATCCACAAGATCCACAAGAACCACAACATGCAGTTGTGACTATTATTATATTTAAAACCATGGTTTTTACATAGGCTTCAAAGCCTAATGCCATAAGCTTTCAGGCCTCCTGGGTCATGGTGTGATCCCTTAAAAAAAAAAAAAAAACTCTTCCAAAAGTGACCTCAACGCTTCGAGTAACTCCCATGGTGTGTTGCCACAAGTGGAACGTGGGACGTGGCAGAAGCTGTTAACCATCACTGCCCCCACCCCTCCCATGCCTGCCCCCAAACACCACAGGGGGTCACAGCTTTCGAGTGACCCTCTTGTCTTGCAATTGCTCTGTTTACCAATAGGTGCTCACACCTCCCAGGTGGGTACCCAGAGTAGACGCCTCTGGCTGCAGGTTGAGGACTCCGGCAGCCCAGGGGTCAGGGAAGACGCCCCAGGCCGTGATGGATTTTGTGCAGCTTATCGTCACTCCCCATAACCAAACCTAATTATTACCATCCTTCAAATTAATTCCCTCTGAGATGGAACAATTTGGTCATGAAGTTTGAGCGCGTCTCCGAACCGACTCTGTGCTCCTACACACTCTGTGCTCCCTCGGGGCACGGAGGGCAGGGCCACTCCATTTTTGCTGTGTTCTTTTCTGTTCTATTTAAGCATCTATATCCCCAAAGCAACTCTTTTGCAGTTTCTGGCAGCACAAATTCTCCACTTCAGCCTTGCTCGGCCCACCCCACCCCTCCCCAGCCTTTCACGTTCCCCGCGGAATCCCGGTCCTCCCTGCCCTCGAAGCCTGCTGCTCCCAACCTGGGCTGCGCGTGTGAACCACCCAGGGAGGTTTTGAAAACTCCCGAGGCCTGAGCAGAGCTCTGGCCCGATTAAACCAGCGCTCTGGGGGCAGGGCCCGGGCATCTGGGGTTTTGAAGCTCCGCAGGTGACCCCAGTGTGCGACCGGCGGGAAACACGCGATTCTAAACCAGCCCTTAACGCTTCAGCTCTGCACGCGACCTCTAATTTCACCTGCTCCCACCCTAACGTACACACACCCTGCAATTATTTTTCTTTATGATAAAAGTGTTACTTCTATTGGTTCATTTTGGAGGAGGTAATAGAGGCAATAGTGTAAGAGTACAAAAGAGTATGGGAAAAAGTTTTCCTCCCACCCGGTTACCACCCCCCACCCCTGCCACCGCGGCCCTGCTCCCCTCCCCAGAAGGAAAGGTTCCCTCCTCTGCTCTCTGAGGGCACCGGGACTGAGGGAATGGCAGAATCTTTGGGTCACAGAGGCCTGGGTTTAAGTCCTGCTTCTGCCACTGATTTCCCATAGGACTTCGGATTAGTCATTTCCGCTCTCCGATCCTGTTTCCTGTCCATATAGGGGAGGCAACAACCCCTGCCTCTGGAAGACGGGCAGGAAGGAGGCGTTTGGAGTCTCTGTTGCAGCTTAGCAAATGATCCCGGCATAAGAAAACCAAGCATTCTCTTGGCTCATGGTTCTGTGGGCCAGGAATTCAGGTCTGGGGGGTCCTGGTCCCCAAGGTGTCCCTAGGGGTCATTTTCCTGGCTGGTGTCTAGGCTGGACTAAGAAGATCCAAGACAGGTCCCCTCACATGACCGACACATTGGGGCCCCTTGACATGGCCCCTCTCCTGGGGACCAGCTCAGGCTCCCCCACAGCATGGCGTCTGGGGGTGGGACACGGACGGCCCTCACCAAGGTGCTGTTCATCTCCTCAAGCCGACTATCAAAACTCACACGGTCCACCCAGATTCAAGGGGAGGAGAAAGCCACACCACGTCTCAACAGGAAAGTGGTTATGGTCAGACCACAAAAGAGAACATGGGTTGGGGTATTGTTGCAGTATCTTTGGAAACACGATGGACATCAGGAGGAGCGAATGCAGACTGCCCAGCATGTGGCAGGTGCCCGACAAACCATAGTTCCCATTTTTCTTAACACACAGTTCTTCAACCTTTTACACCATTCGTTGTTTAGATACGTCCTTTCTGTTCCATCCCCAGTGCCGGGCCAAGAGCCCATGAACGTTTCTATGACATCTCAGAGGGGGCCGTGAGGCCACCATTCACCCCATCCTGTGTGGACGACTGGGGTGGATTCCTGAAATGCCCAGTCACGAGAGTCCCCCTCCCTGCCGTCGCCCCACTCTCTTACCTGCCGGCCGCGCTGGTCTGCTGTGTCCACCACCTGACACGTCCTCCTTGACTCTTCTCATCACCGTGTCTTCCAGCCCAGATTCTCCACGTTTGCCACCAGGAAACGACTTAAAGTCAGCTTGTGCCCGAAGACTCCTAAGCAGGAAGACAGAGCACATCTATGTTTGAGTATGTGTGATGGGGTGGGCTCTCCGCCAGGCGCTGGGTAAGGACGAGATTGAGATGGGATTTGGCGATTTGGTGATCAGGCCCAGCAAGGTCTCCAATGCCCTGTCAAGGGGTTGGAGCTTCATTCTCCAGGCAAAATGGGAACCCCATGGGCATATCTGGGAGAGAAGAGACATAATTAGACAAACAGGCATCCGGGCAGCATCAGGTGAATAGAGGGCAAAGACGTGAGGTTTCACCGCGCACCGTCTTGGTAGTCCGAGCTCTGAAACTTGGACATTCAGAGCAAGGCTATCCACTCCAAAACCCCCTCCCCGTGGACAGGGAGATTGTGGCCTGGGAGGGGAAGGGGACTGCCCATGGTGAGGACCTTGGGCCTTTGGCTGTGCAGCTGGATTCCAGAGGATATGTCTTCAAGGCGTGTGTCTGACATTGAGAAATGTCTTCGCAGCGTAGGGGGTAATGATTGATAGGTCTGATGAATACATCCCCATTATTATTGAAATTTATACACAGTCTACCAATCGAAGACTCTCTCTATGCATGCATCTCATTTCGCATTCACAGCTGTTGTTTTTCAGCTGGGAACCTGGGAGTCTGGCCCCCGGACTGACAAAACTGCAATCTGGGGGCACCTTCCAGAAAGCAAATTCCGGACCTAAAGGCCCTATTTGGAAACTGCTCTCTGCCATTGATTCACAAGGGGCCCCGGGCAAGGTGGCTACTGAACATGAACCATATTCTAGGAAGACAAAGGTCACACACAAGAATATCAAGCCCGGGCCCTTGCATAGCCAAGAAGGTTCTAGTTCCCTTCCACAACTCATTCAGTCATTCATTAACAGATATTTTGAATACCTACTATTTGCCAGGTGCTAGCGTAGGTGCTAAGGATACAGGAAAGTCACCATGTGAGTTATTGTGACGGGAGCAGACAGACTACAAAGGACACAAATCAACAGAGCAAAATAAAAATAAATACAGCTCACGAGAGGAGCCATGAAGGAAAGGAGCGGAGTGTTGTGAGAGGCGTGCACTGTGAAAAGCAATTTGATGTGGGGGTGTCACTGCGTAAACACTCCTGAGCTGAGCCTTTGTACGCCACTCAGTAGAGCTGACCCAAGATCGCAAAGGGACAAGTGACATTTGGAGCCAGACATGGCACAGAGACAGACACCAGCACTGACCGATCTGCACACTCACCCAGGTTTTTGTCTCCACAAACTCAGAGGTTCTCTGCTCAGGGTTCTAATTCTATTATGTTCTAGGACCTGAGACACACTGCTGAGCCCTTTGGAACCTCAGGGTCCTCACCTGTACGATGGCGGTAATGATGGGACCGCCCACATAGGGTCGTTGTTGTGAGGATTAGAATATTTAGGACACGTAAAGGCCTACAACAGTGTCTGCTGCCCCGTCTTAGCTACTGTTCCTCCCCACATCCTTGGATGGAGCCATCACTGGCTTTGAGGGTCTTTTTTTTGCGTGGAGTTGGCGGAGAGAAAATGGTGCCAGGTGGAGGCCTGTCTCTGGTTGGAATGCCCCAGAAGCACACCCTGAGGCAAGGAATGGCACATAAGTAGTTTACTGGGGAGGTGAAGGGAATATGGCTAGGAAGTGCGAAAGTGAGCTGGGAAGGCCACCAGGGAAGGGTGTGTTATCATGTCCCTGTGCACTGTGGGTTACTGGTGCTTAGTCCCCGAGGGGAACTCCAGAGCCAGTGATGTCCACAGCCTTGAATTTATCCCACAACAGGGCAAAGGAGTTGGGGTATTGATACACCAGCTCTTCCTCAGTGACCATGGTAGCAGGAGTGGTGGCATGAGGAAGAGAGAGCATGAATTTTCAGCAAGCCTATCGCCCATCCTGGCAGGCAGAGTTGGCCGTGGCAGCCTCAGAAAACCCTCTGAGAAGCCGTGGAGGTCTCAGAAGTCGGGATATGTGCACTGCAGTGGCCTGGATACGGAAACGTGGATGGGCTCCAACAGGGCCCAGCACAGAGGAGCAGCATGAGGAGAGACACAGTTGGGCACAGTGGACAGCAGAACATTACCCTCCAGGGGCTGAAGAAGAGCCATGAGAGTTATGATGTCATGCTGATCCCTGGACAGAGGGGCCTTGAATGCCAGGCTAAGGAATTGGGACTCCATTCTGTGGGCAGCAGGCAGTCCTTTGAGGTGTCTGAGAAAGGAAGTGATGCAGAGCTGTACCATAGATAAGAAACAACACAATCACTGAGGTCGTGGGTCTACCCCACACCCACGTGTTCCCAGAAGCTGCTGAGTCTGCTCCTCTATGCTCCGCCCACAGCCCAGAAAGATGGGCCAGCAGGGAAGCTTCCTAAAGACACAAACTCTAGGGATGGCTTAGAAGGAAGATTCTGCCAAACCACTTGGGTGGGGGAAGATGTCCTCCCTGCCCCCGCCAGAGACAGTCTCAAGTAAGAACAAGGTCAATCACCACCTCCAAGGACAGTCATGGGGCTGAAAAGTCAGATATGCAAGCTTGGCCCAGAGCTGGACTCCTGGACACAACAGTCCAAGGGCTTCCAACAGAGCTCCTCCTTTGCCCCTCACCCTGGCCACACATCCTTCCTCTGAACAAATGTCAATTACTAGAGACTGTTGTCTGGAAGATGGTTATACCACTAGTGTTCTCAAGACATGGAGGTCGCAGGCTGACCCTGGCATTGCCAGAAGGGGACTGGGAGAGGAACAGAGCTGTGGTCCCTTTGAGCATCCACAGACACTGTGCCGGGCATGTGCACTGAGCAAGGCCCCCACTCAATTCTCTCCATCAACTAGCAGGAAAGAGGGTCTCCCCTCCATTATCCAGAACTAAAAACGTAGGCTATAAGAGGCTACTCAGAAGTTTGCCTTAGCAAAGAGCAGAACTGGGATTGTAACCTGACGGGCTTCAAGTACTCTGGATTAAGGAGTCCAGATTTATGAAAGCCTTGTGGCCAGGGACAAAAGGGTGAGTCCAGCAGGGTGGGAATCCCTGCAGAGTGGGCCTTGCTGTGTGAGGGACTGGAGGTGAAGGAGGGGAGGAAAATGTGCCTGGAAGTTCCCCAAGTCCTAAATGTTTACATCCCCCCAGTGTATAGACAAGACCTGAAGTTGGGAGAAAGGAAACAACAAGGAACAAAACTGGGAAGGAAGGTCTGTGTGTGAACCAGCCGGCCGGCCGCAGCAGCACTAAGGAGAAAAGGCAGAATGCCGACACTGTTATTAAAAGAGACATTTTGCTGACATGAATGACTCAGAGCCAGGGCAGAGTGATAGAAGGGGAGGCCAGGGGGATGAGGAGCTCGGAAAGCCCGGGTACTGCTCCCGAGCTCCCAGAGGCAGAGAGAGGGATCCTTGCCCCACTCCGGACGTCTGTGAGCGTGCATGTGTGCGTGCACATGTCTGTGCGTGTGCCTGGGGGGTGAGAGTGTGTGTGCTTAGGCACATACATATGCCTGTGAGTTTATGTCTGCACGCGTGCGTGACTATGAGCTCGCACTAATCTGTTGGGAAGCGTGCGTGCACGTGTGGGAGTGTGTGTGACCTGAAAACTTGGGTTCTTGCCCTGAGCATTCAAGGTCTGAGCCCCCAAAGAAATGAAGAGGTCAGGAGCAGGAGCTGAGGGTAGGGTTCCGTTCTCTTGCTGGCAGAATGGGAACTGATTTCCTTCCCTTGTCTTCCCTGCTGCGATTCCTGGTCTCACCTCATTCCTGCCTCCCCCCGCCCTTGTTCCAGCTTTGTTCCAGCACTTTCTTCCACTCTAAGGGGTCATCCTCCCCTGCTCAGGACCTTCTCCTGGTGCTCCCTGATTCTAAAACACTCACTCTTCACACCTCCTTCTCCATGACCAACCCCCACCCTCCACCTCCCTCCCTTCCACTCATACCACTGGTCTCAGCTTACACATCACCTCCTCCTGGAAGCCTTCACTGTCCGTGGTTGTGTTTCTTTCTACTTTTTTTTTTTTTTAAAGGCAGCTCTATTGATCTAGTCATATAAACACAATCCACTCATTTAAAGTATATGATTCAGTGGGCTCAACGTATTCACAAGGTGTGCTACAATCTAATTATAAGACATTTTCACGTATTGCGTGGAGCACTGGGTGTGGGGCATAAACAATGAATTTGGAAACACCGAAAAAAAATAAAACTGAAAAAAAAAAGACATTTTCGTCTCGCCAAAAGAAATCCCATAACCATTAAAGATCACTCCCCATTTCCTCTTCCCCGACCACACCCCTACTTCCTGTTTCTATGGATTTGCCATTTATGGATTTTCTTATTGCCGATTTGGTGGAATCATACAGTACATGGTCTTTGGTGAACAGTTTCTTTCACTTAGCCTGATGTTTTCAAAGTTCACCCACGTTGTAAGGCATATCAATACTTTATGCCTTTTTATTGCCAAACAGCATTTGGCTTGAGGTATGGACGTACCACACTGTATTTAGCCATTCATCAGTTGAAGGACACTTGGGCTGCCTCCATCACTCGTTGGCAGTAGAAATAAAGCTGCTATGAACGTGTGTGGGTAAGTTTTTCTATGAATGTAGGTTTCCAGTTCTCTTGGGAATGCACATAAGCGTGGAGCTGCTGGGTCAAACGGGGACTCTCGGTTTAACTTTCTGAGAAACGGCCAAACTCTTCTCCATGGTGGCTGCGGCGTCTTACGTTCCCACCAGCAATCAGGTGAGTGAAACCTGTCCATGTCCTTGCGTCACTTGGGAGGGTCTGACTTTGATCTGAGCCATCCTACTGGGCGCAAAGTGGAATCCCAGCGTGGTTCTGATTTGCATCCTCTGCTAACAAGTGATGTTGATCCTGTCTACGTGTGCTGGTTGCCGTTTGTAAATCTTCTCTGGAGAAACATCTGTTCAGATTCTTCACCCATTTTTTTTCAATTGTCCTTTTCTGTTGTTGCTTCGGAAGCGCGGAAGCGTGCTTTACATCCCTCTGCAATACTACGCCCTTATCAGACATGGGATTTGCAGACATTTTCTCCCACTCTGCGGGTTGTCTTTCCACTTTGTTGATGGTGGCCTTTGAAGCACAGGATTTTTTCAGCTTGATATTACCCAAATTTACCCATTTCTCTCTCATTGCTTGAGTGTTTGGTGTCATTTCTAGGAAAACCACTACCTAACCCATGGTCGTGAAAATTTACTCCTATGATTTCTTCCAAAAGGTCTGTAGTTTCAGTTCGGACATGGAGGTCAATGGTCAATTCTGAGCCTTCAGCAGATACTTACTGAGTAGCTACTATGTGCCAGCTACTCATCTAGGGCTGGGGACTCCTCAGTGCATCAGGGAGCAAAGCACACAATTTCCTATCCTGAAGAGCTGCCATCCAGAAGAGGAAACCGATAATAGCCAAGGAAACAAACATGATAGCCTGAGCTGGGATTGAGGCCTGAATAATGAAACCACACGGCATATTCGGAAGGTGGGCGGTTCCATGAGCTGGGAGACCTGAAGCATGCGTTCTGGCCATCGGTAGGAGGGGAGATGGTGGCTGCTGGCCATAAGGGCTTTCCTAATTCTTACTTTGTTTACAAATGGCAGACTGAGGCCCAAGGAGGGGAGACAAGGTGTCCAGTTCTGCACGGTGAGGCAGCAACAGCACCCAAAAAGGACTGCTCCTACCACTCCCCTGCAGTTGGGAGGCAGACGGTTGCCGGGAGAACACGATGCATTTTCTACAGAGCAAGATTTGTGTCTCTATCCTAGCACAATGGGAGGAAGTAGCAGGAAATGCTGTGATAGTACCTAAGCAGGGTCCTGCATTAAGGACTAAACCCCTCTCAGATTCGATAATCCACGCAGGTGATTTTTATGGGCAATCCCTTCACGGTGAATGGTTTGCTTTAAGACGGGCTATTCTGCCTTCAGTTTTGATAAGATAGTATCTCAGTTAATCCATTTCTCTGTTGGGCTCTGCTGAAACTTCTCCCCTAATCTTCATTATCTCCTACCAGGGGCTTTGGTTAGGACTTGAGTGGACCAGATTCACCCCAAGGGCCTCCACACAGCTCTAAGAAGTGGAGATAAAATTCAGCCCTCTGCCTGTCTGGGGCCAGGCAGATTGTCGCTTACCTGAATTGTCATTAGCAGGACCCTCGGATTCCCAGGCCATAGAAAAATCCCGCAGCCTGACACATTTCCCTCTGGGGTGGGGAGCCCTGTTGGCCATGGGAAAGAACAAAAATCCAACTATTAGTCTGTCATGGGGGCTCTGGACCAAGAATCAGGCATTTTGGAATTTTAACAGTGATTAGAATGGTCTGCATTGGAGACCATCTTGTAGGTTGCCTCTGACCCTGTCCCCAGGGAGAGGGAGAAGCAGCCTACCATGGTTGGGGGTGGGGCTCTCCCTGCTGGTGGAGACAGCACTCCACCAGGAATCGGGACACCTGGGTCCTGTGTCATTGGCTAAGTCACACCCCCTCTCTCCATCTTGGTTTTTCTAGACAAGACATTTGCAGATCTGGCTTGACGTTTGTGCAAGGATCCCGGTGACTAACCCAGCTTCTGAACTCAGACACGGTGACAGCTTGGGGCTCTAGGGTGCCTCTGCCGGGGGTGCAGAGAAGAGATTTACTTCCTAGCTGAGATCATTTCTGTATGTCTAGATCTGCCAAGCCCACCCCAGCTGCTGCTAGCCCCATGTGGCTTTTTGAATTTAAAGGGATTTAAATTAAGTGAAATTTAAAATATAGGATTTCATTAGCAATACTTGGAGAGCTCGATGGCCACATAGGGCAACGATGGCAGCGGACAGTTGATTCAATTCCACTCTGCTTTCCAGATAAGCTTTCTCATCCACACGAAGGGTGATTCACTTCGCCTCTTGTCAAAGAAAAGGTCCGTGTTTCCTTCTCTATGAGAAGACTGGCCTGAGAAGCCAATAATTTACTTCAAGTTACTTCAGCGGGCACAATGGCAACCGGACAGAGCCAGGCACTTGGATTCTCCAGATGCAGAGACCGAGGTTGGGGAAGGGACAGGACGCGGGCCAGCCCACCCCCCAACATTGGAGCCCCCAGGGACCTTTAAGGTAGGTGCCTCCCAGGTAGCTGGTCTTTCAGTCTGGGAAAGGACAAAACCAGAGGAAAAGCAGGCTTTTGTGGTGATGCAAATGAAAATTTCCAATTTGCTAGTCAAAAGCTTGTCCCTGTTTAGAGATAAGAGTAAATTTGAGTCTTTGTTATGAGTGATTAATTCATTACAATGCAGAGTTTCCTTGCAGTATCCAGCCCCACTGCTCAGTTTAGGAAGCTGGCGTACCTGATGGGAGAAGCTGGCCCGTCCCCAAACTGTGTGTGTGTCCCTGTCGCATTGTCTGGGCCTGTCTCATTAGGTCAGAAAAATGAGGGAAGCGTTCCATGAAGCAGCCTTCTCACCAGAATCTTAACACAAAACACTGGACAGGGTGGGTGTCGGGAGACCCGGGGCCTGAGCCTTTCAATTTAATTTAATAAGAATTTATTGTTGTTCAGAAAGTTGCTAGCCAGGGGAGCAAAATGGGTTTCAGCTTTCCTGCTGGCTGTGATTGATGAATAGTTACCGCCTACAGTCCCAGCTCAAGAAGGCTTCTGAGGACACCAAGAGGCTAGGTGGGCAAGAACACACTGATGTATTGATTACTCATGTCTGCTGGGGCCCCAGCCTGAGCAGTGGCCGCATCCTACGGAAATCGAGGTAAGTAATAACGAGGATATAAATAGTAATCCTAGTAATGACAATAAAACCTCCCAGGTCAGGTCATTGGGAATATCAGGTAAGATTACGGATGGGAAGGTGCTTTGTGACCTGGACAGATGGCTTCGTGATATATGGCCTCTTTCTTTTTTTTTTTATAACTATTTTCATTAATTCATTAATTTATTTATTTATTTATTTATTTATCTGGTAGACAGAGATCACAAGTAGGCAGAGAGGCAGGCAGAGAGAGAGGGAGGAAGCAGGCTCCCCGCTGAGCAGAGAGCCGATGCGGGGCTCAATCCCAGGACCCCGAGATCATGATCCGAGCTGAAGGCAGAGGCTTAACCCACTGAGCCACCCAGGTGCCCTGATATCTGGCCTCTTATTAATACTTTATGAATCATGGCTTCCCTGTTCACGGTACTTGATCCTTTGCACTTAGAGCGATACCAGGCCTTACAAGCCTGGAATACCAAGATGTGGAAGGAGACCCAGGACCAATGCACATGCACACATTCATTCCTGTATTCAGCATCTCCTGCTCCCTTCACCCCTTTGGGACCCATTTTGAAGGGTCCTCTCAGATCTAGGTTCCGGCACCAGGACCCCCCGAGGTCTGTCTCCTCAGAACTCCCACGCAACTGACCTCTGGACTTGATCTTCAGGAAAGGGAGAAGATTTGGTTTCCACCCAGGCTCGTGGCCCCTCAGAGTCTCCGGTGCAGGTGAAAAGCCAGCCTGCCAGGACCACTGAGGGAAGATGCCAAGCTCCCACCCATCGGTGGCTGAGGGCTCCTGCCTGGCTTTTCTGGCCAACCCAGCATGCAGGCCAAGTCTGCCCCTGCAGCCAGAGAAAGCAGCAGGGCAGAGTCGCAGGTGTTGGGTTAGGAAGCCTGGGGTATGTATGCTTGGGTGTTGTGAGTGCCCGAGAGGCCATGGGCGGGGTACCCACAACATCTTCTCCCTTCCTAAGCAGCACAGACGATCAGATCAGCTGCAGGATTTAAAGACCGTCTGATAGGCCATCTTCTTACCCTGCAGGAGGAAACGAAGTTCAGAGAAGGTAGGAGACAGCACAAATTTAAATAGCAGGCCAATGGCTATGGGAAAACCCAAATAATATCGGTTCCCCTGTCGTGGGTGCCAGGCACAGTGGGAGAGGCTTTTCGTACTTAGCTATAAGCCTTGTCATTCTCCCAAGAAGTAGGGGTTACTGTGCCATTCTACTGTTAAGAAAACTGGACTCTGAGAAGTGATTTACCCAAGGACACCAAGCATAAGCAACTGAGACAGAATTTAAACCCAGAATTTAAAACCAGGTCTGTACCCTGGAATCTTCTCACCGCTCTGCTGAGCCAGCAGGAGTTTCCAGGGCCAGTTCAGAGCCCAGAGCTCTGACCACTGTCCCAGGCAGCACCCTCTAGGTCAAGGGGCTCAAAGTGAAGTTGTTTTAAACCCCCTCAAGAGCTCAGAGCTAGCCAACTCCCCAGCGCATCCCTGGCTTCTGCCGTCAGCCGTGCCTCATCCTCAGGGGAATGGCTTCAATAGAAGGCCGGAATGGGTCGGAAGCCAAGACCAAAAGGAGAGCAGAACAGGGAATCTCAAGGAGCTTGACATCACCAAGGAGCTACAAAAGGAATCAGTTACCCATTGGCAGATGGGAAGATGCTGAGAGCAGGAACGGGTTAATGGGCACTTCATGTACCTGTCAATCTTCTAAACACTTTAAATGTACGAACACCTTAATTCTCAAATTAACCACGGTGGGTACCACTAACACCACCCCACTTCACCTAGAAGGAAACGGAGGCATTGAAAACCGGAGTGCCTACCCCCAGGTCATCGGGCCCTGGGATTAGAATCCAGGCGGCTTGATTCCACATCTGTCATTTTAACCACTCTAGGCACAAAAAGACCACAATGTGAGTTCCCTTCCCCAATACAGAACTCCCTAATCCGTGCTCCTGAAGCGGTTTTGGCAAGCACTCATGATTCTCAGGGTTAAGTACTATCACGGTCTCCAGTTTTCTAAAGAGGACACAGATCAGAGAAGGGCCAAGGTCAGCAGAAGTCAGGAGTAGAACCAAGTGCCCACGCCGCCCCCTCCATCTCGCGCGCTCTCTGGCTGTGGGGGGCCCCCGAGCGCGGAGGGGCGTCGCGGTGGGAGAGGGGAGCGGGCGCGAGCTGCGCGGGGGGTGGGCTCCCGCCTCTGCTCCGAGCCGCCCCCACCCGGCTCGCAGGGCGCAGCGCCGCCGCCGAGGCCCTGACTAGGCCATTTGCGAGCCTCGGTGCCCCTGAGCGGAGCCCGCACGGCACCAAGGAAGCCTGCGGACGTCCCCAGTGGCACCTGCCCGAGGCGGCGAGGGCGAGTGCCCTCGGGGAGCGTTCCTAAGGGAGCCCGGGGCGGGAGGGATAATTGTAGACGGTCCCTCGGGGCCAGCGATGCTGGCGGGGGCGGGGGTTTGGAGAGTAGGGGAGAGGCCACAGGGAGGAGGGAGAAGGCGCAGGGAGGAGGGGAAAGGGAGAAGGGAGGCCTGGAGGACCGGGCACAGAATTACTGCAATCAGGAAAGCGCGATGCCCCCTTTCTCACTCTACTTAACCACCCCACCCCCAACACACACAACAAGCAAGAAAGCCCCCAGACCAGGAAGCAAGGGAAGGGGGAGATAGAAAACCACCAGAAAGTACTCCCAAGAGGCCTCCTGGTCCAGTCCTACCCTGCTCAGAAGGAGAAACTGAGACGCCCAGGAGGAGGGGCCCAGGGTCAGCCCCGGGCCCTGTCTCCCTCTCCTCCCCATCCCGTGCAGCTGCAGAGGTCCCCAGACGATTATCCCAGTCTCGGAGGCCTGTCTTCCCACTACCCTCAAGGACTCTCCTTTTCAACTCCTGCCCCAGTCCCTGTAGGAGGGGTTGGCTTTGGAAAGCCTCTGTGGCTGTCTCAGCTCACCTCCCCAGCCCTGCTAGGGGTGGGACAGGTTGGGGAAGAAAAGGAAGGAGCCTGAGCTGGCGGGGGTCCTGGGGAGGTGCTCCCCCCGCACAGAGACCTGGCTCCCAGCCTCAGCACCCCCAAGTTCCTAAGGACTCTGAGATCTCTCACCTCTGCTGGGGACCACCAGCACCACCACAACTGCTTCAGGAGAGCCCACAGTCCCAGAAGAGTCTGCAGGATCTAGTCCTACCTCGACTTTCCTCCTTTCTTCCTCACTGCCCAGCTCCAGACACAACCCTCCTTCCAGTCCCCTAACTTCCTGGTTGCTACCTCCTTGCCTTCTGACCCCTCGAGTCTGCACCTGCTGTACCCTCCACCTGGAATGCCTTCCACAGTGATTGCAAATTAAAGTTGTCCGAGGACCCCCTCCCTGCTGTGGGCAGAGGAGGGCTTGGGCAGGTCTGGGGGGCGGGGGTTGGGTTTCCCGGTGGGGCCTGTCCCATCAGGCCCAGGACCCCTGCGAGGCTGGAAGGTTCCACAATATCAGAGACACCTGTGTTCTCTTAAGCAACCCAGTTCCAGGCCCAAGGGCTGGGGCTTTTCTGAGGACTCTTGTGCAGGGGTGGGGAGGGAGACAGGAGACAGTTTGGAAATTTGCACATCTTTGGGCCATTGTCTTCAAGGCAAGTGCTTTTCTTTTGAGTTTATTAGGATGTGTTATTAACGCAAGAAATCCACGTTTCCTACATTTCTACAGAATGCAGAAACCCGAAACGCCAAAAAGGAAGGGAAAAAACTCCCCACACCCTCAGCACCCAGAGATAAAGAGCACTCAAGTTTTGGTGTGGAGCCTTCTAGAGTATTCTATGCATACATAGTGGTAGGTGTGACTTCTACTCCAGAAACTCCAGGTGCAAGAAGTATCACAGACCCTTGTTTTTCTAGAATGAAAACGAAAGCTTTCTCCAGGCCCCCTATCTCACCTGTAGCCCCATGCTGTGGGATTTGCAGCCCCAAGCTTCCTTCTCTGTGGCTCCACAGCCAGTCCAGCCCACTCAGCAACCAGAGTCCTGCACACTCCTCTGTTCAAGCCCCGTGGGTGGCTCCCCGTTGCCCTGGGGGGGGCGGGGACGCTGGCCCTGCCCCCAGCCTCCCCCACATTGCCCACCCGCCCTGTTCCTGCTACTCTGTTCCTGCCCAGAGAGCCTCCCTTCAAACACCTCCACACACCCTTCCCTCTGCCTGAAACATTCTTCCCTTTTCTTCCCTTGCCCTGGTTCAGGTCACCCCCTTGTTCAGATCTTCGAGGAGCTGCTTTCCTTCCAGAAAGCCTCCCCTACGGCGGTCCCCACCAGAGCAGCTCCTTGCCCCCCGGACCCTCCACCCTGCCCGCACCCCACTCTGTCATTTCATACGTGCCACGTGTTGTGTCTGTCACCTTTGTAGGTGACAGGTGAGGACATGGACCGCATCTCACTGCTCCATCCCCAGGACCCAGCAGGGACGGGGCACAGAGAACAGGCCAGCAGTCTGGGCTCAAAGAACAAGCCAGCCAGTGGCGCACGCGTGAGTGTGTGGGTTCCCACACATCACACCTTTAATGAAATGTCCCTCGCTCCTCTCTGCTTCTCACCTCTGCGGTCCTCCCCTAGACTATACCTTGCACCATGTTCCGGATCCATCCTCTCTCTGTCCGCCTCTCCCTTCCTAGTCAGAGCCCCTGTCCTCCCCCAAGGCAACAGCCTCCCACCAGTCCCCGTTCCTCTCTTGGCCTCCCCACCGCCATACAGATTATTCTCCGTGCAGATAAAAAGAGCAGCCAGGGGTCCTTTTAAAATATGTCATTCAGGGGCACCTGGGTGGCTCAGTGGGTTAAAGCCTCTGCCTTTGGCTCAGGTCATCATCCCAGGGTCCTGGGGTCGAGCCCTGCATCGGACTCTCTGGTCAGCAGGGAGCCTGCTTCCCACCTCCCACCCCCCAACCCCGCTCTCTGTCTGCCTCTCTGCCTACTTGTAATCTCTGCCTGTCAAATAAATAAGTAAAATCTTTAAAAAAAAATATGTCATTCAGATTCCGCTGCGACCCCGCTTAAATCTCCCCTAGTGGGCTTCCCGCTATGTTTCGAGCGAGATCCGACCACCTTCTGGTGGCTTCTGCAGCCTCGCAGGGTCCTCACCAACCCCTTCTCTGGCCTTCTCTCTCCCACCCCACGCTGCCTCAGGGCCTTGCTTCTGCCAGGCTGGCCTTGGGGCCTTCTCCAAATGTGATCAACGGTTCCCCGGAGCCTTGGCCCCTGCCCTTCCCCCAGCCTGGTGCGTCGCTCCCCAGACCTCCACAAGCCTCAGCTCGAATGTCATCTCCAGCGAGAGGCCGATCTGGCCGTGTGTCACCCTGTTTCATTGTCTTCACAGCCCTTGTCATTTACCGACATCTTTGACGGGACGGTCTCTCGGCTGCCCCACACCCCCGTGCCAGGGACCCCCTCCCCAGGCTGGGGCTTAGTAGGCGCTGCTCAGTGCCTATTTGTCAAGTAACTGGAAGGACCTGCGTGTGCCTGTGCCTCTTGTACATCTGTTTGGAGTTGCAGTGTAGACCCAGATGTGTTATTTTCCCTTGTTAATTACTGCAGAGTAATTATAGTGAGAAGTGTAAGTACAGAATGCATTAATGGGGGAAAACATAAAAGATTTCACGCACTGGCTCACTGAGCACCCGAACTGGAGAGGAGCCTCCCTGTAGCCTGCCAGAATTCTCACTAGGGTCATTTCCTCCCAGGTCTGGAGCCTGAGCCCTAACCGGCCATTTTCCTCCCCTTCTCTGGAAAGTCACTCCCAAGTCTGTCTGTTCCTCCTTAGAGATGGGGGTGTGGCTGGGAGAGCCTGGGCTCTTCTGGGGTGAAGCTCCAGCTTGTGTGTGTCCCCAAAAAACTGGGATGGGGGGTGATATTGGGCAAAGGAATTCACTTCTCTGAGCCTCAGTGTTTCCATCTGTAAAACAGGGATAATGATAGCTCCCTCCCAGGACTGTTGTGGGTTCTAAAAGAGAGACACATGCAAAAGGCTTCTAAGGGGCTTCACGGGTTTCACGCTGGCTCCCTTCTGTCCCTCCTCAGGGTCAGAGAGAACACATGCTTCCTACTTTCCCACCTCAGGCCCCTGGGACTCTCTTCTTCAGGAGAAATGGTGCCTTGCTTTTCCCTCCCCTACTATGAAACACCAGGCTGACTTTGACAAGGTTGGTTTTTAAAAATGCTTTTAAAAATGGTTGTTGCAGACCCAGAGTTTGGAAAAGGGGATGTGAGCGCCGTATCTTCCTGAAGGAACGCCCAGATGTGTAGCCAGCTGTGCAGCTTCCAGCAGCCTGTTTATGTCTCTGCTCACCCCAGACACACACACACACACACACACACACACACACTCACTCGCTCACTCACGTCCAGGCAGAGAGAGAACCACAAATGCCCCCAGGAGTGGAAATCGCTGAGAGGATGAGATCTGTGAGGCTGTAGTTACAAGGGAAAGAGAAAGAAGCTAATGTCAAAAGTAAAATGCCGGAGAAGCAGGGTCACTGCTGAGATTTCCAGAACCTGCTCTTTGCCCATTTACAGCTGGGAGGTAGATGTCGGGCTTGAGTTTTGTGTCCTGATGACCCTGAGTCGCCCTCTTGTGGGCATCAGCGGTAGCAGCGGGCTTTCCAGCCTGTCCTGCCAGGTGGAGTACTGTGTTCTTTCTTTCTTAAAAAGTACTCTTTAGGGGCGCCTGGGTGGCTCAGTGGGTTAAAGCCTCTGCCTTTGGCTCAGGTCATGATCCCGGGGTCTTGGGATCGAGCCCTACATCGGGCTCTCTGCTCTGCAGAGAGCCTGCTTCCTCCTCTCTCTCTCTCTGCCTGCCTCTCTGCCTACTTGTGATCTCTGTCAAATAAATAAATAGATAAAATCTTAAAAAAAAAAGTACTCTTTAATTCAGTGCCACAGTTCTCACAAATATGCTGCCCCCACAGAAACACTGTTTTCCAGAGCACTGAACAATGAAGATCCAATCTCATTATTGATCCTACCTTTAAAAAAATAAACATTTATTTTGCTTTTTAAAAATTCATTATAGAGGCGCCTGGGTGGCTCAGTGGGTTAAGCCTCTGCCTTCCCGCTCAGGTCACGATCCCAGGGTCCTGGGATGGAACCCAGCATCAGGCTCTCTGCTCAGCAGGGAGCCTGCTTTCCCTCCTCTCTCTCTCTCTCTGCCTGCCTCTCTGCCTACTTGTGATCTGTCAAATAAATAATAAAAAATAAAATCTTAAAAAAAATTTCATTATAGGGGCTCATGGGTGGCTCAGTTGGGGAAGCATCTGCCTTCAGCTCAGGTCATCATCTCAGGGTCCTGAGGACGAGCCCCGTGTGGGGGTCCCCGGTCAGCGGGAAGCCTGTTTCTCCTTCTCCCTCTGCCCCTCCCCTGGTTCATACTCCTCTCTCTCAAATTAATAAAATCTTTGAAAAAATAAAATTAAAATACAAAAATCATTGTATAAAATTTTCAAAATATTGAAAAGCACAAAGAAGAAGATAAAACTCAAGAGTAAACTTTTCTAACTACAACATAGCCAGGAGGGGAAAGGAATGAGTTTACTGTCCTGGTTCACCAGGGGTTCATTGAGAAAGCATTTCAGCTAAACATTTTGCTGCTTCCAGCTCATTTCCCACCTTGTGAAGGAGGGTGGGCAACTCAGTTCAAACTGTTAAACTCAGTTAAACTGTCTTTCATTGAGGTGCCTTCCCAAACCCACTTTCTTCTTTCCCATGGAGAACCCTGTGCTGTTGGCTCAGCAGAGAAATGAGCTCTGGAGTGTTGGGCTCATTCATTCATCCCACACTGTTTACTGACCATCTATTTTGGGCAACATTGTTTATGGACCATCTATTTTGGGCCAGATCCCCAGCTCCTAGAGTTACAGACAACATGGTCCCTGACACTCTGAACTTATGGTCTGAACTGGACACAGATAATCCCGTGATGGGGCGGTGGGGAGGAACAAGGTACTATAGGAACCTGGAGGCCAATCCTGGCTCCACCAGCCCCAGCTGGTGACCACAGCTCCTTTCTGAACCTCAGTTCCCACATCGGTAAAGTCATAATAGCACCTACCTCATTAATTATGGTGCAGACTGAAGAGATAAAGACACAGAGAAGTCACTTGGAAAATGCTATTTCTCTTCATCTATACCGTTGTCATTCTTTACGCTGCAGAGAAGAAACTTGACCACAACCCCGGATGCCTGCTGGACTTTTGGAGAAATCACAACATTTTATCTGGAGTTGGTGTTGGAAAGGATCCTCGGTATCATTCAGCTAAGCCCCCTTATTTCAGAGAAGAGGACGCAAGGGCCCAGAGAAGGGAGGGAAGAGACCAAGGTGATAGCAGATCTGGAGATATGCTTGGTCCTTCACATCGCAGCCTCTGGAGGGAGGACCCCATCCTCAACCCAGAGCTCCACTGCGTGCTGGCTTTGGCAAATCAGGTCAACTCTCCATTTCCCTGTACCTTCATCCGTAAAATGGGCATAACAACCACCTTCGTCCCAGGGCTTATGGGAGAACTACATTAATTGACTCCTAATCCAGTGCTCCGTCTGCTACTCCTAAGACTTACATAGCTCAGAATTTTAGGAAAGCAATGTTTCATCCTGACTCTGCACATCTTGCATTCAGAATTCATGGGTCAGGACTTAGCTCAAAACCTTCCCGAAATGTAAAGGCCTCTTGAGTGGGAGCCTTGGGCGGGAGGAAGCAAACTATTCTAGACAGCCTAGGGGTGTATTATGATTACACAGTTAAGATCAAAGTAGCACCACCCCAGATGACCTCACTCAATCCACATCAGGTGGCCGGCTCACGATTTAAAGAAAAATAGGCATCACCTTGGTCACTGATAGCCCACTGCCTCTCTGGGCACGCCCAAGATAAATTATACTGGTTTCACGTCAAAAACAAAATGCCAACAACTGCATCAAAACATCAGATTAAGTAAAAATAAACACAAGCAAACATTAGAATAAGTTAGCATCTGGCTGAACCATTGGTAACGGTGGTCAACCCTCAGCGTTCCCTCTTTCTTTTAAAAATAGCTACGTGCCCAGAAGCCTTTCAGGGGTCACCCAACTAGAAAAGAAATCCCTGGAGATTGGTTGCAAATTCCAGTTTATCCATTTCTCCTTCTATATCACAATGGAAAATCACCAAGACCGCATGGAGATCTGTAATGATTTTCTGTACACTCGTGTAAACAAAAGAACATAAAATTTTCCTTTTCTTCCCAGTAGAGTGTTTTATTTGTTTTCCTAGTTCGGGGAAAATGTTAAGATCATTGAGGGGGGTTGTTGAAATGTCTTGAAACCAAACGCACAATATTAAAGAAATATTTGGAGAAGAAAGCAGCCGGTTGAAGGGGCTGTTATTTGTTGTGAGGTCAGTTGTTTTATTTCATTATGAGATTTTAGTGTTTTTGAGAAGCAAGTGCAAGAGGGAAGGGAGAGGTAGGTGGAAGGTTCCGGGAAGGGAAGGATGCCGGGCTCTGGTGGAGCGCAGGTGCACCCACTTCAGGTGGGTAAGGCAGTTTATATTCTTAAATGCATAGTTGATAGACCATTTTCAAGGAGAGTAATTGCCCACAACATGGGCCCCCTGTGAGACGTGGCAGGCCGTGTGTGGAAAGACTCAGCTTTCAGCTAAAACTAAGATCTCTCTTTGGTGCTGCCATAATTGGCCGGTGACCCTGTGTGAGTGGTTTTACCCCCACAAGCCTCAGTTTCCTTGTCAGCAAAGTGTGATGTTTGGTATCACAATAATGTCAGAAGCACCTAGAACAGGGCCCAAGACATAAGTTAATGCTGTCCCCCTTCACTCCGTTGCTCTCAGATAAAATAGGGTCTTACTCACTGCTCCGAACCGTCTGGGGTCCTCAGAGTTGGAATCCTTGTTCCTACTTCCTGTTCCGTGAAGACAGTTGTCTTCTTAGTTAAGTGTGTCGGTGTTTTGAGGGTTGCCTGGATGGCTCAGTCACTGTACCTCAAGCTCTTGATTTCGGCTGGGGTCATGATCTTGGGATTGTGGGATCAAGCCCTGTGTCGGGCTCTGTGCTCCTCAAGGAGTCGGTTTGAGGATTCTCTCTCCCTCTGCCCCAACCCCCACTCGCGAGCTATAAATAAAATAAAATAAAGAGCAGGGGTGTTTTGAAAGGGAAGGGAGGCCTGGGCTCTAGTCCCAACTCCAAGTGATGCCCCTCACTGGGTGACATCAGTAAGTGATTTTATGTCTGTGGACCAAGTTCCCGCCTCTGTGCTCACCCACTGCCCTGGTCACTGCATGAGCAACATACTAGACACAGAAAGAACTTACCACATTCTGTCCACTCGGCACGGTCCCCATACTTCAGGGAACAGGTTGGGGGCCATCAGAGCGCCCAAGGATGTCCACGGAAGACAGTCTGATCAAGAAAGCAGGCAGCTTCCCCAAGCCTCAAGCTGTGGTCCATACTTTTGTAAGGTGGCCTTCCCCCTCATGGTCTCATTTGTCTTCCCATGTCCCAGTTTGCCTCTTTTCCCCAGGGAAAAGACTGCTCACATCAGCAGGGCTGAGCTCAGGGAGAGGTCACGGAATGTGAGTGATGTGGTCAGAGGTGTGACGTCTGTGCACAAATCCGGCCCAGGAGGCCTGAGAGAGAGCATGGGAGCCCCCAGCTCCCTTGATCTCAAGCGTCTGAGTTCATTACAGGCTCCCTAATCTTGGTGCTCTGAAACCAGGTTTGCAAGAAAGAAAGAGAAGGAAGGAAGAAAGGAAGGAAGGAAGGAAGAAGGAAATTCAAGATCAAGAGGAAAGGCTGTGGAAGAGCCATGTGCTGCCTGCTCTGCCTGGGTGACCTTGAATATGACCTCAGCTTCCCCATCTGCACAACAGGAGGTTGAACAGAATTAGCATTTCTCAAGGTCTACTTCAAAGAACATCAGTTCTTATTCTGGAGGTCCAGTAACTTTGGGAAATACTGCATGTCTTACCGGCTTTGGGTGATGCCTGTTCATATGTTAAAGGCTCTGAGAAATCCTGCAGAAAAGAAAACTTTTCAACCTTCTTAGTAGACTATAGAAGCCCCAAGCAAGGTTTTTGTGTGTGGGGGGTTTGGTTTCGGATGTGTTCCCAGGCCCTAAAACATTGGCACACAATACGTGCTCTTCCCAAATTTCTTTGCTCACAGAATCTTATTTTATTTCTCAGCAAGCGCCCTACACCCCCAGAAGGTGGCCCTCCTAGGACACATTGACTGGAGCCTAAGACAGGGACTGGGCTCTGCTGAGACCGCCAAGCCTGGCTAGGATCAGAACTTCTGAGCTGCCCCAGAGATTCATGAGCAGGTGCGTGGTGGTCACTTCCAGCCACTTCATTTTGGGGTGACTTGCCGCATAGCACTAAGTTGATAACTGATAGGGAGATACAATCAAAACTCTGCTAGTGGGCCTCCTTCTTTCTTTTCTTTTCTTTTTTTTTTAAAGATTTTATTTATTTATTTGACACAGAGAGATCACAGGTAGGCAGAGAGATAGCAGGGAGAGAGGAGGAAGCAAGCTCCCTGCTGAGGACCCTGAGTTCATGACCTGAGCCAAAGGCAGAGGCTCAACCCACTGAGCCACCCAGGCATCCCTCCTTCCTTCCTTCTTTTCCATCTTTGGTTTTTTCCCCCCCTGTGGGTGTGGGCTAGGGATTTCCAGCCACCTTGTGGCCACAAGGCAGCACGTGGGGGACGATGGGGCCCAGCAGGAGCCATGCTGTGCCTTCTCCACTGTGCCTTCTCCGCTGTGCCTTCTCCCCTGCCCCGGGACTGCCCACCTCTGAGCATTCTGTGAGACAAATGACACCATTTCCTTATTCCAGCCTGAGACAGAGTTTGAATTATTGGTTAGCCACACACATTCCCAAGACAGCGAATCAAGACATTACCTTGCTTGCTTTAGCTAGATTGAGTTGGATTTCTGATCTTTGCCAAAACTACCTTCTACTGTGTTCCTGTTCATGGAATCCTTTTTTGGTTTTGTAGCTTTATAAACATAGTTCTTAGAAAATGGCAGGTTTATAAAATGCAATTTTTCATGACTACTTCTCATGACCGTTCAGGCCACAGACAAAAGGACCCCCATGGTTTGGGGCCCTGGGGAGACAATGCCGTGATGTTTGCTGTAGGGTGCCTGCACACTCTGGAATCTTCTCAGGGAGCGAAAGTACCTGTGGTGGGGCCTCCTTGTGACCAGTGTCTTGTCCTGCCCTGCAGAGCGGAGAAGCAAAACCCTTCCCACAATGGCTGGGCTCTGCGAATCCCCTACTGTTTCTTCCAAAAGGCCATGTGACTGATGGGTTTATTTTAATCATCTGCTTTTTAGTTCATCGCAGGGAAATTTTCTCTGTATGCCCCAGAGTAGGAGCTGAGAAAACGTCTGTCAGGTGAACGAAGGAACAGAAGAGTTGAGAGGGACTGTGCCCTCACCTTCTCCCACTCTCCCTGTCCCTCCTCTCCCCTGGCCTCGCCCTCCACCTGCTCCTCTCTACCCCCTCCCTCTCTTCCCCACCCCCCCTTTTCCCTCCCTCCTCCCTCTCTCTCCACCTCCCTCACTCCCCCCTCCCTCTACCCCTTCCTCCCCTTCCCTGTCTCCCCTCACTGTTTTGTGACACTCTCTTTCTCTACCATTCTCATCATCCCCCCCACCTCAGGAACACTGAGAAACAGGAGGGGCGCCAGCCCCACCAGCCCCATGGCTAGGTGATTACCCCATGCTCCTGAGAGCAGCTATGACTCACTTACCAAACACAGATGCATCAGACCCCGCCCTATGCTCAGACACTAGGAGAACCTGAGGTGTGGGGTGCGTGGAGTAGGAGCAGGACACAGCTCCTACCTCAGAGGAGCCCCCAGTTCTGGCAGGAACATAGGTGTGGACAGACAGTGACAGCCCAGCGTGAGGTCCTCAGTGGAGCACATAGGACTGTGGCCATCCAAGACAGTGACACCAGACTCTGGGGGCCGCGGGGTCGGGGGTGGGGGGGGGAGCCGGGATTTTCTCCCAGAATAAATCAGGAGTACTTGCTTCTTCTGGGTTAAGTCCGACTTCATGACAAAGAAGCCCGGCCAAGAGAAAGAGAGACCGTCTGCAGAAATGCCCGTCCAGCTTACAGCCCAGTGATGCTGAGGGCTGCGTGTGGTTGAAGGGTTGCGTGTGGTTGAAGGGCTGGAAAGCCGGTGCAAGGAGGGGGCAGGTGCAGAGGGTGGCTAGGGGCTGAGCGCAGATAGGCTGACATTCCTGCTAACAGCCTTTAAAGACAGACCTCCTTATACCTACAGTGCAATTCCAGGAAAGGATGCTGATGGGCCCGCTTTCGTCCATCTGCTCATCCCTGAGTCGGAGAGGAAGTAGTGGTTTTCAAACTTGGATACCCTCTAGAACCACTCAGAGCATTCTTAAAAATCCCGATGCTCAAGCCATACCCCAGACCAATCAAACCCTAACATCTGGGCATGCCCTGTGTTATAAATGCCCTATGTTATAAATGTTATAAATAAATAGAATGACATCAAGCAAGGAAGGGACAGCTCCGTGAAAACAAGGATGATGGGGACTAGGGAAGGAAAGCTGGGTGGACCAGACGCCCCCCACCACAAGGCCGGTTGGGGAGGAAATGGTAGGAAGGAGCTGAGGAACCCAACAGGACTGGCAGCCCATGGGCAGAGTAGGGACTGGCCTACATTTCCCATCCTGCTGGGAGGGCACCTGGCCTTCTCTTCCTGCCCTGGAGGATGGCTGGGCTTCAGCGTGGAGCCCTGGAGGAGTAGGGAGTAAGCACAGGCCCAAACCTGTGGCAGCAGTGCCATGCTGCCCCTCTCCTGGCCTCAGTTTCCCTGCCACCACTGAGGCTCATTCAGCACCAACAACCTATGACTTGCTCTGTCTAGCTGGGCCCAGCCCCTCCAGGTTGGATCTGCTTCCCAGTATCTAGAAGGACACGTGCACAAATCCCTCCTCCCCCTGCACTAGTCCAGACAGTGACCCCAGTGATCCCCCTCCCCCCCCACTAGTCCAGACAGTGACCTCGCAGACAAATGGATAGGGACGATGAATCGGACAGGATTCATCAGGAGCAAAATAACCTAGCAAATGTTTGGGGGGGGGGGGAATGCAAATTCCGTGTCACTGGAAAGTAGTATTTTTTTTTTTTAAGATTTTATTTATTTATTTGACAGAGAGATCACAAGCAGGCAGAGAGGCAGGCAGAGAGAGAGGAGGAAGCAGGCTCCCCGCCGAGCAGAGAGCCCGATGCGGGGCTCGATCCCAGGACTCCGAGATCATGACCTGAGCCGAAGGCAGCGGCTTAACCCACTGAGCCACCCAGGCGCCCCTGGAAAGTAGTATTTATGCCAATCATTAACCAAACAGCAGTGATAGGTCAGGGCACACAGGTTTCCTTTAATAGAGGTGAAAAGGGATGAAACCCGTGAGCTGGCAGACCTCGGAGAGGGCGTGGAGGGTCCGGCCCTGCAGGCTTTTGCTTGGGCTCCCCTCTATGAACTGCACTGGCATTTTGGGGAGTCCTAGGTGGGAGGGGGTGCTCTTGGTCTGGCCTTTTATAACCTTGCTAGGCTGAGAGAACAGATCCTTTTGCTGATGGGGAACCGCTGAAGGGTTGGAGACTGTCCACAGCTGGCCCAGCTGGCCAGCTGACACTATTTGTTAT